>NC_052625.1:207806686-208117186 GCF_016161935.1 Mauremys reevesii | reverse complement strand
CTGTCAAACTGATGGGCAGGAGGCGTGGTGAGAAAGGACAGGGTCTGGGCTTGTCTCACACCCCAGCACGACACCAGCCATGTGAATATGCAGGAGTCCTGCCCCTTGCTGTGGCCATCTGGCATCACTGCATTATTACAGCCCTGAGTAGGTGGGCGTGCAGCCTGTTCCTCTCCCCTCGCTGCGGAAGCCAGCAAGAACCTAGCAGGACTGGTGGATCATCTCGCTCAGGAGTGCTGCCCCCGGCCCAGAAAAAACTCTCCTCTCAGCTCCTAGATCAAACTGATTAAGCCCCTTCTCTTCACTTGCTTTGCTTTCCCTCCCAAACATCCTGCCATCATCCACTGCACTGCCTGGGGGATCAGCTGCAGTGCCTGGCAGGCACATTCTGTTTCCTCCATCTAGGTGGCACAGACCCAGCCTTGGCTCCTTGTTCTTCCTTAATGGAAGCAAATGCTGAGTCAGCCTAAGGGAAATGCAGCAAGTGGATCCAGAATCAATGATGCAGATGACAAATTGCCCTGGCCTAGAGGAAATGCCAAAGAAAAAGCACCAACCTAGCACTCTTTGGAAGAAGCTGGAAATTAAGCTGACTGGTCTGTAATTCCCTGGGTTGTCCTTATTTCCCTTTTCATAGATGGGCACTAGATTTGCCCTTTTCCAGTCTTCTGGAATCTCTCCTGTCTTCCATGACTTTTCAAAGATAATTGCTAATGGCTCAGATATCTCCTCAGTCAGCGCCTTGGGTATTCTAGGATGCATTTCATCAGGGCCTGGTGATTTGAAGACATCTAACTTGTTTAATATCAGAGGGGTAGCCATGTTAGTCTATATCCAGAAAAACAATGAGGAGTCCGGTGGCACCTTAAAGACAGATTTATTTGGGCATAAGCTTTTGTGGGTAAAAAACATTGCTTCAGATGCGTCGTCTGCATGCTGTCTAACTTGTCCTTTCCCTATTTTAGACTCTGATCCTACCTCATTTTCACTGGCATTCGCTATGTTAGAGGTCCATTTGCCAGCAACCTTCTGGGTGAAAACCGAAACAAAGACGTCATTAAGCACCTCTGCCATTTCCACATTTTCTGTTACTGTCTTTCCCTCCGCATTGAGTAATGGGCCTGCCCTGTCCTTGAAAAAATATTTCCTATTTCTGGTTTTGAATTGACCATCTTTCAGCTCCCCATCCACTGATGAAGCTCAAATCCACCTTTTCTGTACTTCTCCACTCCATTCATTAGTTTGGGGGCTTCTCGCATTCCACAAAGTGTTGGGTTTAGGTTTGGGTCTGTTATTAAGCAGAAAATAATCAGGCTCAATTGGAATTTATTACTCAAAGCTTCCAAAACTCTCATCATTATACTTCTGTAAGACATTCCTTTCCTGAAACTGACCGACACATGGAGTCCCTTTTATGGTAGCTCAGCTTACCCAGCGGTGGCTCCAGGCACCAGCACTCAAAGCGCGTGCCTGGGGCGGCAAGCCATGGGGGGCGGCCTGCTGGTCCCTGGGCGGCAGTCAGGCTGCCTTCGGTGATGCGCCTGTGGGAGGTCCGCCGGTCACACAGATTTGGTGGCAATTCGGCAGCGGGCACGCCGAAGCCGCAGGACCGGCGGATCTCCCACAGGTGCGCCACCAAATCCATGTTACCAGCGGACCGCCCACAGGCATGCCACTGAAGGCTGCCTCACTGCCGTGCTTGGGACGGCAAAAAAGCTAGAGCCGCCCCTGAGCTTACCTAACCAATAGACTAAAGATACCAGAACTAATTCCTTATTATAGACGACATCTGTGGCAACAAGTAATTCTTATTAATCTAAAAACATCTTTCAAAGGGTCTGTAACGGGAAGGCCTGGTGACCAGCTGGCCCAGCATTTAACATCCTTGTCGGGGGAAATATCAAAGAAACCCACCACAGTAGCATTTAAGTTCAAAAAGGGGAACTACACAAAAATTAGGTGGCTAGTTAAACAGAAATGAAAGGGACAGTCACATGAGTGAAATGCCTGCAAGCTGCATGGAAACTTTTTAAGAACACCCTAAGAGAGGTTCAAACTAAATGTATACCCCAAATAAAAAATAAAAATAAGAGGACCAAAAAACTGCACCATGGCTCAATAAGGTCCAGATCAGACAAGAAACATTCACATAAAAAGGAATCTGACACATCAGAAAAGGGCAGACAAATAAACAGGGACAAGTTTTTAAAGTGCTTGTACACAAATGCCAGAAGTCTAAATAATAAGATGGGTGAACTAGAGTGCCTTGTGATAAAGGAAGATATTGATATAATAGGCATCACAGAAACCTGGTGGAGTGAGGACAATCAATGGGACACAATCATTCCAGGGTACAAAATATATTGGAAGGACAGAACCGGTCATGCAGGGGGAGGAGTGGTGCTACATGTGAAAGAAAATGTAGAATCAAATGAAGTAAAAATCTTAAGTGAATCCACATGTTCCATAGAATCTCTATGGATAGTAATTTCATGCTCTAAGAAGAATATAACATTAGGGATCCATTATCGACCACCTGCCCAGGACAGTGATAGTGATGATGAAATGCTAAGGGAGATTAGAGAGGCTATCAAAATTAAGAACTCAATAATAGTGGGGGGTTTCAATTATCCCCATATTGACTGGGAACATGTCACCTCAGGATGAAATGCAGAGACAAAATTTCTTGATACTTTAAATGGCTGCTTCTTGGAGCAGCTGGTACGGGAACCCACAAGGGGAGAGGCAACTCTTGATTTAGTTCTGAGTGGAGCGCAGGAGCTGGTCCAAGAGGTAACTATAACAGGGCCGCTTGGAAATAGTGACCGTAATATAATAACATTTAACATCCCTGTGGTGGGAAGAACATCTCAACAGCCCAACGCTGTGGCATTTAATTTAAAAAAGGGGAAGTATGCAAAAATGAGGGGGTTAGTTAAACAGAAATTAAAAGGTACAGTGACTAAAGTGAAATCCCTGCAAGCTGCATGGGCGCTTTTTAAAGACACCATAATAGAGGCCCAACTTCAATGTATACCCCAAATTAAGAAACACAGTAAAAGAACTAAAAAAGTGCCACCGTGGCTTAATAACCATGTAAAAGAAGCAGTGAGAGATAAAAAGACTTCCTTTAAAAAGTGGAAGTCAAATCCTAGCAAGGTAAATAGAAAGGAGCATAAACATCGCCAAATTAAGTATAAAAATGTAATAAGGAAAGCCAAAGAGGAGTTTGAAGAACGGCTAGCCAAAAACTCCAAAGGTAATAACAAAATGTTTTGTAAGTATATCAGAAGCAGAAAGCCAGCTAAACAACCAGTGGGGCCCCTGGATGATCGAGATACAAAAGGAGCGCTTAAAGATGATAAAGTCATTGCGGAGAAACTAAATGAATTCTTTGCTTCAGTCTTCATGGCTGAGGATGTTAAGGAGATTCCCAAACTTGAACCGGCTTTTGTAGGTGACAAATCTGAGGAACTGTCACAGATTGAAGTGTCACTAGAGGAGGATTTGGAATTAATTGATAAACTCAACATTAACAAGTCACTGGGACTGGATGGCATTCACCCAAGAGTTCTGAAAGAACTCAAATGTGAAATTGCGGAACTATTAACTAGGGTTTGTAACCTGTCCTTTAAATTGACCTCTGTACCCAACGACTGGAAGTTAGCTAATGTAATGCCAATATTTAAAAAGGGCTCTAGAGGTGATCCCGGTAAGTCTAACGTTGGTACTGGGCAAATTAGTCAAAACAATAGCAGACTGTGAAGAACTTCAAAAAGATCTCACAAAATTAAGTGATTGGGCAACCAAATGGGGAAATGAAATTTAATGTGGATAAATGTAAAGTAATGCACATTGGAAAAAATAACCTCAACTATACATACAATATGATGGGGGCTAATTTAGCTACAACAAATCCGGAAAAAGATCTTGGAGTCATCATGGATAGTTCTCTGAAGATGTCCACGTAGTGTGCAGAGGCAGTCAAAAAAGCAAACAGGATGTTAGGAATCATTAAAAAGGGGATAGAGAATAAGACGGAGAATATATTATTGCCCTTATAGAAATCCATGTTACGCCCACATCTCGAATACTGCGTACAGATGTGGTCTCCTCATCTCAAAAAAGATATACTGGCATTAGAAAAGGTTCAGAGAAGGGCAACTAACATGATTAGGGGTTTGGAGAGGGTCCCATATGAGGAGAGATTAAAGAGGCTAGGACTCTTCAGCTTGGAAAAGGGGAGACTAAGGGGGGATATGATAGAGGTCTATAAAATCATGAGTGGTGTGGAGAAAGTGAATAAGGAAAAGTTATTTACTTGTTCCCATAATACAAGAACTAGGAGCCACCAAATGAAATTAATAGGCATCAGGTTTAAAACAAATACAAGGAAGTTCTTCTTCACACAGCGCACAGTCAACTTGTGGAACTCTTTGCCTGAGGAGGTTGTGAAGGCTGGGACTATAACAGGGTTTAAAAGAGAACTGGATAAATTCATGGTGGTTAAGTCCATCAATGACTATTAGCCAGGATGGGTAAGAATGGTGTCCCTAGCCTCAGTTTATCAGAGAGTGGAGATGGATGGCAGGAGAGAGATCACTTGATCATTGCCTGTTAGGTTCACTCCCTCTGGGGCACCTGGCATTGGCCACTGTCAGTAGACAGGATACTGGGCTAGATGGGCCTTTGGTCTGACCCAGTACAGCCGTTCTTATGTTCTTATGTAATAATGCAGTAAAAAAGGGTTAGAGACAAAAGGGCGTCCTTTAAAAACTGGAAGTGAAATTGTACTGAGGAAAATAGAGAGGAGCATAAACTCTGGCAAGGCAAGTGTACAAGTATAATTAGGCAGGCCAAAAAAGTATTTGAAGAGCAACTAGCCAAAAAACAAAAACAAAAACCAACCACCCCAAACACTGAACAGCAATATTATTTTTTAAGAACATCAGAAGCAGGAAGCCTACCAAACAATCAGTGGCATCACTGGACAATTGAGGTGCTAAAGTAGCACTCAAGGAAGACAAAGCCATTGCAGAGAAGCTAATGAATTCTCTGCATCAGTCTTCACTGCAGAGGATGTGAGGCAGAGGTGGGCAAACTATGGCCTGCGTGACCATCCTGCCCAGCCCTTGAGCTCTCAGCCAGGGAGGCTAGCCCCCGGTCCGTCCCCCGCTATCCCCCCTTCCCCGCAGTGACACCGCTGCATGGGCAGCACTCTCTGCGGCGGGGCTGCATGCTCTGGCAGGGCAGCGTGGCAGTGTGTCTGGCTCCAGCCAGGCAGCGTGGCTGCCAGACATGCTGCTCTGAGTGGCATGGTAAGGGGGCCGGGGCCTGGGGGTTGGATAAGGGGTGGGGGGTACCGGGGGGCAGTCCGGGGACAGGGAGTAGGGGGTGGTTGGATGGGGTGGAGGTTCTGGGGGCAGTCAGGGACGGGTAATGGGGGTTGGATAAGTGGGAGTCCTGGGATCCTGTCAGGGGCGGGGATGTGGATAGGGTCAGGGCAGTCAGGGGACAGGGAGCGGGGGTGGATAGGGAGTGGGGTCCTGGGGTGCGGTTTGGGGTGGGGGTCTTGGGAGGAAGCGTTCAGGGGCCAAGGAGTGGGGGGGGTTGGATGGGTCAGGATTTCTGAGGGAGGCAGTCAGGGGGTGGGAAGTGGGAGGGGGCTGATAGGGTACGGGGGCCAGGCTGTTTGGGGAGGCACAGCCTTCTCTACCCAGCCCTCCAGACAGTTGCACAACCCTGATGTGGCCCTCGGGTCAAAAAGTTTGCCCACCCCTGACGTGAAGGGATTCCCACAACTGAGTCATTCTTTTTAAATGACAAATCTGAGGAACTGTCCCAGATTGAGGGGTCAATAGAGGAGGTTTTCGAACAAATTGATACAAACAGTAATATGTCACCAGGGCCAGATGGTATCACCCAGTAGTTCTAAAGGAACTCAAATATGAAATTGCAGAACTACTCACAGCGATGTGGAATCTGTCACTAAAGTCAGTCTCTGTACCAGATGACTGTAGGATAGCTAATGTAATGCCAAGTTTTAAAAAAGGCTCCAGAGGCGATCATGGCAGTTATAGGCCGGTAAGCCTGACTTCAGTACCAGGCAAATTAGTTGAAGCTATAGTACAAAATAGAATTATCAGCCACAGAGATGAACACGATTTGGTGGGGAAAAGTCAACCCGGTTTTTGTAAAGGAAAAATCATGACTCACCAATTAGAATTCTTAGAGAGTGTCAACAAACATATGCACAAGAGTGATCCAGTGGATATAGTGTAACTTGGACTTTCAGAAAACCTTTGACAAGGTCCCTCACCAAAGGCTCTTAAGCAAAGTGAGTTGCCATGGGCTAAGAGGGAAGGTCCTCTCATGGATCAATTACTGGTTAAAAGACAGGAAACAAAGGGCAGGAATAAATGGTCAGTTTTCAGAATGGAGACATGTAAATAATGGGCTCGCCCAAGGATCTGTACTGGGACCAGGGCTGTTCAACATATTCATAAATGATCTGGAAAAAGAGGTAAACAGTGAGGTGTCAAAATTTGCAGACAATCCAAAATTACTGATGATACTTAAGTTCAATGCTGACTATGAAGAAACAGAGGGATCTCACTAAACTTGATAACTGGGCAACAAAATGGCAGATGAAATTCAATGTTGATAAATGCAAAGTAATGCACATTGGAAAAAATAATCCCAACTGTAAATACAAAATGAGTCTAAATTAGATGTTACCATTCAAGAAAGAGATCTTGGCATCATCATGGACACTTCTCTGAAAACATCTGCTCGACGTGCAGTGGCAGTCAAAAAAGCTAACAGAATGTTTGGAACCATTCTTAAATGGACAGATTACTATATAAATCCATGGCACACCCACACCTTGAATAATGCATGCAGTTCTGGTCACCCCATCTCAGAAAAGAGATATTAGAACTAGAAAAAGTACAACGAAGGAGAACAAAAATGGTAAGGAGTATGGAACATCTTTCATACAGGGTGAGATTAAAATGACTGGGACTGTTCACTTAGTCTATAAGGTGCCACAGGACTCTTTGTTGCTTTTTACAGAATCTAAGAATATCGGGGCAATAGTTACCTTTATCAACCAAATTTGTCATTTAATCCAAAACAAAACAAAAAACAAATTTGTTTGACAACACCTGTTTTCCATAGATCCATTTTAACTGGCATTAATTATGATACTATTCTTCAATTCTTTACTGCTTTCATCCCATAACAACCTTTCCATGATTTTGCCTGGGAACGTCAGGGTAACCAGCCTCTAGTTACCTGGGTCATCCCATTTGCCCTTTTAAAATATTGGCACAACAGTAGCTTTTTTTCAGTCATCTGGAACTTCCCCATTTGTTCCAGATTTGTTAGAGATCACCATTAATATTTCAGAGAGCACCACAGCCAATTCTTTCAAAACTCTTGGGTGCAAGTTATCTGATCCTGCTGATTTAAAAATCTTTAATTGTAGGGAGGATGTTAAATTACAACTATTAGTTACAGATGGAGTAGAAAGTATTTAAATTTTCACTGTAAGATCCTGCTTCTTTTCAAATACAGAACAGAAATATTTGTTGAATGCTTCTGTCTTTTCTGCACCATGATTGACTTAAAAGCTTTAGTGAATTCAGTAAGATTACACAGGCATAGACTGAGGCCCATATTGAAAATTGGGCCTAGACATGCTAAAAGCATCAAGTATAAAACGTATTTTCTGAGTCTGTGCATTTTATAACAGCAATTACTACGCTGGTTAGAGGATCCCAATTCACTTTAGGCCAAATTCTGCCACCTTTACTCACCTCATCCTACCTTGTGAGTAATCCCACTTAAATCAATGTGATTTACTGTGGAGTAAAATAATACCCAACATAAGGGTGGCAAAATCTGGCTTTTTGTTAGGGAGCAATGTATAAGAAGTTTAATTTGAACTTTCTGGAAACTCTTTCAACTGTAGAACAACATTAAAATGTTTCATTTTCTCCTAGCTGAAGAAGCAATTCTGGATTTGAAAAATATTGTTAAGAAAAAAAAGAGTACTAGGAATTTGGGGTGTAGGCATGCTTTGTTTTTGTTTTGTGCCGTAGAGAGACCATATAATGAAAGTGAAAGCTTCAGGGCTATTGTTTGGTTTGACATCCTTCATCCAAGCATCTAACTAGCAAGTGGTATCAATACAAACACTAGAATCAGGTATGAGAGGGGTAGCCGTGTTAGTCTGGATCTGTAAAAGCAGCAAAGAGTCCTATGGCACCTTATAGACTAAGGGATGTTTGTGTAGAGAGCCTCTACATCCATGGTGGCTAGGATGATGTTTTCTGGAAGATCACCAATGCATTGTAGTTTTCTCAGGAAATCAGTGGTGTCACGGAGATAGCTGGGAGTGCTGGTGGCATAGGGTCTGAGTAGAGAGTCCACATATCCGGACAGTCCTTCAGTGAGAGTGCCAATGCCTGAGATGATGGGGAGTCCAGGATTTCCGGGTTTGTGGATCTTGGGTAGTAGATAGAATAACCCTGGTCAGGGCTCTAAGGGTATGTTGATTTGTTCCGGTGTCAGTGTAGGGAGTGTCCTGAGTAGATGGTGCAGTTGTCTATAAGGTGCCACAGGACTCTTTGCTGCTTTTACTAGAATCAGGATGCTAATAGCTGATTGTTTCCTCCTATACTGTTAAGAATTCCCCTCCTGCGTTAAATAGTGTAAGGCCAAGAACCAATCTCGGCAGGACCTCACTAGAAATACATCTGCTCAATGATGACTCCCCATTTACAGTTTCAGTTTGAGACCTATCAGTTAGACAACTTTTAATCAATTTAATGTGTGCCATGTTGGTTTTATATCATTCTAGTTTTTTAATCAAAATGTCATGTGATATGAATCAAAAGTATTTTACATCAACACTATTACCTTTATTATCCAAACTTGTAATCTCATCAAAATAAGGCATCAAGTTTGTTTGACAAGATCTATTTTCCATAAACCCATGTTGACTGGCATTAATTTTATTATCTCCCTTTAATTCTTTATTAATCAAATCCTATATCAACTACTCCATTATCTTGGCCAGGACTGATGTCAGACTGACAGGCCTATGATTACCTGGGTCATTCTATTTACCCTTGTTAAATATTGGCATAACATTAGCTTTCTTCCAGTCTTCTGGAACTTTCACAATTTTCCAAAATGTATTGAAAATCAACATTCATGGTCCAGTGAGCTCCTCAGCCAACTCTTTTAAAACTCTTGGATGCAAATTATCTGGACCTACTGATTTAAAAATGTCTAATTTTACTAACTGCTGTTTAACATCCTCTGAGATACTAATGGAATTGAAAGAGTTATCATATGATCTAACTTAATCATCTTTTTCCCCCAAAAAACAGAACAAAAATATTTACTAAGCACATCTGGCTTTTTTGCATTATTATTGATAATTCTTCCATTTCCATCTAGTAATGGATCAATAACTTTGTTATGATTTTGTTGTTCTTAATGTACTTTAAAAAACTCCTTATTGTCCTTAATTCTGTTGGCCACAGATTTCTCCTTGCGTCCCTTTGGTTCCCTCATCACTTTTCCACAATTCCTAGCTTCTGATTTATATTCATTACTATCACCTTCCCCTTTCTTATGTATATTTTGTATAGCTCCCCTCACTTCTGCTCTAACCCAGGTCATTTTTTAACCAATATTGTCTTCTTCCTTAATTGTGGGCTTGTGGCATTTTGCGCCTCTAGCAAGATGTTCTTAAACAATTCCCAATTATCATTCACATTTTTCTGATTAAATTCTTCCTCCCAGCTGATCTGGCTCATAATTGTTTCAGCTTTGTGCAATTGGCCTTTCTAAAGCACCAAGTATATGTATGTTACTGGTCTGGACTTTAATCTTCTTGTGCATTATAAAAGTGATCGCGTCATGAGCACTTGTATCTAAACTATCATTATTTTTTGTTCTGTGATCAGTTCTTCTTTATCTGTCAAGATGAGGTCTACTATAGAATTCTCCTGTGTTGGATGCAACACTTTCTGAGTTAGGAAATTGCCATCTACAATATTTAGACATTCCAGGATGCTTTTGTATTGGCAGGCATGAGTGAGGCTACAATTTAATCACGGGTATTTTTAGTAGAAATCATGGACAGGTCATGGGCAATAAACAAAAATTCACAGCCAGTGACCTGTCCATTACTTATTTAATCACAGGTATTTTTAGTATCGGGTGGGGGTGCTGGAGCAGCGAGGGGGGAACACCTGGGGCCAGCAGCACCAGTTGATGAGGACCGTGGACCACGGCTGCTCCAGCTGGCTGGCAAGGGACCATTGGCCGGGGCTACTGACCACAGCTGCTCCAGCAGCCAGCCAGCCAGCAACCACAGCTGGTGTGGCTGTCCTCGGGGCCACCGGAGCCAGCTGTTTGGGTGGCCGTGGGGTCAGCCACACTGGCCCCTGCAGAAGTTGCATAGGTTGCAGAAAGTCATGGAATCTGTGACTTCTGCAACCTCTGTGACAGACATGGAGCCCTAGGCATGAGAGCTCCAGCATTTCATTCAAATTGAAGTCCCCCATAATCACACAGCTTTTTCTCCTACATTGATCCATGAGCATTCAAGAGCATTTTCTTCCAGATTATCAGTGACTCAGACAGGGTGGCTGTGGGGTGCTGAAAGCCATGGAACAAAACTGTAACCCTGTAGATGATGGGAACCATGCATTTGGTTGATACTATTACTTCAAGCCAGGGGGTGCTGCCGCTGCACCCCAGTTCTAGAGTCCCTGGACTCAGAAACAGGTAATGCCATTCTTGACATGGAGTGCCACTTCCCCTCCCTTTTACCCACTTGAACCTTTTCTAACTTGCTTATAACCATTGATTTTAACATTCCAGTCATGGGAATCATCCCATCAGATTTCAGTAATACCAACTAGCTTGAGTTTGTGCTCACACATTCAAATCCCACGTGCTCCTGGGCAGGTACACATTAATTAACAGGTTATTTTGATGAGCAAAGTCCCTGACACATTTGTGCAGAAGGCAGTTAAGGGTCTGAGATGAGTGTGCTAGGTGCAGGGACTAAAACCATCTCTCGTGGCTTTCCCTGTCTCCTCAGCACCAATCTCTGTCTCCCACTATCCCCAACAGCAGCACTCTCAGCTTCTTGCAGTGTCGCTGGGGTGGTCTCTCCTCCTCACGACTGCTGGGTCAGTGCAGGGGTGCTGGAACAATTTGTATTGAACAAACTGTTAACTCTGTTTATAATGGAAACCACTTCAAACCGGGGGGTGCTGCAGCACCCACACACCCCTAGTTCCAGCACCTATGGGTCTGTGTCTTGACTAAATCATGCCTTCCAAGGCCCTGCCATTCCCTTCTGCTCACATTGACACATGCACCCAGCCTTACTTCAGGCTTGTTCCTAGAACGCCTCTCCTGGAATGGCTGACCCCTGGAGCTCTGCAGGCAGCTGACATATCTGGTTAGCTATGGCTCCGGACAATTTCTAGCAATCTGGGAGGCACTTGAAAGGGGGAGGGACAGAGGCTCAGAGCTCCCTTGTGGGGTTTTGTATGCTCCTGAGCTCAAACATGCTGTGAGGCTGCTGGTGACCTGCCAGCTCCCAGATCCTCTCTCCCCGTTTCTCCAGGGACACCCAGACCCCTCTCTGGCCCTGATCTTGCACCACTGAAGACAATGGGAGTTTTGCCAGTGACTTCAATAGGAGCAACACTCTAATCAGTTACTGTTCCTCTCAACCACTCCACTTGCTACCAGTCGCCCAGAATTCTCCAGCAGGGTCTCAGCACGGCACATTCATCCCACCACAGAAGTGGTTTTGTTTTCATTTTCTGCACTAGGCAATGCCAGTTCTTCCTTTAGCCTTTAAATCCACCCCGAATAATCTCCCCACTGTTGGTTGCAAGAGACTGCTCCTCTACAGCTCCGAAGATGGAACAGCCTCTCTCTATATCTCTCTATGTCAGCAGCCCTTGGTGGTGAAAGAACAGGTTAAAGACTATTTAGAAAAGCTGGACATGCACAAATCCATGGGTCTGGATCTAATGCATCCAAGGGTGCTGAGGGAGTTGGCTGATGTGATTGCAGAGCCATTGGCCATTATCTTTGAAAACCCGTGGCAATCGGGGGAGGTCCCAGACAACTGGAAAAAGGCTAATGTAGTGCCCAGCTTTAAAAAAGGGAAGAAAGAGAACCTGGAGAACTACAGCCTGGTCAGCCTCACCTCAGGCCCCAGCAAAATCATGGAGCAGGTCCTCAAGGAAACCATTTTAAAGCACTTGAAGGAGAGGAAGGTGATCAGGAACAGTCAGCATGGATTCACCAAGGGCAAGTCATGCCTGACCAACCTGGTTGCCTTCAATGATGAGATAACTGGCTCTGTGGATACAGGGAAAGCAATAGACATGATATATCTTGACTTTAGCAAAGCTTTTGCTATGGTCTGCCACAGTATTCTTGCCAGCAAGTTAAAAAAGTCTGGATTGGCTGAATGGACTATAAAGTGGATAGAAAGCTGGCTAGATCGTCAGGCTCAACGTGTAGTGATCAATGGCTCCATGTCTAGTTGGCAGCCAGTATCAAGCGGAGTGCCCCAAGGGTCGGTTCTGGGGCCGGTTTTGTTCAATATCTTCATTAATGATCTGGATGATGGGATGAATTGCACCCTCAGCAAGTTTGCAGATGACACTAAACTGGGAGGAGTGGTAGATACGCTGGAGGGTAGGGACAGGATACAGAGTGACCTAGACAAATTAGAGGATTGGGCCAAAAGAAATCTGATAAGGTTCAACAAGGACAAGTGCAGAGTCCTGCACTTAGGATGGAAGAATCCCATTCACTGTTACAGGCTGGGGACCGACTGGCTAAGCAGCAGTTCTGCAGAAAAGGACCTGGGGATTACAGTGGGTGAGAAGCTAGATATGAGTCAGCAGTGTGCCCTTGTAGCCAAGAAGGCTAAAGGCATATTGGGCTGTATTAGTAGGAGCATTGCCAGCAGATTGAGGGAAGTGATTATTCCCTTGGTCATTTGTCCCAGTGGTTAATCACTGACACTGTTAAACATGAGTGCCTAATTTCTCATTTAAATCTGTCTGATCCTAAATTCCAATATTTGGTTCTTGTTCCACTTTTCTCCATTTGCTTAAAGAGCCCTTTATGCTATCAAAATTAAGAACCCAATAATAGTGGGGTTTCAATTATCCCCATATTGACTATGGCATTCACAGATACTGGGCTAGATGGACCTTTGGTCTGACCCGGTACGGCCTTTCTTATGTTCTTATGACTTATACATTGTAATCAAGTTACCTGTTGATCTTTTTTTGTCTTTACTAAACAGATTGAGCTCTTCAAGTCTCTCACTGTAAGGCATTTTCTCCAGCTCTCAAATTATTTTTGTGGCTGTTTTCTCTGCATCTGCTCCAATTTTTCAACATCTTTTTAAAATACAAACATGCTAGAGACAGAGGATGGGGACCAAGGCAGCCATTCTCTTCCTTCTAGCCTTGTGCCTCCCTTTCCTCGTTTATGATAAGGTGCATTTCCCTATTAGTAAGGCTACAATTTAGTCATGGATATTTTTAGTAAAAGTCATGGACAGGTCATGGGCAATAAACAAAAATTCACGCCCTGTGCCTGTCCATGACCTTTACTATAAATACCCCTGACTAAATCTTAGCTTGGGGCCTCTGGGGAACTGCTGCTCTGGGAGGTCCCTGGGGCCAGCCCCACCTGCTGCCGCTCCGGCCATCTGCAGGGCCAGTGGCACCAGCCGCTGCTTGGACAGTCCCCAGGACCAGCAGCCAAAGGCCACTGAGCAGCAGCTGGTGCGGCCACCCCCAGAGTTGCTGCTCCATCCGCCCCTGGGGTCGCTGCTCAGGTGGTCCCCAGGGCCAGCCACACTGGCAGCTGCAGAAGTCACAGAGGTCATGGTAAGTCACAGGATGCATGACTTCAACAACCTCCATGACATCAGCAATATCTCATTATTCTTTCCTCAAAGCCACCTAAAACACCTGACTAGTGAGGCCCCCATGAAAGGGGAGGAGTGGGGGAATGCAGAAAGCCACAAGGCCTCTGGACACAAACTGATAGATGAAACAGCAAGAGTGTGCTGGAGCGGATCTAGGTTCCTCACACTGTATGCTCAGATTTGCCCAAGTGATGGTCACTGGTTCCAGCTTTTTCCTTCCAGAGAGATCAGGGTGCTCTTAGTATGAATCACCTGATTCAGAATTAAATCGCCTCTGTTTGTGGAACACAAACTCCCTGGCGCAGGCAAGATGTTTTATTGGTGCAGTTTTAGAATCCTGTTCCCTGCAGTTGCCCCCCAGGAATTAAGGTAGGAATTAGGCACGACCAGCAGGAGGT
The DNA here is from genome assembly GCF_016161935.1 of Mauremys reevesii. Taxonomy (NCBI): domain Eukaryota; kingdom Metazoa; phylum Chordata; order Testudines; family Geoemydidae; genus Mauremys; species Mauremys reevesii. The sequence goes on along the minus strand of NC_052625.1, from coordinate 208,102,783 downwards.
CGAAATCATGAAGCTGGTGGTGTTTTATCATATGCACAGACCCAAACAGTCAGCACTGTGCACAGGGAGGAAGAGGAGAAGGAAACATGCGCCAGGTTTCCAGATAGCAGATTTTAGGGCCAGGATTTCAAAGAGAACTCCCCGCGCCTCCCGTTCCTCGGCTTCCACCCAGTATGCTGTGCACAATCCCTTGTGTATCAGATAATAGAATTTAGCCACCTGGCTTCCTGATTTGTGGTTGAAAATGACATTTTTGCCTAAGGAAAGAAACCCAAACGAGTGACTGCTCAAGATTCCAGTCACATGTTTTTATTATTGCTACTCATCCTTTCTAGACTGCTCAGAAACCAGTAGGCATGAGAGAGACAAGTATCGACCCTTCCCCGGAGAACATACAGATCACATAGAACGTGCCACAGGGAAAGAGGATCCTACACAAGCAAGGGGTGGGAAAATTAGAGGAGGGCCATTGTGAGGGTGAGAAGATCACATGGTTAGTTACATAGTGGGCCTGGACCCGGCTTGGCGGGATGGTCATCCTTATGGTTTTATGTTCTCATTTGCTGCTTCCTAATCTCCTGCCTTTGCTTCTTGTAGCTTTCATGGTATACACAAGTTTTGAAGAGGGATTTGAATGTGGTGTGAGTTGCTGCATGTGTTAATTTCACTCAATCTCCGTATTCCATATTGAAAGGTAATATTTGAGCATTTGCATTGTAAGCCTTTGTAACTGTAAACATCACCAGACAGGAGAGAGACATTAGCATTTGAAGGCCCATTGACACCAGTGGGACTACAGTGGAACATTAACGAGGATAAAAGATTTTCTTGTTTACTCTCCCGCACACACCCCCATGAAGATGAGACTTCCAAATAAATTCCTCTCATCAGCTGAGTTTGCAACTCAAAGCATAAGGATGGAAGGGAATAAAAGCCCTGACAAGGAGGAACTGTATCTTCATGCTGTTTGAACTCTGGGGGACAAGGATTACTAGGCATAAGAAAAGATCCCCCAGGCTTACCCTCGATTAGCCCTAAAGGATGTATAGTGGTTGCTTATTATAGAAGCTTCTATTATTTTTTGAAAATGAAGATTGGAATTAATATTTGTGTATGTATGTTTGACTACTGTAACCTTGTAAATAACTTTCTTGTTTCCCTTTCCTATTAATAAACCTGTATAGTTTATTATAGGATTGGCTACAAGCAGTGCTTTCGTCTGGGCTATAAAATGCAATTGACTTGAGGTAAGCAACTGGTTCTTTGGGACTGGGAGTATGTGGTATGTAACCTACCATTTAAACCAGCTTCTGTACCAGATGACTGGAGGATAGCTAATGTGACACCAATTTTAAAAAAAGGCTCCAGGTGTGATCCTGGCAATTATAGGCCAGTCAACCTAACTTCAGTACCAGGCAAACTGGTTGAAACTATTGTAAAGAACGGAATTATCAGACATATAGATCAACATGATTTGTTGGGAAAGAGTCAACATGATTTTTGTAAAGGGAAATCATGTGTCACCAATCTATTAGAATTCTTTGAGGGGGGTCACAAGGATGTGGACAAGTGTGATCTAGTGGATATAGTGCACTTAGATTTTCAAAAAGAACAGCAGTACTTGTCAAGTATCAGAGGGGTAGCCGTGTTAGTCTGGATCTGTAAAAGCAGCAAAGAGTCCTGTGGCACCTTATAGACTAAGAGATGTATTGGAGCATGAGGTTTTGTGGGTGAATACCCACTTCGTCAGATACATGCAGTGGAAAATACAGTAGGAAGATCTATATATACAGAGAACATGAAACAATGGGTGTTACCATACACACTCTAATGACAGTGATCAGTTAAGGTGAGCTATTATCAGCAGGAGAGAAAAAACTTTTTGTAGTGGTAATGAAAATGGTCCATTTGCAGCAGTTGACAAGAAGGTGTGAGGAACAGTGTGTGGGGGAATAAACATGGGAAATAATTTTACTGTTCAGAAAGCCTTTGACAAGATCCCTCACCAAAGGCTCTTAAGCAAAGTGAGCTGTCCTGGGATGAGAGGGAAGGTCCTCGCATGGATCAGTAACTGGTTAAAAGACAGGAAAAAAAGGGTAGGGATAAATGGTCAGTTTTCAGAATAGAGAGAGGTAAATAGTGGTGTCCCCCAGGGGTCTGTACTGGGACCTGTACTATTCAACATATTCATACATTATCTGGAAAAAGGGGTAAACAGTGAGGTGGCAAAAGATGAAACAAAATTATTCAAGATAATTAAGTCCAAAGCAGACTGCAAAGAGTTACACAGGGATCTTGCAAAACTGGGTAACTGGGCTACAAAATGGCAGATGAAATTCAATGCTGATAAATGCAAAGTAATGCACATTGGAAAATATAATCCCAAAATGATGGGGGTCTAAATTAGCTGTTACCACTCAAGAAAGAGATCTTGGAGTCATTGTGGATAGTTCTCTGAAAACATCCATTCAACGCGCAGCAGCTGTCAAAAAGGTAACAGAATTTTGGGCATCATTAAGAAAGGAATAGATAATAAAGCAGAAAATATCATCTTGCCTCTATATAAATCCATGGTACACTCACACCTTGAATACTGTGTGCAGATGTGGTCGCCCCATCTCAAAAAAGATCTACTAGAATTAGGAAAGGTATAGAAAAGGGCAACAAAAATGATTAGGAGTATGGAACAGCTTCCATCTGAGGAGAGATTAATAAGACTGGGACTTTTCAGCTTGGCAAAGAGACGACTAAAGGGGGAGATGATAGAAGTCTATAAAATCATGTCTGGTGTGGAGTAATTGAACAAGGAAGTGTTATTTACTCCTTCTCATAACACAAGAACTAGGGGTCACCAAATGAAATTAACAGGCAGCAGGTTTAAAACAAACAAAAGGAAGTATTTCTACACACAACACACGGTCAACTTGTGGAACTCTTTGCCAGAGGATGCTGAGAAGGCCAAGACTATAACTGGGTTCAAACAAGAATTAGATAAGTTCATAAAAAATGGCTATTAGTCAGGATGGGCAGGGATGGTGTCCCTAGACTCTGTTTGCCAGGAGCTGGGAATGGGTGACGGGGATGGATCGCTTGGTGATTGCCTGTTCTGTTCATTCCCTCTGGGGCACCTGGCACTGGGCACTGATGGCAGACAGGATACTGGGCTAGATGGACCTTTGGTCTGACCCAGTGTGGCCATTCCTATGTCCTTATGTAGTAACCTGAACACTGCTGTGATCTTTGATGTAAGGGACTGTAGTAAGAGGAGGCCCTAAAATATAAACCTTGGTATCAGAGGCCTGGTATGAGGCCTGAGGCCTAAACTAAAGTGATGGTCAAGACTTTGCTAACATAAAGCAAAGTTAAGCTGTGAGCCAGAGGCAGGCCCTGCTCACAGAAGCAAGGAAAGGGCTGATGCTGCAAGAAGATACGTACCTAAAAGGTACTGAACACTAGATATCAGAACATTCACATACTTGCACATCCCACACAGATAACAAAGAACAGGCTGGCCCATCCCAATGACAGGGGCAAAAGGGTAATATGATGGAGAGAGTTGTTTTGTACGAACCAACATGTTCAAGGTAAGAGGTTGCACCTTAATACGTAGAGGGGTTGTACCTTGCTACGTAGAGGGGTTGCACCTCAATACGTCAGGTGTGATGTGTAACTTGTTTGTATCTGTGTATAAGATGCATCCCTGGGGCGGTGTCTTTGTCCGGCCGAGGGGGCAGTGGAAAGTCCCACCACTGACTGAGCCGGGTCCATTGCCAAGAGGCACTTTCTCGTAGTATGCCCTGAGTTAGGCTAAGAAACCTACAGGGAACTGCAATTGTGTCCGAGATCGCAATAAACCTAGCCGACGTGGCTTTGCATCTTACTGGACTCTGTGGTTATTGGGGGTTCTCGTCGGGTCTGCTGTGTCAGCTATCTGCAGAGCTGGGGCAGCACACAGAGGGAACACACGCACGCAGCCGAGTGATATCAACATTGGAGAGAGCAGAGCACCACACCGGTAGCACTCTGACAACACTGGTGACCCCGACCGCTGATCTGGTGAGTAAGCGAACCTGCCGTGGTAAGAATCGCAATCCAACATGGCAGCAAACCTCGAGCTAGGGAACCCCCTGATCCCCTCCCTTTTGAACCCCACGGAGTTTGATAACTCCTGGACCTGCTGGATTGCCAGTAAGGGGGGTCCATATGAATTTAAAAAAGAGAGTGGGGAAACATGGACTGGCATATGTAGAGCGAGGGTAGAAAACGAGGCTCTAAGAAATAGTAATAAGAGTAAAAAAGCAAGAATTTTGCAACTCATTTCTCTGGCAGTGAGACGGCTTAAACAGCATGCTGGCCAAACAAGTAACAGTAACAAAGAAAGAGTTAAAAGAATCAAAAGAAGCTACACAGCCCTGGAATGCTCCCACCCCCCTTGCAGGGTGGCAAGCAGCCCAGAGACAACCAGTACAGGAACAGAGTGAAACACTGGAAACAGCTGTAAGGAACCTACAAAAAATACATGTGCCGTCCCCTGTTATAAATATTGGTGGTAAACAGCAGGCTTCAGGTAGCTACCCTGTGCCTGAAGAGTGGGGACAGAAATGGAAAAAGGTGGCCCTAGTAAAATTAAAAGATGAAATGGGGTCCACTGCATTGCAACCATCACCTTATGATAAAAGCCGGGTTCCAGTTAAACTTAAACCAGAACCTAGACTGGTGCTTTTCAGAACGGGACAAGTAAGTGCACAGAAGGAAAGAGTAGCAAACAATACTCTCATTGAATTGGTAAATCAAATGAAGGAAAAAATGGAACAGTTCACAGAGCACATTAGGAGACAGGAGCTGCAACTCGATCGCAGGGGAGTGAATAAAAAAGAATTTCAAAGTAAAAAACTGAAATTAAGCGGGTTAACACCTAGAATTGATGCATTACTACATGGAGCTGCCCAAAAACAGTTAACTGCAGCAAAAAAGGGCACTCCCACTATCCATTTGGCATGCACACAAAAGCAACAGACACTGGGGGAACAAATTCAGGTTTTACAAGAGCAGGTAACTACCCCCAATCTCCTCTCACAGCCAGGATAAAAACCAGGGGTGCGATTCCCAACTGTGCAGGTTCCCAAGTGCTTTAACCCATGGAACCACACTCTGCGCTCATATCTAAAAATATAACCTTCTTTTTCATATATTTTTACATACCAGTTAAGTTTTGTCCTGTATATGTTTGCTCAGTTTGCTAAACTTGCTGCTGCTGCATGTACTTTCAAATACCTTGATGGAGTTAATCTCTCTTGGCTCAAGTCTCGCTACCTTCCTATGCTCTTCACCCCCAACCTTCCCCCCCCCCCCCGCCTCTACTCACTTCGGCTCTCTCTTTTTGTTTAAAAAAGTTAAGAGTTATAGTTTTTACAGAAACCTCCAAAAAATAAAGCAACTGAAAACAGAACAAAACAAGAAGCAAAAAGAAAACAAGGTAAAAACTTTAAATCCAGTAAATTAATTATTTTAACCCTTCAGGAATGCAACAGCTGGAATTATTCCTAACTTTCTTGAAGATATGGTTGCCAAGCAACAGAAATGCACTCTCTGCTAACCACAAACCACTAACTAATATTTGAAACATGGGCTTTTCTTATTTCCATATAGCAGAGTTTTTAAATAATGTTAAATATAAAGTAATGCAAAAATCCTGGTTACCAAATTAATATAATACATTTGGCAAATATTAATATATTTTTTATCAAATTTATGCTACAAGTTTTAAATAAGGTAATAACTTGTTTATTCAAATGTTTAACCCTTTTTACTTTTTATTTTTGGTTGTGTTATTTTGTATAGTTATGAATAGAATTTTGGCACCATTTGTTTTTAATTGTAAGTTTGTCCTGTATGTCATGTGTGTGTCTTATGTCTATGTTGTGTGTGTCACGTGACTATTTTTCTCATTATTATTTTTATTTTATTGCAACAAAAGTCAATTTTATACCCTTTTAAAAAAATATATGAGCTGTGGTACCACACTATTTTAAGATCATGGTTGGGGTATAATCATATTATTAACACCAATTTTTTGTGTAAAGTTCAAAAAGGTTTCAGTTACAAATATATGTACATATATTTCTGCCTCAACAAATAATGCAATTGCAAACAAAAACAATTCTCTTTTATCAATCACAGTTTTGTTTTTTAAGTTTTTTTTTTAAATTGTTATTCAAATAAAAAATGTAAGGGGAAACCTCAACATTAAGGTAAAGATAATACTAACAAAATGTCAATTTCTTGTTTGGGCTTTTTATAAACTTGTTTGCACTTTTAAATATAGTTATAAGAATGTCATAACCAAGATGTTTTAAAATAACAATTTATGCATAAAGCTAACCAAACAATTTTAACAGGTTTTAACATTTTCAACAGGTTTCCACCTTTGGCTCCCAAACATGGCAAAGCATCATAAAAGTATCCCCTCAAATACCCTCAAAGTATTTGCATGTATCTGTGTTTAAAATTTATTTTGGTTTAATTTTATAGTTGGTTTAATTTTTAATTTTAATATGCTTTTCTTTTGTTATGTTATGTTAATGGGAAGCAATGGTTGTTAAGGTTTGTGCTTCTAAACAGTTAAGAGTGAAGTTGGTATCACAAGCAAATTAACTCTAGAAAGCTAGTTAAAATTATGTTACTATCTCTTTTGCTGTAACAAAGTGTTCAGCAAGGGAAAGCAATATACCTTCTCATGGAAGATTGTGAGTATTTATTTTAGCTGTTAAGCATTACATTTAGTATGAAATATTAGTAATGCACCCCAAATAAAAATGAATGTCTATACAACAATTGCAAAAGTATAGCTTGTGCTTGGTCCCTATTACATTGTTCTTATACATTGTAAACAAACTAAGTTGAAACTGTATTAAGCTTGGATTACTAAAAATGAACAAACAAAGAAAAAAAACTTTACTGTTAACTAACAAAAGTTGTTTAAGTTGCATCCCACAGACCAAAGACACCAGAAAATATCACACCCTGAAGACACCAGTTCATATCCGTATACAGTGAAGAAACCCCCAAGCATCAAGAAAAGAAAAATAAAGTGTTTTATAAATAAGAGACTGGTCAATTACACCTCTATCTACAATATATGCACAATTAATTTAACAATCAGCTAAAAACCACTAGCTGGACCAGAAAAACTGTCATTTAATTTCAACTTGGTTACTGTGTAAAAACAATTGTATTATTTCTGTACTACTGTATTATCACTGTACTGCTGTATTATTGCTGTATTGTATGATTGCTGTGCAACATGTACAATGTGTATAACCTTGCTAAATTGTTTAACCAACACAGGTAAAAATCAACAAACGAATGGCAGCAAACAACGTGAAGACAAGGAAAAAACAAATTGGTAAAGAAACTAAGTTACATAGTAACTACAAATTGGGTAAACAAATTGCCTGTTAGTACCAGTCATAATTTAGGTCAGTAACACTGCATCCTAACTGAGGCACATGTTATTCAAAACAATCTTGTTCAGTGTCTGGGTACCAATATTAAATCCTGACACAGCAATATTTGATAAATTGGTGACTGTCCATTCAGTAGGTTATCTGGAAGACGGCATCCATAAGAAACAACTGGATCTACATCAAGCAATGGAACAGAGAAGCTACCCACTTCTGTTTCCTGCCCAGTAAAGCTGACCAGAGGGTGACAACCAGCCTTAAGGATAACCTATAACATGAATGGACAGTACTGTGTAGTAACTAATTACAATATATTTATCTATAAAGGCCTCAGTGGTAGTGTCACTACTCCAAATTTTTGTTTTACTTCTCATATACATAGCAGTGTGGGACACACTATCACAATCCCCATCCCAGTATTTCAAAGCACTCAGCCTACTACTAATGAGGAGACAGGTGATAACTGGAATTGCCCTAATGGAGTGTGTTTCTATCTGTGTCACCAAAGTAAAAGGGCCAGAGTACACCAGCAGACTGGAAAAACATGGTTCTGCTTGGATATAAGGTGGTGTCATATGTACACATACATACTATACATATATGCCCATACACACTACAAATATATATGCCATAGCCATATAATTAATGTATATTAATTATTTGGGAGTGCCTCTAAGGCTCAATCATAATACTACATTCCTCAGTCATGGTCCCGGGCCTAACATTCCCAGGCACACCATAAGGGACTAAAAAATAATTGGATAATAAATCTGCCTAACAGTCGTACGAGGGAATGTGCAGACTAAACAGACAGGTGGGGCATGAGTGTATGGATGGTAAAATAAGGTAACCACATAACAGTGTTTAGCCCACTGGGTTGTCCTCAGTCCCTGCATTATGCTTTTCCGGGACGATGGGTAAACATCCTCCCCATAAAAAGACAAAAAGTGGGGGAATGTAGTAAGAGGAGGCCCTAAGATATAAACCTTGGTATCAGAAGCCTGGTATGAGGCCTGAGGCCTAAACTAAAGTGATGGTCAAGACTTTGCTAACATAAAGCAAAGTTAAGCTGTGAGCCAGAGGCAGGCCCTGCTCACAGAAGCTGGCACGGAAAGGGCTGATGCTGCAAGAAGATACGTACCTAAAAGGTACTGAACACTAGATATCAGAACATTCACATACTTGCACATCCCACACAGATAACAAAGAACAGGCTGGCCCATCCCAATGACAGGGGCAAAAGGGTAATATGATGGATAGAGTTGTTTTGATCGAACCAACATGTACAAGGTAGAAGGCGGCACCTTAATACGTAGAGGGGTTGTAACTTGCTACGTAGAGAGGTTGTACCTCAATACGTCAGGTGTGATGTGTAACTTGTTTGTATCTGTGTATAAGATGCATCCCTGGGGCGGTGTCTTTGTCCGGCCGAGGGGGCAGTGGAAAGTCCCGCCACTGACTGAGCCGGGTCCATTGCCAGGAGGCACTTTCTCGTAGTATGCCCTGAGTTAGGCTAAGAAACCTACAGGGAATTGCAATTGTGTCCGAGGTCGCAATAAACCTAGCCGACGTGGCTTTGCATCTTACTGGACTCTGTGGTTATTGGGGGTTCTTGTCGGGTCTGCTGTGTCAGCTATCTGCGCAGAGCTGGGGCAGCACACAGAGGGAACACACGCACGCAGCCGAGTGATATCAACATTGGAGAGAGCAGAGCACCATACCGGTAGCACTCTGACAACAGGGACCATCTATCACAAAGGTAAACTTACCTGGGTGCCAGACAGATCGGGGAACCCAAGGAAAGTGTCTGTAGCTCCAAGTCTAGGCTATTATAACACCTCAAGAATTTCAGGGCCTCCCGGGGCAGGCGGGCAAGTGGGGCCCCCAAAATTGCTTTGCCCCAGGCCCCCTGAATCCTCTGGGCAGCCCTGAAGAATTTACGTTTGATAATTAGCTGGGGAAATCTAAGGATAGAACTCACAGCCAATTTAGGGTTTAAAAGTCTGCCCTGAGTTTAGTACTCATGCTCTTGAGCCACTATGGGACAGCTCGACAGCCATAAACCAGAATCCCCCCAACACAGTCCAAACAGTACATTCATCCCAACAGTGCAAGATGACTAGAGCTCCAGCATCTCTCACCATGCTCCAGCTCGGCTCCCAGGTACAGCTCCGTGTCTCTCCCCACTCCTCATCCAGCACCTCCAGCTGAGGTCTTTCCATTCTGTTTCCTTCCCAGGGAGGGGGATGAGCTGTTCCCTGGCAACATCAGTGGCTTCACCCCTCCATCAATCCTCAGCTATCAGCCCTCTCTGCCCCTCTGGCTTCAGCTCTCCAGCTCAGAGAGTCAGCAGGCGCCTCCTTCTGCTGTCTCAGCATCCAGCTCTCTCTGCCTATGTCTCTGGGGCCTAGGGAGGGTTGTAGGTGGCCTCCTGACTGCCTTCCGCTTTCACCAACCTGATCTAGCGCTACCAGGGAACTCACTGCTCCCTCGCTGCAGCTCTCAGCCCAGCTCTGCTCTTCCTCAGAGCTCGCTTGTCTCTGAGGTCTCTGGATTTTTCCTTTTCTTAACTCTGGTTTCTGAAACTTTCTCTCGGGACTCTGAACTCCCCTCTCATGAGCCTAAGCTCTCATTTATAACTCCCAGCCGCACGCTTACCTCCTCATTACACCAAAGGAGGGTGGAGCTAGACTGGAATAGGCAAGCTGAGCCCAGTTTAATTTAAAGGGCCAGCTAGTCTGTCACAGTGATCCTTCCAACTCTATTACCAGTTATTGATATAGCTCCACAGACTGAGGGCTTTGTGATTCGTTAGCGTTGTTATTTGCATGGCAGCAGCACTAGAGGCCTAGTCAGAGCAGGGACCCCCGTTGGGTGAACTCTATACAAAAACAGAGAGTGAGACAGTCCCTGCCTCACAGCATGCACATGCTAACAGGGAGGAGACGCAACAAATGGGTGTCATGAACAAGCACAAGGAAGACAGGCGGGAGCAGGTGTTTAACAGCGACAGGGCCAGCAGTTCAAACACGTCCCGAGTGATTGCTACTGTGCACCTGCCAAGCATTCTCAGCTGATAATGCCCAAAGCCAGCCTGGCAGGGTCTTGGGCAGGAGAGAATAGGCAGGAAACACCAGAGGGCTGGAAAACAGCTAATGTTGGGCCAATATTTTCACAGGACAGGTGGGTCGAGCCGGTAACTATAGGCCAATGATGGCAGGAGCCCCTGGGAAATCAGGGAGCGGCTAATACGGGAGAACTAAATGGTGGCAGCACCAGTCCTAGCAGGGAGCTGGCTCTATGGAAACAGGTTGTCACACGTGCCTCTTGTCACTGAGGGAACTTCCTTATACACACACCGGGTGTGCGAATCGGAACATCCTCCAGTGCTCTGCCAGGCATGGCTGAGACAGGTTTAACTAAGGCATTTCACACACATGGTGGAACAATGCTACAGGCCAGGATGTAGGCAGTCTGGCCTAGTAGTCAGAGCAGGCATCCAGCTTGGGGAACAAAGCTAAGGGTCAGCATCACTCAACTGCCAATTACCAGAGCGAGGAGTCAAGCCAGAGTCAGAACCAGGCATCAAAGCTGAGGTCAGATGCCACTGACTAGAGCCAGGGGTCAAGCCAGAACCAGGGTCAAAAGCCAAAGGCTGGGGTCAGAGCCAGGGCTGGTCCCTGAGGATGGGAGCTGAGGGGGAAGTGCAGGAACTAGAGGAGAGGCAAAGATCAAGCATGAAGCAAGAGCACGGTGGGAACAGGAGCAAAGGCTGGGGTCAGGCAGGAATCAGGGTGGGTGGGTGCAAGAGGCAGGTCCAATGCAGCCACAACAGGAAATCACCTTGTTGCTCAGACAAACTTCCTGAGCCTCCTTCTGACTTAAATAGCAGGTTGGACCAATGGGTATAGCCGGGTGATCCTCCAATCAGGGGTCTCATGGGTGATGCTTTGGTTGTAGGCCTGGTAGCTTCTTGGCCAACCAGCTTTCAGCAGAGCTCAGGTAGAGGCCAGGATACAGCAGCTGTCTAGGGACTCCCCAACTGCGGTTCAAGACCTAGGACATCACAAACAGTATAATACGGTGGAGTGTTTGTTGCATCTTCCCCCTTTAAGTTCTACATTTCTGCCATTCACATTATCAGTGAAGCTCAGTACAGATCAGTCTGTTAAGTGTCTCTAAGTCAGGCTGGTTTTCTAGTTACACAACCCAAATCATAACAACTTGGTTTGCTGAATATCCATTAGTTACAACGATTGTCTGTGGTTGGTTTGGAATCCTTGAGTCTTCTTCTTCTTCTGCCATCTGTAGAGTTTGCTCTGTTGATTGGTCTTTCTGAGAAACAAACTCTAGATGTCAGTGGTTTCTATTGAACGCTCCACTGTTGGTCTTGATCACACATGATCTGGGCACTGAACTCCTTCTCTTGAGTGTGTTTGGGGGACTGGATGGATCAGTGGGCTTGGTAATAGACTGAGCACTTCAGAGAGGAGGGATGGCTCAGTGGTTTGAGCATTAGTCTGCTAGGCCCCCAGTTGTGAGCTCAATCCTTGAGGGGGCCATTTAGGGATCATGGGCAAAAATCCAGCTGGGGATTAGTCCTGCTTTGAGCACAGGGTTGACTAAATACCTCCAGAGATTCTGAGTCTTTACAACAGCTGAAATTGTCCATCCTTTTTCTCTCTCCAATTTGACATGAATATGGTCACCCAGTTATAGACCTAGCAGGTTACTAACTGAGTGATGTCTGTGGTAAAAGTGTTCACAAACTTTTAGCCTTTTTATCTGATTCTCCCAGTGCTAAGCACCATTCACAGCTTCAACCAGAGAGCTCTTCAGGCATCCAAATGGGAAGGAAGCAGACTGCCCAGTACAGGGCTTCACAGAAGCAGGACTTTGTTAAACAGCTGGGCAGCCCCTGGACAGACCCAAGAGGCCACGTTACTCACAGAAAGGGGGAGGGAATGGAGCAGGACCTGGGCTGCTCACTCAGCTCTTCACAAACTGGGAGGCTCCAGTCCCTCTTCCTCCTGTGAAAATTGAACTGGCCTCCAGCTCCCCTCAACCATGGAAAACAGCTCTTCTCTTCTCAGACTGACAGATTCTTCTATGTCCAGAAGGGACCATCCTGATCATCTAGCCCAGTGGTCTCCAAAGTGGGGTGTGCGGCAGGAGAAGCGCTTTTCTTTTCGGGTGGGAGTCTGAGTTTTTTTGTTTGTTTGTTTGTTTGTTTTTTACTTTGTTGCAGCAAGGGGTGCATGCTCAAAATTTTTTTACTGATGGGGTGCGCGATCAAAAAAGTTTGGAGACCACTAATCCAGCCTGACCTCCTGCTTTACACAGCCCAAAGGATTTCACCAGCAATTCCTGCAACTTCTTGGTGAGCTAAAAACCACTGTAGCACCAGGGGTATTCAAAGGAGAGGCAAGACCACATTGTCAAAGAATCCAGCAAACTTTAATGCAGTCCATGACCTCACCCCACAGCACGGACTCCCCTGGAGCTGGTAACAGGCTGACCCATTCCCCAACATGCAGCTGTAGCTCTCCACCATGCTACTGTTCATGCAGATCCCCTGGAACATTTCAGCTAGAAATTCCTCCTCTGTTCTCTGTGCAGTTCTCCAAGAACACCATCACCAGGGCCCCAGCCATTGTTGTTACTTCCTGATTGGGGAAGGCAATCTGACATCAGGAATCATAACATTCAAAAACCAGCAGGAGAGCACTTCAACCTCTCTGGATACTCAATAACAAACCTAAAAGTGGCAATTCTTCAACAAAACAGACTCCAACATGAAACTGCAGAACTGGAATTAATTTGCAAACTGGACACCATCAGATTAGGCCTGAATAAAGACTGGGAGTGTTACTCACACCTTCTTGTTAACTGTCTGAAATGGGCCACTCTCATTACCACTTTTAAAGTTATTTTTCCTCCCTTGGTATCCTGCTGTTAAATGAATTGTCTCATTAGACTGACCTCACACTTGGTAAGGCAACCCTCATCCTTTCATGTATTTCTACCTGCTCCTGTATTGTCCACTCCATGTATCTGATGAAGAGGGTTTCAGCCCACAAAAGTTTATGCCCAAATAACTGTGTTAGTCTCTAAGGTGCCACGAGGACCCCTCGTTGTTTTTGCTGATACAGACTAACACGGCCACCGCTCTGAAACCAGTGTCCACACTGCTATTTTAGCACACTAGCTTGAGCCCCCTAGCACCGGGAGACTCGCTCCCAGCGGCACTGTAGACATGCCCTAGGTGGGGATCTAGTGTTAGCACCATGAGCCAGGTACAATGCCACAGGCCTGACTTTCTCTACTTTGCCCACAGCACCACCATTTGGAGGGGCAATGCTCAGCAAGCTTCTCCAAACTCCCACATATCCAGCAGGTATGTCACTCTGCTGGGGCCTGACCAGGGCCACCCAGAGGACTCTGTAGCTGTTTCTGCCAGCCCCTCCACAGTGCTGGATGCTGGCTGCATGCTCCAGACGCAACATCACCCACCCGAAGAGTCAGAGCTTCTCTGCCTGCTGGGGAGTTAGTCTCAATGGGTCATGGACACCCCTCTGCAAATGCTGGGTTAGGCCCTAAACAGGTGCTCCCACATGATTCCTGAAGGCATCAGGTGGAGCCATCCTAAACATCTTTCCTGCTGAGACTGGGGCTGCCTGCCACTGCCTTGGGCTTTGGTCCCCCTTCACCTCTGCCCAGTCCTGCACAGGCTCAATCCCAGCAACCCATTTGGGGGCCCTAGGCAGTTTCACAGCCCCAATCTGTCTTTCTGGCCAGGACACTGTTTCTATTTCCAAGGCTGCTCACATGGCCTCCCCCAGGGATTTCAGTCCCTTTAGCTTCACCTGTACCTGCAGAGCTGAATTATCCAGCCCTGCCAAACTGCTCCAGCACCCTGTCATCAAACACTTCTTCTGCAGCAATCTGATAAACTACCTGCACCAGCAAAATGTGGGAACATCTCAGCCCTTGGTTCCTGGAGCTGGGTGCAGCCACCTCTCGCTGTGTCTCCACCTGAACCTGAGAACAAGGGCCCCACACAGAGCCTGGTAACTGCAATACTTGTCCACACTGACTTAGACAGGCTGGGCATCACCAGTCAGGCATGTGGCCAAATATGTCCCTGTCTCTTCCTCTGACCAGCTGTTCAGATTCCAATAATTCAACAGAAATTAATTCAGGGAAGTTATACAGGTCAGACTAGATGATCACAGTGGTCTCTTCTGGCCTTATAATCTACCAATAATGACTTAAACCATTTCCCCCAGACACCGTACAAGAAGCCCAGGCAGGGTCCCTCTCCCAAAAGACTCTGTTCCCAAAAAGCAGGGGCGGGGGAAGGGGGTTCCTCCTCCCAGAACACCATCCCTCCCTGCACACTCCCCCATAGCAGATTGCAGCACAGGTTTATTTAACCCACATACAGGGAAACACACTTAAAACAGATGCTTAGAAAAGGCATTACAGTCTGTAAATAACGGTGCCATGTGCAACAAACCCCAGGTGTGCCACGTCTTGGCCATTTGTCACATGCTTTGCTTGTTCATGTCAGCTGGGGGTTAGAGAAGAGCTGAGAGGTATAGTGAAATCTAAGCCTGCAGTGCACTGACCTTAGAGAGGCAGGGAGCCCCCTTTGCTTAAAGCATTTAAAAGTGGCTAAAGCACTGGGGGATCCAGGGAATGGTCCCACGGTGACTGGTGTTATGGGAGGCTCTCGGCACTAGCAGCCTGAAGGAAATCTCTGCACTGCGGCTCCACTCATGCTAGCTATGGAGGGAGCTGTGTGTGGGCATGTCTGCACTGCAATAGACACTCGTGGCTGGCTCATGCCAGCTGACTCAGGCTTGCAGGGCTCGGGCTAAGGGGCCATTTAATTGCAATGTAGATGTTTGGGCTCAGGCTGGAGGACCCTGCGAGAGGGGAAGCTCTCAAAGCTCGGCTGCAGCCCTTTAGCCCGAGCCCTGTGAGCCCGAGCCAGCTGGCATGGACCACTTGTGGGGTTTGAATTGCAGTCACATGGTAAGTCAGGCTCAGACATTGGGGGGTTGAAACACGGCAGCTGGTCTCTACTGGCCCACCCACCAATGGAGCTTTGTGCAGGAAGCCCCCGCCCCCCGACCTGCATCCCTCCCCTAGACAGAATGAGAGAAGGGAAAGGATCTATACCCCAAGCCATGTTCTCTGCCAAGAAGAGTAACTCTGTTCAACTGTCCTCATGCCACCACCTGCTGGGTGTGGGTTCTAACCCATGCGTCTGCCATGTGCACTGAGCACAATCCTCCCCAGGCCATTCGCTGTGCAGCACCTCTGATGTTAGGGAGCGCCAATCAATAGCTAACATCCAGAGCACCAGCTTCTAGCTCATTTTCTGCTCTAGCTGCATCCTGCATGGGGGACTTTCCAGGAGGAGAAAATTCCTCTTTGCCATTAAAAAAATTGTGACCACCTAACTACTCCTCCCCTCCCCTGGTCTCAGCGTATGGATGCACTGGCACCAGGCCAAGCAGACTGCCCGGCGGCTCATGGTATCAGCGCTGGCCAAACACACTCCTCCCTCAGGGGCTAAGGAAGAGGGAGCGTAGCGCAGAGTTTGAGCCACACACCTTCCTGTGCAGAGATCAGGCTCTGGCGCTGCCGCTAACCCATCAGAGGCGGCGGCAGTGAGGACAGAGCAGTCTTTACGTGCTATAGTAATGAAGCACTTTGTCCAGAATGCATGATGTAGGTCTGGCTGGGCCTATGTTTGTTTCAATAGAGAGATGAGCAGAAAAGACTAGGCAAAGGGGAGTCGTTGGCCAGGAGCCGGAACTCTCCCAGGATGAGAACCCACCAGTGCAGGCAGGGATTCCTAAGGAGCTGAAACACCAAAGATTTGCATGTGTCTCCTTTTCACGGGGAAAAATGCCCAAAGGAGCCAGCATCCACTTTGCACGCCCTGTACCACACGTGTAGCTGTACCCGAGCGCACAGTGCTCTAGCTAGCCCTGCTCCCTGGAGCGTGGGGCAGCCCGTGTGTCCCCCTTTGCAGAGATGACTGCACAGGGCAAGTTGTGGGAAGGTCCCTGCAGGCCTGGCTTACACTGCACAACTTGGACCCTTGCCAGACCATCTGTATGGTTAGCCCAGCTGTTACCCGCCTGTGCCAGCAAGGCCAGGCCACAGCATGGGCTATGGAGAGGTGGAGGAGCCATTTCACCAGCCTCAAATGGCATAGGGCTAACTCTGGCCCAGAGTCAGTCAGTCTGTTTGTCTATGGCCTCCATCCCCACAGAATCTGCGCCTGCCATAAACCCACCATGCTAACCAGGGCAGTCGCTGGCACCGCTCTTCTGGGGGAGAAATCTCTTTCTGAGGGGTGTGTGGTTGGTTTGTTACAGGTTTGGGGGGCCTGGAGGTTGGAGGATGGGGGAGCAGTGTGTGAGTAACATTCCTGCTACAGGGGGAAGAGCAGTGTGGCCCCGAACCTGGAAACACAGAACTTGGAGAGGGCAACATTTGGATGAGTCATTTCAAACCCTGGACGGTTCCTCTCCAGGTCCCTGAGATGTGTTGGCCTCCCTGAGAAACTAGGGTCTTGCTGGGTGCATAGGAGTGTGTACAGAGAGCAGAGCAGCATCCAACTCAGCAGGTGAGGATGCTGCACCCTTCTGCACACAGGCATAATGGGGCTCTGCAGCCGAGCTCACAGAGCCCAGGGGAGGAGTTACTCCCTCCCCCAGATCTGCCAAGGTCTGAACCTAGCCAGCTGGGGTCTCTTGCAGCAAACCCCATGCAGCCCAGCACAGGGCGCGTAGGCCTCGGACAGCTCACTGGAACCTTTGTGCCCTGAGCTGTCCCTCTGCACAGGGTGAATTTCACCCTGGCCTGCAAATTGTTCCCCTCCCCTGCCCCTGTTAGCCACACCATGGCTGCTGGCTGGGCGGGTGGTGGCAGGGCTGCTTTCCCCAAACCTCACAACCAGCCCAGGGGACAAGTTCAGATCTGCAAGGAAATGTAACTCAAGGAGACCTACTGTGTGACAGACAGCGTGAGCAGGGGAGGCGCATGGACAGGTGCCCCAGCGAGAACCATCACAGGGGATGTGGGAAAAGCATCATAGAATCATAGAATCTCAGGGTTGGAAGGGACCTCAGGAGGTCATCTAGTCCAACCCCCTGCTCAAAGCAGGACCAAACCCAACTAAATCATCCCAGCCAGGGCTTTGTCAAGCCTGACCTTAAAAACCTCTAAGGAAGGAGATTCCACCACCTCCCTAGGTAACCCATTCCAGTTCTTCACCACCCTACTAGTGAAAAAGTTTTTCCTAATGTCCAACCTAAACCTCCCCCTCTGCAACTTGAGACCATTACTCCTTGTTCTGTCATCTTCTACCACTGAGAACAGTCTAGATCCATCCTCTTTGGAACCCCCTTTCAGGTAGTTGAAAGCAGCTATCAAATCCCCCCTCATTCTTCTCTTCTGCAGACTAAGCAATCCCAGTTCCCTCAGCCTCTCCTCATAAGTCATGTGCTCCAGCCCCCTAATCATTTTTGTTGCCCTCCGCTGGACTCTCTCCAATTTATCCACATCCTTCTTGTAGTGTGGGGCCCAAAACTGGACACAGTACTCCAAATGAGGCCTCACCAGTGCTGAGTAGAGGGGAATGATCACATCCCTCGATCTGCTGGAAATGCCCCTACTTATACAACCCAAAATGCCATTAGCCTTCTTGGCAACAAGGGCACACTGTTGACTCATAGTCAGCTTTACATCCACCGTAACCCCTAGGTCCTTTTCTACAGAACTGCTGCCCAGCCATTCGGTCCCTAGTCTGTAGCAGTGCATGGGATTCTTCCATCCTAAGTGCAGGACTCTGCACTTGTCCTTGTTGAACCTCGTCAGGTTTCTTTTGGCCCAATCCTCTAATTTGTCTAGGTCCCTCTGTATCCTATCCCTACCCTCCAGCGTATCAACCACTCCTCCCAGTTTAGTGTCATCTGCAAACTTGCTAAGGGTGCAGTCCACACCATCCTCCAGATCGTTAATGAAGATATTGAATAAAACCGGCCCCAGCACCGACCCTTGGGGCACTCCAACTAGACATGGAACCATTGATCAGTACCCGCTGAGCCCATGAACATGTGTCACCGAGCAAACATCACCGTGTCAGGCAGGGAGGACACGTCACAGCATGAACACAGCTATGCAGGAGTGTGTTACTATGTGAGCATGTCACTGTGCCAAGCAGGGGGGAGTACTGCATGAAGTGGGGAGACCTTCACTATGGGAGTGTGTCACTGTGCGAGGCAGGGAGAGTGCATCACCATGCGAGTGTGTCACTGTGTGAGGGGGGGAGATGGTGTCACTGTGCCAGGTGGAGAGCGTGCGCCATCGTGCAAGCATACCAGGGTGTAAGGTGAGGCAACTATGTCACCATGTGAGTGCGTCACCGTGTGAGGCAGGTAAAGGTGGCACCGTGCGAGGTGGGGAGGATGCACCATTGTGCTAAGGCATTGCTGTGTGAGGCAGGTAAATGGCATCACTGTATGAGATGGGGAGGGTGCAAAGATCGTGCGAACATGCCATGGGGTTAGGTTGGGTGAGTGTGCCACCATGCACGTGTGTCACCGTGTGAGGCAGGTAAATGTGGCACCGTGCGAGGTGGGGAGGATGCACCATTGTGCTAGGGCATTGCTGTGTGAGGCAGGTAAATGGCGCCACTGTACGAGATGGGGAGGGTGCAAAGATCGTGCGAACATGCCAAGGGGTTAGGTTGGGTGAGTGCGCCACCATGCACGTGTGTCACCGTGCGAGGCAGGTAAAGGTGGCACCGTGCGAGATGGGGAGGGTGCAAAGATCCTGCGAACATGCCATGGGGTTAGGTTGGGTGAGTGTGCTACCATGCACGTGTGTCACCGTGCGAGGCAGGTAAAGGGTGGCACCGTGCGAGATGGGGAGGGTGCAAAGATCGAGCGAATATGCCATGGGGTTAGGTGGGTGAGTGCGCCACCATGCACGTGTGTCACCGTGCGAGGCAGGTACAGGGTGGCACCGTGCAAGGTGGGGAGGGTGCAAAGATCGTGCAAACATGCCATGGGGTTAGGTTGGGTGAGTGTGCCACCATGCACGTGTGTCACCGTGCGAGGCAGGTAAAGGTGGCACCGTGCAAGATGGGGAGGGTGCAAAGATCCTGCAAACATGCCTTGGGGTTAGGTTGGGTGAGTGTGCTACCATGCACGTGTGTCACCGTGCGAGGCAGGTAAAGGGTGGCACCGTGCGAGATGGGGAGGGTGCAAAGATCGTGCGAACATGCCATGGGGTTAGGTGGGTGAGTGCGCCACCATGCACGTGTGTCACCGTGCGAGGCAGGTAAAGGTGGCACCGTGCGAGGTGGGGAGGGTGCACCATCGTGTGAACATGCCATGGGGTTAGGTGGGTGAGTGCGCCACCATGCACGTGTGTCACCGTGCGAGGCAGGTACAGGGTGGCACCGTGCGAGGTGGGGAGGGTGCAAACATCGTGCGAACATGCCATGGGGTTAGGTGGGTGAGTGTGCCACCATACACGTATGTCACCGTGCAAGGCAGGTAAAGGTGGCACCGTGCGAGGTGGGGAGGGTGCACCATCGTGCGAACATGCCATGGGGTTAGGTGGGTGAGTGCGCCACCATGCACGTGTGTCACCGTGCGAGGCAGGTAAAGGTGGCACCGTGCGAGATGGGGAGGGTGCAAACATCGTGCGAACATGCCATGGGGTTAGGTGGGTGAGTGTGCCACCATGCACGTGTGTCACCGTGCGAGGCAGGTACAGGGTGGCACCGTGCGAGGTGTGGAGGGTGCAAACATCGTTTGAACATGCCATGGGGTTAGGTGGTTGAGTGTGCCACCTTGCACTTGTGTCAGCGTGCGAGGCAGGTAAAGGTGGCACCGTCACGAGATGGGGAGGGTGCAAACATCGTGCGAACTTGTCATGGGGTTAGGTGGGTGAGTGCGCCACCATGCACGTGTGTCACCGTGCGAGGCAGGTAAAGGTGGCACCGTGCGAGATGGGGAGGGTGCACCATCGTGCGAACATGCCATGGGGTTAGGTGGGTGAGTGCGCCACCATGCACGTGTGTCACCGTGCAAGGCAGGTAAAGGTGGCACCGTGCGAGATGGGGAGGGTGCAAAGATCCTGCGAACATGTCATGGGGTTAGGTAGGTGAGTGCGCCACCATGCACGTGTGTCACCGTGCAAGGCAGGTAAAGGTGGCACCGTGCGAGATGGGGAGGGTGCACCATCATGCGAACATGCCATGGGGTTAGGTGGGTGAGTGTGCCACCATGCACGTGTGTCACCGTGCGAGGCAGGTAAAGGGTGGCACCGTGCGAGATGGGGAGGGTGCACAATAGTTCGAACAAGCCATGGGGTTAAGTGGGTGAGTGCGCCACCATGCACGTGTGTCACCGTGCGAGGCAGGTAAAGGTGGCACCGTGCGAGATGGGGAGGGTGCAAACATCGTGCGAACATGCCATGGGGTTAGGTGGGTGAGTGTGCCACCATGCACGTGTGTCACCGTGCGAGGCAGGTACAGGGTGGCACCGTGCGAGGTGGGGAGGGTGCAAACATCGTGTGAACATGCCATGGGGTTAGGTGGGTGAGTGTGCCACCATGCACGTGTGTCACCGTGCGAGGCAGGTAAAGGTGGCACCGTGCGAGATGGGGAGGGTGCAAACATCGTGCGAACATGCCATGGGGTTAGGTGGGTGAGTGCGCCACCATGCACGTGTGTCACCGTGCGAGGCAGGTAAAGGTGGCACCGTGCGAGATGGGGAGGGTGCACCATCGTGCGAACATGCCATGGGGTTAGGTGGGTGAGTGCGCCACCATGCACGTGTGTCACCGTGCAAGGCAGGTAAAGGTGGCACCGTGCGAGATGGGGAGGGTGCAAAGATCCTGCGAACATGTCATGGGGTTAGGTAGGTGAGTGCGCCACCATGCACGTGTGTCACCGTGCGAGGCAGGTAAAGGTGGCACCGTGCGAGATGGGGAGGGTGCACCATCGTGCGAACATGCCATGGGGTTAGGTGGGTGAGTGTGCCACCATGCACGTGTGTCACCGTGCGAGGCAGGTAAAGGTGGCACCGTGCGAGATGGGGAGGGTGCACCATCGTGCGAACATGCCATGGGGTTAAGTGGGTGAGTGCGCCACCATGCACGTGTGTCACCGTGCGAGGCAGGTAAAGGTGGCACCGTGCGAGGTGGGGAGGGTGCACCATCGTGCGAACATGCCATGGGGTTAAGTGGGTGAGTGCGCCACCATGCACGTGTGTCACCGTGCGAGGCAGGTAAAGGTGGCACCGCGTGCGAGGTGGGAGGGTGCACCATCGTGCGAACATGCCATGGGGTTAGGCTGGGTGAGTGCGCCACCATGCACGTGTGTCACCGTGCGAGGCAGGAAAAGGTGGCACCGTGCGGGTTGGGGAGGGTGCACCATCGTGCGAACATGCCATGGGGTTAGGTGGGTGAGTGCGCCACCATGCACGTGTGTCACCGTGCGAGGCAGGTAAAGGTGGCACCGTGCGAGGTGGGGAGGGTGCAAATATCGTGCGAACATGCCATGGGGTTAGGTGGGTGAGTGTACCACCATGCACGTGTGTCACCGTGCGAGGCAGGTACAGGGTGGCACCGTGCGAGGTGGGGGTGCCAAGATCGTGCGAACATGCCATGGGGTTAGGTGGGTGAGTGCGCCACCATGCACATGTGTCACCGTGCGAGGCAGGTAAAGGTGGCACCGTGCGAGGTGGGGAGGGTGCACCATCGTGCGAACATGCCATGGGGTTAGGTGGGTGAGTGTGCCACCATGCACGTGTGTCACCGTGCGAGGCAGGCACAGGGTGGCACCGTGCGAGACGGGGAGGGTGCACCATCGTGCGAACATGCCATGGGGTTAGGTTGGGTGAGTGCGCCACCATGCACGTGTGTCACCGTGCGAGGCAGGCACAGGGTGGCACCGCGAGGTGCAGCGAGTGCACCAGCATGTCACTGCAGGAGGGTCCTGGGGATGGAGAGCTGCCCAGAGGTGGGGGGCACTGGCGGGAGCAGCCGCCCGGCGCGGGGGGGCAGGGCGGGGCCTGGGCGGAGCTGTCCGCGGTGCTGGCCCCGCAGGTCCCGCCTGGCTCCAGACTGCGCGCTGCGCTCGGGCCGGTGCCAGCCGCGTCCTGCCCGTGCCCCGCTGCGCTCCCCTGGGCGCGGCATTGATGGAGGAGAGCGCGGCTGCCTCCCGGCTCGCTGCCATCGCTGCGCCGGGCTCCCGTGCGGGGCGCCGGCGGGGAGCCCCAGGGCAGCCGCCGCGGGGAGCCCCGCGCCCCTCTCCCGGCGGGGCCGCCCCTGTGAGGCTGATGCCCCGGCCGCGCCCCGTCCCTGCGCACCGGGGCAGGGGGCCGAAGCCGCCGCGCCGGACACGGAGCCCGGGGTTCCTGCGGCCCCAGCGGGCTGCCCCTCCGCGGGGCCATGGCCCCCTTCCCCGCCTGCCTCAACTCGGCCGTGCTGGTGCTGTTCAGCTGCGACCTCTGCCTGGTGCGAGCGAGTGAGTGCGGGCCGGGCCGGGGCGGGGGAGGGCGCCGGGCAGGGCCGGGAGAGGACCCAGGGCCGGGCCCGGAGGAGGGCACCGGGCAGGGCCGGGGGAGGGCGCGGGGCCGGGCCGGGGGAGGGCGCCGGGCCGGGCCGGGAGAGGACCCAGGGCCGGGCTCCTGTCCAGCTTTGCACTGGGCTGATCCCAGCCCGGCGCGCGGCAGCTGCAGGAGGGGACCCGGCCGCGGCTGCGGCTGTAACCCAGTGGCAAAGCCCTGCAATGCAAAGGGGCTCCGGGGCCGCAGACTGCAGCAAGCGCCGGGCTGCGGGAGCACCGGGCTGCGGGAGCGCCGGGCTGCAGCGCCGAGCGAGCAGGGACTCCAGCAGCGCTCGGGTTTTTAAGGCGAGAGGAAGGAGGTTCCGCAGTGATCCGAGCCCTCCAGCCCTGGCCGGGTCCCGGGTCTCGCCCCGTGCTGCTCTCTCCGCAGCCCCTTTGCCCCCCGCCCCGGGAGGGCGCTCGGAAGTCGGTTCCGGTTTCCTATGTGAAGGCAGAAGAACCCACCGAGACGGGCTAAATAGATCAGTCCCTGCCCGCTCTCCGCAGGCCCAGGGGAGGCCCCTCTGCCGAGCCAAGCACAGGAGAACGGGGAGCCCTGACTTAGCTGCTATGTAAACAGCGAAGTTCCCCCTCCTCGCTGAAGAACAAATCTTGTCTACCCTGTTCACACGAGCAGCCCCACTGGCCCAAATTCATCCCTGATATAACGTCATTGCTCCTGCTTGTGTGTGTGTGTGGGGGCGGGGGACTGACTCCGTTTTACCAAAACATAATTGATTAATCAGTAGAGTTCCAAGCTCCTGCCTCCTTGGTCTGGGTGCACTCGGCAAAACTGGGCCATTGCAGCTGGGTGTCGCTGGTTAGCTCTGGGGGCAAGTCCTGGCCTCCTTCGAACATTACACCAGTCTGACCACCAGGGGAAGGTTGCATTACCTATTCCTTTTCTACTGGAGATCACAATTTAATCTGTAAGGTGAAATACACCACATGCAGATGGCCTGCACCAGGTCCCTGCATCACTGAAGCCCCAGCAAGCCCCCACTTGAAGTACAAGAAAGTTACTAACATTCCCTTTAGAGTCGTCGTCTGCTTTGCTTATTTATAAAGCAGAAATTAAGAGCTTCAGGTCAGCTCTACTTGCTGGAGTGTGGGCTAGTTTTTAGGAGCAGGGATGCCAGACCCAAGGCCCACCTAGCACAGTATGCTGCAGCTAGTACCAGTGCTGCAGAGGAAGGTCAGAGAACACCACAGCTGCAGTTATGGGATAATCTGCCCTACACTTTAGTCCTCATCCTAGTCTCTAATAATTACAGCTCATCTTAAAACCTGAAGCAGGAGGTTTACGCTTCCTGCCAGAACTTTTGTTATCATAAGAACATAAGAACAGCTATACTGGGTCAGACCAAAGGTCCATCTAGCCCAGTATCCTGTCTACTGACAGTGGCCAATGCCAGGTGCCCCAGAGGGAGTGAACCTAACAGGGAATGATCAAGTGATCTCTCTCCTGCCACCCATCTCCATCCTCTGACAAACAGAGGCTAGGGACACCATTCTTTACCCATCCTGGCTAATAGCCATTTATGGACTTAACCACCATGAATTTATCCAGTTCTCTTTTAAACGCTGTTATAGTCCTAGCCTTCACAACCTCCTCAGCTAAGGAGTTCCACAAGTTGACTGTGCGCTGCATGAAGAAGAACTTCCTTTTATTTGTTTTAAACCTGCTGCCTATTAATTTCATTTGGTGACCCCTAGTTCTTGTATTATGGGAATAAGTAAATAACTTTTCCTTATTCACTTTCTCCACACCACTCATGATTTTATATATCTCTATCATATTCCCCCTTAGTCTCCTCTTTTCCAAGCTGAAGAGTCCTAGCCTCTTTAATCTTTCCTCATATGGGACCCTCCCCAAACTCCTAATCATTTTAGTTGCCCTTTTCTGAACCTTTTCTAATGCCAGTATATCTTTTTTGAGGTGAGGAGACCACATCTGTACACAGTATTCGAGATGTGGGCGTATCATCGATTTATATAAGGGCAATAATATATTCTCAGTCTTATTCTCTATCCCCTTTTTAATTATTCCTAACATCCTGTTTGCTTTTTTGACTGCCTCTGCACAATGCATGGACATCTTCAGAGAACTATCCACGATGATGCCAAGATCTTTTTCCTGACTCGTTGTAGCTAAATTAGCCCCCATCATATTGTATGTATAGTTGGGGTTATTTTTTCCAATGTGCATTACTTTACATTTATCCACATTAAATTTCATTTCCCATTTTGTTGCCCAATCACTTAGTTTTGTGAGATCTTTTTGAAGTTCTTCACAGTCTGCTTTGGTCTTAACTATCTTGAGCAGTTTAGTATCATCTGCAAACTTTGCCACCTCACTGTTTACCCCTTTCTCCAGATCATTTATGAATAAATTGAATAGGATTGGTCCTAGGACTGACCCTTGGGGAACACCACTAGTTACCCCTCTCCATTCTGAGAATTTACCATCAATTCCTACCCTTTGTTCCCTGTCCTTTAACCAGTTCTCAATCCATGAAAGGACCTTCCCTTTTATCCCATGACAGCTTAATTTACGTAAGAGCCTTTGGTGAGGGACCTTGTCAAAGGCTTTCTGGAAATCTAAGTTTACTATGTCCACTGGATCCCCCTTGTCCACATGTTTGTTGACCCCTTCAAAGAACTCTAATAGATTAGTAAGACACGATTTCCCTTTACAGAAACCATATTGACTATTGCTCAACAGTTTATGTTTTTCTATGTGTCTGACAATTTTATTCTTTACTGTTGTTTCGACTAATTTGCCCGGTACCGATGTTAGACTTACCGGTCTGTAATTGCTGGGATCACCTCTAGAGCCCTTTTTAAATATTGGTGTTACATTAGCTAACTTCCAGTCACTGGGTACCGAAGCCGATTTAAAGGACAGGTTACAAATCTTAGTTAATAGTTCCGCAACTTCACATTTGAGTTCTTTCAGAACTCTTGGGTGAATGCCATCTGGTCCCGGTGACTTGTTAATGTTGAGTTTATCAATTAATTCCAAAACCTCCTCTAGTGACACTTCAATCTGTGACAGTTCCTCAGATTTGTCACCTACAAAAGCCAGCTCAGGTTTGGAAATCTCCCTAACATCCTCAGCCGTGAAGACTGAAGCAAAGAATCCATTTAGTTTCTCCGCAATGACTTTATTGACTTTAAGTGCTCCTTTTCTATCTTGATCATCCAGGGCCCCCTGGTTGTTTAGCAGGCTTCCTGCTTCTGATGTACTTAAAAAACATTTTGTTATTACCTTTGGAGTTTTTGGCTAGTTATCATTAACTATGATAACTCTGGATATTCTTGTTATCCATATAGCTCCAGTCCCTTTCTGAATGCTAACCCTTGGCCTCCATGACTTCCTATGGCAGTGAATTCCATGGGCTGATTATATCTTGTGTGAAAACATATTTTCTTTTATCAGTTTTGAATTTCCCACTTTCAGTTTTTCTTACTGTCCCTTTGGCCTGGTCTACACTGGGGGGCGGGGTGTCAATGTAAGATACGCAACTTCAGCTACAGGAATAGCGTAGCTGAAGTCGACATATCTTATTTCGACTTACCTCCCGTCCTCACGGCGTGAGATCAACGGCCACGACTCCCCCCATCGACTCCGCTATTGCTGCTCACTCTGGTGGAGTTCTGGAGTCGACGGGAGCGCGTTTGGGGATCGATATATCACGTCTAGACGAGACGCGATATATCGATCCCCGATAAATTGATCGCTACCCGCCAATCCAGCGGGCAGTCTGGACGTACCCTTCTTTCTTAGGTTATGAGACATGGAGAACACAAGCTCTGAATCTACCTGCTCTAGACCAGTCTTTATGGAAGGTACTTCCCTCATCGCTCCTTAGTCCTCTCCTGAGGTAACAATCCCAGTCGTTTTGATCTCTCTTTTTCATGTCCTTGATCACTCTCCTTGCTCTTCTCTGGGCCCCTCAGGCTTTGCAGTATCCCTGGAGATTTCTGTTTGAACTAGAGCAGATCTTTTACAAAAACATCACATATTTATTTAAAAAACTGCCAGTGGGGGAGAAGCCACCAGAGCCCTTGATAAGTTGTTCCAATGGTTAATAATTGTGAGTGTTAAAAAAAAATTGTGCCTTATTTCCAGTCTGAATTTGTCTAGCTTCTGCTTCCAGCCATGGGCTTGTGTTAGCCCTGTCTCTGCTAGACCGAAGTGCCCCATGTAGGTACTTACAGTCTGTTTCAGGGCCGGGCCACAACATTTTGGCACCTGAGGCGAGGAGCTCAAATGACACCTCCATGCCCTCTCGCTTGGGCCAAAACTTTGAAAGGTCTCAATTCTGTCTTCTTCCTGTTCTACTCCTCTCATGGTACTGCTCTGCTACCTACCCCAGTAAAGGAGAACTAACAACTTAAAATGCCTTGTTCAAAAATGTTAAGTAACACTTAACTTTCAAATGCTGTGGACCTCCCAGCGCTGTAAGCTAATCCCCTCGGGGAGGTGGAGTACCTGCAGCGCTGGGAGAGCTCTCTCCCAGCGCTGGCGCCGCGACCACACTCGCACTTCAAAGCGCTGCCGCGGGAGCGCTCCCGCGGCAGCGCTTTGGAGTTTCGAATGTAGCCAAGCCCTTAGGCAGCCAGACGCCATCTTCCCCCAGCCTGGGACTCGCTCTGGCGCTTAGGTGGGAGATAGGTATGCAGATGCCTAGAGGGAGGCAGCATTGCACCTGCTCTGAGATGGAAACATAGGTGCCAAGGGAATTCTACTGCAGACACTCAGGTGCTGGCTTCCTCCGGGTCCCGGGAGTGCTCAACCCCCCACTCTGCCCCAGGCCCTTCCCTCACCCGACCCCTGCTCCCAAGCACCCACCCCCACCCCGCCTCTTCCCACCCCCACTCCACCTTAGGCCCCACCCCACCATTTCCCCAAGCTCCCATCCCCGCCCCATCCCTGCCCCGCCTCTTCTCACCCAGTTCCGCCGCCTCCCCTGAGCACGCCCCATCCCCACTCCTCCCCCCTCCCTCCCAGCACCTCCTATATGCCATAAAACAGCAGGAGGTGCTGGGAGGGAGGGGGAAGAGTTGATCGGGGGGAGCTGGCTGCTGATGGGTGCTAAGCACCCACTAATTTTTTCCTGTGGGTGCTCCAGTCCAGGAGCACTCATGGAGTCAGCGCCTATGAGAGTTTAGGCACCTACAAGGTTCAGTGGGAGTTTTGTGCAAAACTGGGACTGAGGTGCCTAACTCCTTTTGTCCATCCAGTCCCAGGTTCCTGATTCAGCGAGGTGCTGGTCTACTCTTGGCTTCCCCTGGAGCTGAGGGCACCCAGCATCTCTGAAGATCAGACCCCAGATGTTTCAGCTTAAGCACCAAAACTCAGTGAGCACCTTTGGAAATGCTCCCCTCAGTGAACAGGGGTTAGACCAGGGGTAGGCAACCTAACGCACATGTGCCAAAGGCTGATTTTCAGTGGCACTCACACTGCCTGGGTCCTGGCCACCAGTCCGGGGGGCTCTTCATTTTAATTTAATTTTAAATGAAGCATCTTAAACATTTAAAAAACCTTATTTACTTTACATACAATAGTTTAGTTATATATTATAGACTTATAGAAAGAGATCTTCTAAAAATGTTAAAATGTATGACTGGCGCGCGAACCCTTAAATCAGAGTGAATAAATGAAGAGTCGGCACAGCACTTCTGAAAGGTTTCCGACCCCTGGGTTAGACAATAAGCCAGAACCACTTGGGCAGATGTTCAGCAGAACGGGACCAGGGTGAGGCTGGGCTCTGTGGTGATGGCAAACTGAAGGAGGGTTCTTGGGTCTGTCAGGGTCCAGTTAGCTGTTGTTTCAGCTTGCCCCCCCTGCCCCATCCAGTGTTTCCTCTCAGTGTTCCAACATTTCTAAAAGGCCTGGCTCATACATACCCACCCGTACGGGTGCTCCCACCCACCCTTCAGTGCAGTTCTGATGGGCCATATAGACGGCCCCTTCGACCCCTCACACTCAAACTGCCCTCCTGTAGCGATCACCTCCGCCAGAATGGCTGGTGAGCTCCCAGCTCTGATGGTAGATCCTCCTTACACAGTGCTGCCTAGGGAGAAGTGGTGCTGGGGCTCCCCCCTACATTCCTGACCAAGGTGGTGTCGGATTTTCATTTAAACCAAACCCCCACCCTCCTGTTTTTCTCTCCCAATCCAGGGGAAGCCAAGCTGCACACCTTGGATGTCATTCAGAAAACTGTCCTGTTTATTTGGGTCACTGGGAAAACAGTTCAGGGTCAATTCATCTCATCTTGGAAACGTTGTCCTGGATAACCCATCCCATTACACCCATCTACCAGTTAGGAAGTTTACCTTCTCCCCACAGGAATTGGGGCCCACTCAACTACTGCTCAGCCAACCTCTGTGGCTTGCCCAAGGCCCATTCCCATACCAGCCACCTGGAGAACAGCCCCATGGAGTCAGCCCAGACTTTCAGGCACCATTATGGATCTGGCCTCTAGATCAGAGCCAAATTGGAGAGAGCAGTTCTGAAATCCTTATTTAGCGAGGTGTGGCTAGGACTCCTCCACCCACCTCCTGTTAATCTGGGACCTGCTAGCAAGGCACACGTCAGAGCCACGTGGACTTTGATGCAGAATGAACAGTTACTTCTCTGGCAGGAACTGTGGTTCTTTGAGATGTGATGTATGTGTGGAGCCCATGACTCGCTCGCCTTTGGAGTTAATCTCTCCTGGTTCTCTGCATTGGTGAGAGAGCTGAGAGGCTGTAGGGCCAATTCTGCTTTTTATGCCCTTGGCCAGTGGGGCTAGAAGGACATGTAGGGCTCAGAAGTGGCCTCAAAAGATACTGCTAGTCCCAGATTCTGGTCTCATGCACATGAGGTGCATGCGCTGTGACTGGGATCCACGTGGACTAAATGTCTCAAAGAACCAGTCACAGCAAGGTAAACAACAAATCTTTTTCTAGACGATAAATTATTTTAGTAACTCTTTTCTGAACCCTTGCCAGTTTGTCATCATCCTTTCTGAAGTGTGGACAGCAGAACTGACATAGTATCCAGTAACGGGAGTTACTGCCATTGTATACAACCTACTTCTGCTCTGTATTCCCCCACCTATGTATCCAAGGATCACATTTGCTGTTTTTGTCACAGCATCCCACTGGGAACTCATGTTCATTGGTTTCTACTGTGATTCCTAAGTCCTTTATAGAGTTGATGCTTTGCAAACTACTGTCCTCCATCAGCTAAGTGTGGTCTGCATTTGTTATTCAATTTATGACTTTGGATTTGGCTGTATTAACACTCATGTTCAAGTAAGCCGACCTGCCCCGGAGAGCTAACTGGCTCTGTATAACTGACCTGTCCCCATCGTTATTCACCACCCCACCAGTTACTGTGGCATTGGCAAGCTTTAGCAGCAATGATTTTATGTTTTCTCCCAGCCCCTGGATAAAGTTTTGTCAGTGATAGTAGCCTGTGTAACCACACTATTATATTTGCTCCAATACCCTCCATCCCCTAGAAGCCCTGTGGTTTGTTGCCCTCACATGGTGCCTCTTGTCCTAGAAAGCTCTTTGGGACAGGGAGCTGTGTCTGCTTTAGGGGCCACTTGATCACACAGACCTCAGGAAATGCAGGGGGAAGGTGCCCACAGCAAGCTGAGCTCTGCCCCTACGGATGTGCATTGCAATAAACTCTTGCAGCCCAGGACCTTGCGGCACTGGGAACATAATATCTGGCAGGGAAACAGAAAAGCCCGTCCCTTTCACCTTCTGCATAGGCTCCAGTGTAGAGTTTAATGCTATTGCTCCAGTGAGGCTGTGCAAGCAGATTGAACTGTGTAGTGTTTACCCTCACGATATGAAATGTTGCGCCGGTGCTACTGCGTAAGTGGCCCCACGTGGTGTGTCAGGCTAGGACCAGAGATTGAAGAGCTCTGGAAACGAGGAACACGTTTTGTCCCTGCCTGTGCTGAGCATAAAGAGGTCGCATCAGGCAGCTCCTGCTTCCTTTGTCACCCAAGATAAACACAGTGATCATATAAACCTTGCAGCAGATTAATACCTCAGCAGATGTGTCCTCAGCAGCTGCAGGGACATGGGCATCGATTCTAGTGCTAATGCTGCCTGTTGATCTGACACTAGCTGTCCTCCAAGGTGATCAATGTGTTTGGAGAGCACAGCATCCCTCCTCCAGCCCAGCTGCTGTCCGGGGATGGAGGGCCTGCAGTCTCTGCTCTGTACGTGGGGGTGGAGGGGCGGGGGCACTGGGCCTGCAGTCTCTGCTCTGTACGTGGGGGTGGAGGGGCTGGGGGCACTGGGCCTGCAGTCTCTGCTCTGTACGTTGGGGTGAAGGGGCGGGGCACTGGGCCTGCAGTCTCTGCTCTGTACATGGGGTGGAGGGCACTGGGCCTGCAGTCTCTGTTCTGTACGTGGGGTGGAAGGGCGGGGGCACTGGGCCTGCAGTCTCTGCTCTGTACGTGGGGTGGAGGGGCTGGGGGCACTGGGCCTGCAGTCTCTGCTCTGTACGTTGGGGTGAAGGGGCGGGGGCACTGGGCCTGCAGTCTCTGCTCTGTACATGGGGGTGGAGGGCACTGGGCCTGCAGTCTCTGTTCTGTACGTGGAGGTGGAGGGGCTGGGGGCAGCGGGCCTGCAGTCTCTGCTCTGGGTGGAGGGGCACCAGGCCTGCAGTCTCTGCTCTGTACGTGGGGGTGGAGGGCACCGGGCCTGCAGTCTCTGCTCTGTACGTGGGGTGGAGGGGGCACCGGGCCTGCAGTCTCTGCTCTGGGTGGAGGGGGAACCGGGCCTGCAGTCTCTGCTCTGTACGTGGGGTGGAGGGCACCGGGCCTGCAGTCTCTGCTCTGTACGTGGGGGTGGAGGGGGCACCGGGCCTGCAGTCTCTGCTCTGTACGTGGGGGTGGAGGGGCACCGGGCCTGCAGTCTCTGCTCTGTACGTGCGGGTGGAGGGGGAACCGGGCCTGCAGTCTCTGCTCTGTACGTGGGGTGGAGGGGCACTGGGCCTGCAGTCTCTGCTCTGTACGTGGGGGTGGGGACACCGGGCCTGCAGTCTCCGCTCTGTACGTGGGGTGGCGGGGCGGGGCGGGCACTGGGCCTGCAGTCTCTGCTCTGTACGTGGGGTGGCGGGGCGGGGGCACTGGGCCTGCAGTCTCTGCTCTGTACGTGGGGTGGGGGCTGGGTGGGGGCACTGGGCCTGCAGTCTCTGCTCTGTACATGGGGGTGGCGGGCGGGGGCACTGGGCCTGCAGTCTCTGCTCTGTACGTGGGGGCGAGGGGGCACTGGGCCTGCAGTCTCTGCTCTGTACGTGGGGTGGCGGGGCGGGAGGGCGGGCACTGGGCCTGCAGTCTCTGCTCTGTACGTGGGGGTGGCGTGGGGACACTGGGCCTGCAGTCTCTGCTCTGTATGTGGGGCGGAGGGGGCACTGGGCCTGCAGTCTCTGCTCTGTACGTGGGGTAGAGGGGCTGGGGGCACTGGGCCTGCAGTCTCTGCTCTGTGCGTGGGGTGGAGAGGCTTAGGGGCACTGGGCCTGCAGTCTCTGCTCTGTACGTGGGGAGGTGGCGGGGCGGGGCGGCACTGGGCCTGCAGTCTCTGCTCTGTACGTGGGGGTAGAGGGGCTGGGGGCACTGGGCCTGCAGTCTCTGCTCTGTACGTGGGGGTGGAGGGGCTGGGGGCACTGGGCCTGCAGTCTCTGCTCTGTACGTGGGGTGGAGGGGCGGGGGCACTGGGCCTGCAGTCTCTGCTCTGTACGTGGGGCGGGGTGAGGGGGCACTGGGCCTGCAGTCTCTGCTCTGTACGTGGGGGTGGAGGGGCTGGGGGCACTGGGCCTGCAGTCTCTGCTCTGTATGTGGGGAGTGGCGGGGCGGAGGGGCGCTGGGCCTGCAGTCTCTGCTCTGCTCTGTACGTGGGGTGGCGGGCGGGGCGGCACTGGGCCTGCAGTCTCTGCTCTGTACGTGGGGGTGGCGGGGCGGAGGGGCACTGGGCCTGCAGTCTCTGCTCTGTACATGGGGTGGAGGGGCTGAGGCGGGCACTGGGCCTGCAGTCTCTGCTCTGTACGTGGGGTGGAGGGGCTGGGGGCACTGGGCCTGCAGTCTCTGCTCTGTACGTGGGGTGGAGGGGCGGGGGCCCTGGGCCTGCAGTCTCTGCTCTGTACGTGGGGGGGTGGAGGGGCTGGGGGGGGCACGGGGCCTGCAGTCTCTGCTCTGTACGTGGGGGGTGGAGGGGCGGGGGGGGGGATGGCCCTGGGGATTGCCCAGGCAGTACGGACTGGCCTTCTGGCACATCACGAAATACAGAGCTAGAGGGAGGGCAGCACTGGCTCACCAGGGATCTACGCTAAATGACACATGCAGAACCCCATCCAGATCCCTGCCCCCCTATTATTCAATAGCCAACTTGCTGCCTACTGTGTCCCACTCAAGCTGTGGCAAACCCTCTCCCTGCCTGCGAGGCTTCATGGCGGGGAACCCAGGAGGCAGAGCCTAACCGCGCAGCCTTCCCCCGGGGAGGGAGAGGGCAGGCACTGGCTCTGGAGTGGGATGGGGCTGGTGCTGATGCTCCGGCTGGTGGGTGAGGCACAAGGCCTGATGCAGTGAGCTGGGTGAGCGTGTCCAGCCATGCAGAGCCTGCGGAGGTCCCAAAGGACGGAGAGTGAAGCTCCTAAACGCCTTGAGGGAGACTCTGGAGCTTTCCCTCCGGATACGGGGGCAGGGAGCTTTCCCCAGAGCCCAAGGGGCGGCCCGGCAGCAGAGGAACACACCCATTATTAATCCGGCCCCTCTCACACTGTCCAGGCCACGCTCTGAGTCCCATTGCAGCAGCTGCACTGACTTCAATGGGAGCTACAGGATTGGGCTCACTACATACCTCTGTACGGAGCACAAGGAAGGGCGACTGGAGATACAGCAGTGACTGCCCCAGGCATCACGGCTCCATACAGGCCCTGCAGAAAGAGTAATGCTGGGCTGAGGAGACAACAGGCAGGCAGGCCTTCCAAGCTGCAAGCACCTCTTCAGACCTCACTTCTTGCCTGTGACCTTCCTTGGAAAGGGGGCAGGTGTGGGTGTGTTATAACTGCATGTTGTGGCGGGAGTGCTGGGGACGAGATGATCCAGCCAGCAGCTGCCTGGGGTTAGCAAGGAGCTTTGATCAGCATCTGTATGAACTGAGGGGTTCGGAGTGCGGGAGGGGGATCAGGGCTGGGGCACAGGCTCTGGGGTGAGGCCAGGGATGAGAGGTTCGGAGTGTGGGAGGGGGCTCTGGGGTGGGGCAGAAGATTGGGATGTGTGTGGGGATGGGCTCTGGGGTGGGGCCAGGGATGAGAGGTTCAGTGTGCAGGTGGGGGCTCTGGGGTGGGGCAGAAGATTGGGATGTGGGGATGGGCTCTGGGGTGGGGCCAGGGATGAGAGGTTCAGGATGTGGGAGGGGGCTCTGGGGTGGGGCCAGGGATGAGGGGTTTGGGGTGTGGGAGGGGGCTCAGGGTTGGGGCAGAAGGTTGGGATGTGGGGAGATGGGCTCTGGGGTGGAGCCAGGGACGAGAGGTTCAGTGTGCAGGTGGGGCTTTGGGGTGGGGCAGAAGGTTGGGATGTGTGGGAGATGGGCTCTGGGGTGGAGCCAGGGACGAGGTTCAGTGGGCAGGTGGGGGCTCTGGGGTGGGGCAGAAGATTGGGATGTGTGGGGGTGGGCTCTGGGGTGGGACCAGGGATGAGAGGTTCAATGTGCAGGTGGGGGCTTTGGGGGGGGGCAGAAGGTTAGGGTGTGTGGGGGGGGGAGATGGGCTCTGGGGTGGGGCCAGGGACGAGAGGTTCAGAGTGTGGAAGGGGGCTCTGGGGTGGGGCAGAAGATTGGGATGTGTGGGGGATGGGCTCTGGGGTGGAGCCAGGGACGAGAGGTTCAGTGTGCAGGTGGGGGCTCTGGGGTGGGGCAGAAGATTGGGATGTGTGGGGGGGGATGGGCTCTGGGGTGGAGCCAGGGATGAGGGGTTTGGAGTGCAGGCTGCCCCAGAGCTGAGGTAGGGAGACAGGGCTCCCACAAGCCCCCCTCACACCAGCATTTCAGGCTGGGGGAGAGGTACCTCTCCCCAGCCATGGCAGCTCCAGCAGGGCTGGGCTGGGCTGGGCTGAAGGAGGGGATCCTCTCCACCGGCAGCTCCGGCAGGCTGGGCCAGGCCAGGTCCACGCTGGGGCCTCTCCCGCAGCCGGTCTGCTCTGGGGCAGTGAGGAGGGGCTCCTCTCCCCGCCACAGCCCTGAGCCTCTGCGTGGGGCTTCATAGGCAGCTGCATGGCTGTGCGGCTTAGAGGGAACTTGGGTCAGGACCAGAGAGAGGTGTGAGCAACTAGAGAGACCTGACTCTGCTAGGCGATGGGCGACGTGATGCCAAGTTAAGTTCAATGTCAATAAACACAAAGTAAGCCACGCGGGAGGGGAAAAGGTACAATGGAGGGACCTCGAGAGACCATACAGTCCAGCCCCCTGCACTGAGGATGGACCAAGTAAACCTAGGCCATTTTGAGAGTTGTTTGTCCAACCTGTTCTTAAAAACCTCTAGTAACAGGGGATTCCTCCACCTCCTTTGGAAGCCTGTTCCAGAACTTACCTATCTGTATTGTTAGAAAGCTTTTCCTAACGCATAACAAAGCTCCCTTGTTGCAGATTAAGCTCATTACTTCTTGACTTACCTTTCAGGGGACATGGAGAACAATTGGTCACCATCCTCTTTATAGCAGCCCTGAACATATCTGAAGACTTATCAGGTCGCTCCTCACCCTTCTTTTCTCAAGACTAAACGTGCCCAGTTTTTGTAACCTTTCCTCATAGCCAGAGGTCAGGTTTTCTAACCGTTTCATCATTTTTATTGTTCTCCTCAGGACTCTGTCTAGTTTAGCCACACCTTTCCTAAAGTGTGGTGCCCAGAATTGGACAGTGCTCCAGCTGAGGCCTCACCAGTGCCGAGTAGAACAGGACAATTACCTCCCATGTCTTACATATTATATTCCTATTAATACCCCCTGGAAAATAAGCCATTTTTGCAACTGCATCACATTGACAACTCATATTCAATTTGTGATCCACTATAACTCCCAGATCCTTTTCTGCAGTACTGCCACCTAGACAGTTATGCCCCATTTTGTAGTTGGGCATTTGATTGTTCCCTTCCTAAGTGTCGTACTTTGCACTGGTCTTTACTGAATTTCATCTTGTTAAATTCAGACCAGTTCTCTAATTTGTCAAGGTCATTTTGAACTCTAATCCTGTCCTCTAAAGTGCTTGCAACCCCTCACAGTTTGGTGTCACTTGCAAATTTTATAAGCATACTCTCTGCACTATTATCCAGGTCATGAATTAAGATATTGACTAGTACCAGACCCAGGACTGACCCCTGTGGAACCCCAGTAGATATATTCTACCAGTTTGTCAATGAACCATTGATAACTACTCTGAGAATGGTCTTTCAACTGATTGTCCACCCACCTTATAATAATTTCATCTATGCCACTTTCCCCTAGTTTCCTTATGAGACTGGCATGTGGGATTCTGTCAAAAGCCTTAATAATAAAAAAAATCAAGTTGTACCAGGTCTACTGCTTCCCCCCATCCACTAGGCCAAAGCCCTGTCAAAGATGGAAATCAGGTGGGTTTGGCATGAACCTGACAAAGCCATGCTGGCTATTCCTTGAAACCTTCTTAATCTTATGGGGCTTACAAACTGATTGTTTAATCATTTGTTCCAGTATCTTTCCAGGTACTGAAGTTAGGCTGATTGGTCTGTAGTTCCCTGGGTTCTCTGTTCCCTTTTTAAAGGCAGGTGCTATCTTTGCCCTTCTTCAGTCCTCTGAGGGTCACGCACCCTCAAAAATAATTGCTAATGGTTCTGAGATTGCTTCAACTGGCTCCTGAAGTACCCTAAGATGAATTTCATCAGGCTCTGCTGACTTGAATACATTTAACTTCCCCAAGTTATCTGTAACCTGTTCTTTCCCTATTAGGGAATGTGTTGCCTCTCCCTTGTTGTTAATATTAATTGTGTTGAGCATCTGGTCACCATTGACCTTTAGGGAAAGGAGGAGCGTATTCAGGAGGGATGGGCTCCATCTAACCCAAAATGGAACCAGACTGTTGCATGTCAAATTAAAAAGGTCAGCGAAGTTTCTAAAGTAAGGGCTGGGAGAAAGCCGACAGGTGTGGAGGAGCACGCGATTCAGACGGACACATCCCTTAGAGGAGGATTTGTTAAAGAGGTTATTCTATTGCTAGTAAGGAGGAGAGGATGGAAGTTGATAAAGTACCGACAGGAACTGAAGAGGAAAAATCAAATGAAAAAGAGTCCCATTTAATTACATCACATAATGGCGGACAGCTAAAAAGTGACAAATTCTGTAAATGCAAGAACTCTAAATTCTATGATGGGTGAACTTGAGGGCCTGGTATTATGTGAGGATTTGATATAAGGGTACGTCTACACTACGGGACTATTCCGAATTTGCATAAACCGGTTTTGTAAAACAGATTTTATAAAATCAGTCGCGCCACACACCAAAACACATTAAATCGTGGTGTGGTGTCGTCCATGGCTCGATTTCTGGAGCGTTTCTGCGTTGCACTGTATAGTGGCTATCTATAGCTATCCCCCGTTTCCCCCCCCCCGCCCGCCCCTTTGGCATTCCCGATCCCAGAGATCCTGGGGGCAAAAATCAAAAAAAAAGTGTGGTTCTGGGTCACCCCTCCCCCCTCCCTCTCCCCTCCCTCCCAGACCTTGAAAGCGACCTTTTTTTGGCTTTGGCCTTGGTGGCCATAGCACACGCAGCATGCACCAAGCATGGACCCTGCTCAGCTCAATCAATACAAATTTTTACTTCCTTAACACTCTCGCGCACTCCTATTAGCGCTACTCCTATCGGGAGGGTCTCGGAAGGAGGAAATATTAAAATTTAAATAAATTAAAAAAATCGATAGTGCCTGGTTGCGTGGTGCTTGTTTTGTGTTAAAAAAAACGATTTAAACTTCTCTAAACGGTAACAGTCATCACAAGAACTTGGTGGAATGAGGATAATCAATGGGACACGGTAATACCAGGGTAGAAAATATATAGGAATGACAGAATAGGTTGTAATGGTTGGGGAGTAGCACTAAATGTGTGTGTGGGGCGGGGGGGGGGGGCAGAGTCAAATAGAATACAAATCTTAAATGACTCAAAGTGTACCATAGAATCTCTATGGATAGAAATTCTATGCTTGAATAATAAGAATATAGCAGTAGGGATACACTACTGACCAGGATGGTGATGGTGATTGTGAAATGCTCCCGGAGATTGGAGAGGCTATAAAACTAGAAAACTCAGCTGAAATCCCCCATTATTACTATTTCCATATCGATTGGGTACATGTCACCTCAGGATGGGATGCAGAGATAAAATTTGTAGAGATAATTAATGAGGTTTTCTTGGAGCAGCTACTCCTGGAACCCACTAGGAGAGAGGCAATTCTTGATTTAGTTCTAAGTGGTGCACAGGATCTGGTCCAAGAGGTGAATAATGCTGAGACGCTCAGTAACAGCAACCATAATGTAATTACATTTCACATCCCTATGAGAGAGAAAATACCAAAGAAGCCCCTCACAGTAGCATTTAACTTCAGAAAGTTCACATTTTTTTTAAAAAGAGGAAGCTAGTTAAACAGAAATGTAAAAGATACAGTCACAAAAGTGCCATGCCTGCAAGCTACATGGAAACTTTTTAAAGACACCATAACAAAGGCTCAAATTAAATGTATATCCCTAATTAAAAAACATAGTGAGAGGACCAAAAAAATGCCATCGTGGCTAAACAGTCAAGCAAGTTGTCAGAGAAGACATCCTTTAAGGTGTATTAAAAATTGAAAATGAAATCTTACTGAGGAAAATAGAAAGGAGCATAAACTCTGGCATGACAAGGATAAACATATAATTAGGCAGGACAAAAAAGAATTTGAAGAGCAATTAGCCAAAGAGTCAAAAACTAAACTTTTTTTTTATTGTTAAGTACATCAGATGCAGGAAGGCGGCCTAACAATTAGTGGGGCCACTGGCTGATGGAGGTGCTAAAGGAGTAGCACTTCCATTAGTCTTCACTGCAGAGGCTGAGGGAGATTCCCACATCTGAGCCAGTCTTTTTAGGTGACAGATCTGAGGAACTGTCCCAGATTGAGGTGTCAGTGGAGAAGGTTTGGAACAACTGATACATTAAAGAGAAGTAAGTCACCAGGACTAGATGGTATTTACCCAAGAGTTCTCAAGGAACTCAAATATGAAATTGCAGAATGACTAGCTGTGGTACGTAACCTATCATTTAAATCAGCTTCTGTACCAGATGACTGGATGACGTGACACCAATTTTTAAAAAAGGCTCCAGAGGTGATTCCAGCAATTACAGGCCAGTAAGCCTGACTTCAGTGGCAGGCAAAATGATTGCTAATTCTGTTCTTTACTACAGTTTCAGTCACATACATGAACACAATTTGTGGGGAAAAGCCAACATGGCTCTTAGAAAGGGAAATCACGCCTCTCCAGTCTACTAGAATTCTTTGAGGGGGTCAACAAGCATGTGGACCAGGGGGAATCCAGTGGATATAGTGTACTTGGACTTTCAGAAAACCTTTGACAAGGTCTCTCTCCAAAGGCTCTTGAGCAGAGTGAGCTGTCATGGGATAGAGGGAAGGTCCCCTCCTGGATCGGTAACTGGTTAAAAGACGGGGGGGGGGGGAATGGTCAGTATTCAGAATGGAGAGAGGTGAATAGAGGTGGCTCCCAGAGGTCTGTTCTGGGTTCAATCCTATTCAATATGTTCATAAACGATCTAGAAAAGAGAGTAAACAGTGAGGTGGCAACACTTAGAGGTGATACAAACTACTCCAGATAGTTAAGCGCAAAGCTGTCTGTGACGAGTCACAAAGGGACCTCACAAAACTGGGTGAGCCCCAACCTGCTGCCATAGCTCAGACTCTAGGGCCAAGCGGCATTGTTTTGTGGAGTAACAACAGAGTTTAGCAATCACTTGGCACCCTGGCATCCCTAGCACAGGGACTTTACAAGATGTCCCTTGCTTACTGACAAGCCGTCTCTCAAACTCCAGCCAATCAGGGCCCCAGAGACAGACAGCGAGCAATCGTTAACCGCACAGAGGGAGGGAGGGAGACCTCTCGGAAGCAGCTGGCTGCAGGCACGTCTCTGTGTGCCCCTAATGGGGGGGGGTGTGTGACTCCATGCACTGCCCCCACCCCGGGCAGTGCACAGAGACCTGCTGACCCCCTCCCTCCAAGGGGTGTGCAGAGATGTGCCGGCAGCAGAGCTAAGGCAGCTCCCTGCCTGCTGTGCCTCCCTCCGCGCCGCTTCGGTCCTGGAAGCGGCTGGCATGTCCCTACAGCCCGAGGGTTGGGGAGTGTCTCCACATGCTGCCCCTGCCCCGAGCACCAATTCTGCAGCTCCTATTGGCCAGAAACTGCAGCCAATGGGAGCTGCAGGGGTGGTGCCTGTGGGCAGCGGTGCACAGAGACCCCCCCATCTAGGAGCCGCTGCCGGTGCAGTGTGTGTGCTGGTCGCTTTGGGAGCTGCGCCGCCCCCTGCCCCCCTTCTGCACCCCAACTCCCTGCCCCAGCCCAGAGCCTGCACTCCAAACCCAAGCTTCCTCCCAGAGCCCGCACCCCTGACCCCCTCCCACACCACAACCCCCTGCCCCTATTAA
This sequence comes from Mauremys reevesii, assembly GCF_016161935.1. Taxonomy (NCBI): domain Eukaryota; kingdom Metazoa; phylum Chordata; order Testudines; family Geoemydidae; genus Mauremys; species Mauremys reevesii. The sequence goes on along the minus strand of NC_052625.1, from coordinate 208,061,949 downwards.
GGTACCTCACTTTATTTTCATTTACTTTCCATTACTTATAAGAACATAAGAACGGCCGTACTGGGTCAGACCAAAGGTCCATCCAGCCCAGTATCCTGTCTACCAACAGTGGCCAATGCCAGGTGCCCCAGAGGGAGTGAACCTAACAGGCAATGATCAAGTGATCTCTCTCCTGCCATCCATCTCCCTCCTCTGACGAACAGAGGCTAGGGACACCATTCTTACCCATCCTGGCTAATAGCCATTAATGGACTTAACCACCATGAATTTATCCAGTTCTCTTTTAAACCCTGTTATAGTCTCAGCCTTCACAACCTCCTCAGGTAAGGAGTTCCACAAGTTGACTGTGCGCTGCGTGAAGAAGAACTTCCTTGTATTTGTTTTAAACCTGCTGCCTATTAATTTCATTTGGTGACCCCTAGTTCTTGTATTATGGGAATAAGTAAATAACTTTTCCTTATCCACTTTCTCAACATCACTCATGATTTTATATACCTCTATCATGTCCCCCCTTAGTCTCCTCTTTTCCAAGCTGAAAAGTCCTAGCCTCTTTAATCTCTCCTTATATGGGACCTGTTCCAAACCCCTAATCATTTTAGTTGCCCTTCTCTGAACGTTTTCTAATGCCAGTATATCTTTTTTTGAGATGAGACGACCACATCCGTACACAGTATTCAAGATGTTGGTGTACCATGGAGGAGGATGAAGAAAAAAAGAATGAAAACTGGGCAGGGAGATAAGACAGAATGTTCTTTTTCTTGGCTGAGTCCCAAGGGGGAGCCCCCAAAAATGAAGCTGTGCACACTCTAAATCCACCACTGCTCACACCTGCCCAGCCCCTACCTCACCCCTGAAGCTTCTGGGGCTCTTCACCCATCTCTCCCAGGCCTGGGGCTTCCACAGGGGTCTGACCCGCCCCCCTGCACCAGGCAGGGGAGGTGCATAGTGGCTGTGAGCTGCTGAAATCTTCCTGCTGCCTCCTCCACCCTCCTGTCCTGTAAGCATAACCCACACACCTCCTGGGTGTGGTGCTCTGTCCCATCTAGTGACACTGAGACCACTTAGAGAGAGGGGTCTCCTGATACTGACGGGGCCTCTGGGGACTCCCTGGTCAAGCCCTCCTCGGTGTGCGTCACAGTCCTCCCCGCCCTTCCTCTTTGTCACCTTGGACTGCAAGCTCTTTGGGACAGGGCTGAGCCAGGCCTCCTTCATGCTAGCACAGCACCTGGCACGGCACGGCACGGCACGGCACAGCACGAGGGGGTGGGGGAAGAGCTTTGCACATGCCTATCCCTGGACTGCAAGAGGGCTCCTCATGAGCACCTGCTCAGCAATGAGTGTGTGTGTGCATCCATGCGCTCGTTTGTTCAAGCATGGGGGGAGCTCATGTGTGTCAGACTGTGGCCCTGAATAAACAGCAAGCCAGCAAGAACGAACACAGACCCTGAGAAGAGCAGCCAGTGAATGTTGGCATCAATGTCTGCGTGAGGTGAACCCTTAACCGGCCTGCCTGCCTGCGAGGCACTTGTATAGAGCCCTGGACGGGGAGTATCCCCCGGCCAGACAGGCCCCCAGTATCACACAGCCCAGAGAGCTGCCCCACAGTAACTCCTAGAGCAGCTGTTAGAAAAACGGCCAATCTGGATTGAAAAATGGTCAGTGCTGGAGAATCCACCACGGCCCCTGGGAAATTGTCCCAGTGGGTAACTCCCCTCACCATTAAAACAACGTATGCCATATTTCCATGGATCGTGTTGTACCGTCTCTGCTAGACGGAAGAGCTCATTGTTAACTATTTGTTCCCCACGCAGGTACCGATAGATTGTAATCCAATCGCCCTGTCACAGGTTTACTACTCACCACTGGGGCGCCTCCTTGTGGGTCACCTGGGGATTAGCTCTCAACCCATCTGACGCCCCCTCCTCTCTCAACTTGTGGGGCTCCCTCTTCATGGTTTGGCCCTTCAGCCGGCTCACTATAGTCCTCCCCTCCCGCAGTAACAAAGCCCCCCCGCACAAGCTGTCTCAGGCAGTCGTCCAATCCACTCCCCTGAATGTGCCACCTCCCCAGGGGCCAGTAGGGGAACCCAGGCCTGGCCACTATTCCAGATTCCAGCCCAGGGACCCTGTGTCTAGCAACACCAGCTGCACACTCAGACCCTGGGGCTGTTTCCCTGGGCTCCTTCCTCTCTATCTTCCGGTCCCCCCCGCCAAGTTACCAGAGTTTCATCTGCTCTCCGGTTCTTGCCAGAGTCTGTATTGTCCAGGCAGGACCCTAGGACTCACCCCCGCGCGGCCACCTCCTTGTCTCCTGGCAGGGAACGAGTGCAGAGCTCCTTCCTACAGCCTCCTCTTGTGCGCAACTTCCGGGTTTTATACTAGCACAGCCTGCCCCTGCCCAGCTGGGCTTCACCATCCCTTAGAGCATATCAGCCCGGACTCTCTTCCAGGTGTTAACGGCCTCTTACCTACTCAGGCCTTGTGGGGGGTAGAAACCGCCTCACACACCCCTTAACCATCTCCTTGTTCAGCTAATTAGGCTGGGCAATAGACTCTAGGAGCTCCCAGGCAGGTTTTCTGATCCTTTCATCCATCGCGTGGCTCTTCTCTAACCCCTCTCCCCTTTACCAGCACCCAGTGCTTAATCTGTAATGAGAAAGGTGCTGGGGCCCAGAGGGGCCGGGGCTCTGAGCTGCCAGGCCCAGAGGGGCCCGGGGCTCAGCCCTGGCACAAATTAAGCACTGTCAACATCCTTCTTGAATCAGACACAATGTCCCATCAGTGGTGGCACCAATGCCAAGTAACCTCTCTGCTCCTACTCAAGATTCCCATTTGCACATCCAAGGGTGGCATTAGCCCTGTCACACTGGGCACTCATGCTGAGCCGATTATCTATCATGACCCCCAAATCTTTTTCAGAGTCACTATCTCCCCAGGTAGAGTCCCCCATCCTGTAAATACAGCCTGCATTCTTTATTCCCAAACGTATATTTACCTGTATTAAAAGGCATTGTTTGCTTGTGCCCAGCTTCCCAATCAATCAGTATCTGTTTTCTTCATTATTTACCATTCACCCAATTGTTGTGTAATTTTACATTTTCTTCCAGGTGATTAATAAAAATCTTAAATAGCAAAGGGAGCACCACACCCCCCTCACCCCGCTTTCCTGGCTGCCTCCAGGCGGTCAGAGCACAGGGCCTGCTCCCATGTGCCTTCTCCAGGCCCGAGCAGCAGTGCCATTACCCCATAGCCTCAGGCCCGCATGACTTCATGGGTGGAGGTGGGGTGCCCGGGGCCAGAGTGCACAGATCCCTGCCCTGCCTGGCTGAGCCCTGGGAGGACCCCAGGCCATAATGAGTTTGAGGGTCTCTTTCCTTGGGCTGCAGGAGGGCCCAGCAGCCGCGGCAGAGTCCTTGGTGACCTGTGGGCTCAGAGGACTGAGCACAGCGCAGCCCCAGACAGGGGCCAGCACAGCTTGGCACCAGGTCTCTGTCCCGAGCGATGCAATGCAGCAACAGGGCTTCAAAGCCAGCCTCCCTTAGTGCTTGGGCACCTTGGAGCATGTGCCTGTCTGCACACCCAGGCACAAATCCCCTCCCTACCAGCACGCATGGATGCTAGTCACCTCACCCAGCCCCCACTGCCCAGGGTGAGGCAGGTAGATGCAGAGGCCTGTTTGGAGAGGAAGTGGCTTTACCGCCTCGGCTCTCACTCCCTTCAGCTGCCTGCGCCATGACACATGCCCGACCCACCCTGCACTGTGACCTAGAGTCCCTGCCGGGCTGGCTGAGGGATTACTAATGGGTTTGCTGCGTCTCTCCAGCCAGAGTCTCAGGCTCTTCCCTGCCCTTGTTTCAAATCTCTCTGGGTCCTCTTGGATCAATGCGTCCCTCTGCCAGTCATGCTCCTCCCATCACCTCACGCCCATGCAGCCTCTGCTCCAGGACTGGCTGGGCTGGATGTTCAGACGCACAGCTCTGTGCCCTGTCACTCTGGGCATGCACTAGCCTCTGTGCGTGCTGGTAGGGATGGGATTTGTGCCTGGGTGTGCAGACAGGCACATGCTCCACGCTCCCAAGGCCGAAGGGAGGCTGGTTTGGCTGTTTCTGTTGCTGCGTTGCATCACTCGGGACGGAGACCTGCTGCGAAAGCTGCTGTGGTAGTTTCTCTGCTGCTATTTCAGAGTTTATTCAGGAAGTGAAAACAAAATCAGGGTGAAGGAAAAGCAATGCCCTGCCTGAGCTGTGAATACCTGTCATGGTGCGGCTGGGGCCCTGCAGGAAACCCAGTGAGTGGGAATCCTCAGGCAGTCAGGGAGCCCTTAAAGGACTCTTCTGAGATGGGCAGGGACCACATCTTCTCTAGCCCCCAGCACAACAGGCCCACAACCAACAACGGGAGAGGCACTGGGAGTGGCTGCATCAGGCTTTTGCCTTCTACAGGACCTTTCAACTGTGGCGCTGGAACTGTAATGTGCTTTAAAACATCCCTGGGAGTGGGCAAGGCTGCCAGGGCTCTCGGCTGCAGTCATCCTCCACTGCTTTCGTGCGTGGCCTGGGTTTGCACCCCGTCACATGGAAGCCATAGCATCCACCAACACTGGGGTTCACCCGGACTGCACATCCCCCTCCTGGGCACTGCAAACTCCCGGACTCTGCAGCCTTTCAGCCCTCCTCTGTAGGGAACAATTTCTACTGATCGGAAAAGAAAACACCAGCACAAAGTGGCCACTTTCCAGCTGGCTCAGCAGAGGATGGCCCTGGCCTGGAGAATGGCAGGGCTCCCCATTCGGCCTAGGGAGAGGTCCATTGGGCTGGGAATCAGGGCACCAGGTGTCCCTAGCTCTCTGCCCTTCACACCCTTATCACTGAGCAAGGAGGCGGACAAGCATCAGTCCCTCCATCCTATGATCAGCTCTCAGGGGCTGCAAAAGGTCACGCCTGTCAGATCAGGGACTAGAACCCAGGTCTCTGCCATGGGAGACCATGAACAGACCAGCTGAGGGAAATTGGGCTGCTGGTGTGCATCATGTTCGCTGGGGCCCCACCCCCTCCTATTTCACTTTTTTACATAGACGCTACAGCTGTTTTGGGGGGCCTGAACTGAGGCCCTGGTACAATTGTCTCCCCCTCATCAGCCCTGCTCATGGCTTCTGCACTTAGCCTCGCTGGCTATGCAGCCTGCTCACTCTGCAAAGCCCAGTCAGACACCTGGCAGACGGGCTGTTGTTAAGGACATCCTCAGATGTTGTTTGTTGTACAGGCTGGTTGCAAGCTGGGACCCAGGCAACTCAGCAGCTCAGTAATTGTATAGAGCACAGAGTGATCTCTCTGTCTTGTCCCCTCTCCTGCACACTGGCTTTCTGCTCCCTCCTGGTTCATACAGATAGGCCGCCGTCCCCAGTCAACGTGACGGTTACGCACCTGAAGGCAAACTCTGCCACTGTCTCCTGGGATGTCCCGGAGGGAGACGTCATCATTGGCTATGCCATCTCACAGCAGGTACGCCAGGCTCTGCCTCCAAGGTGTCTCCACCCTGCCTCCCCTTCCCTTCCCTTCCCGGGAAGCCAACCCCACCCGAGGGATGCACCATGAGCAGTGCTGGCCATGGGTTATGCAGGCTCCTTCCTTCTCTGGCCACCCCACTGCTGGGGGGGATGAACTCTGACCCCACCCATCTCATCAGCCTATTGGGGGCCAGCAGGCCATTGGGCCTCCAAGGGGCAGGACTCACTTGGCCCCACCCGCGCTCCTGGCCACCGCCACCTTGAAACCCCTCTCCACAAAATGTCTGCTTCGGGCTCCAGCCCTGTACTGAGCCCCATCCCCTCCCTGCTGCCCTGGGTGGGGTCTCCCCTCCAGGCAGGGCTTTGCGAGGGAGGAGTTTGTCCTTGTGGCTGTACAATGGCATGGGGTACTCTAGAAATACTGCTGTTCACAGGATTATCCCCACCCCGCACGTGAATGGCCCAGCAGAGTCTCCGAGGAGCTGGGGCTGGGCAGGAGCTCAGAGGTCACCATGCCTCCACCCACCCGAGCTGGCCACTTGCCCTCACTAACCTGTTTCCAGAAGGGCAGGGGAGCCCTCCCTGTGACTGACTGTCTCTCTCCGACTCTGGCAGCGGCAGGACGGGCAAATGCAGCGGTTCATCCGGGAGGTGAACACCACGAACCGGGCCTGCGTGCTGTGGGACCTGGCGGAGGACGCAGACTACATCATCCAGGTGCAGAGCATCGGCCTGCACGGAGAGAGCCAGGCCAGCAAGAGGGTCCATTTCCGGACCCTGAAAGAGACCGATCGCCTCCCCTCCAACAGCTCCAACCAAGGTGAGGGCAGGAGCCCACGCTGTGCCATTGCCACACACTCTGGTTGGGAGATTGGTCAGTGGGCCCTGCAAGGAAAATTCCCTGCAGGGCCCCACAACCCACGGAAGCAGGAGACAGGTCCTGGTAACCGAGGGGAGTCGGGGCTGCCACGTGGGAATCCCCGTGGGGGCAGCTAGGGCTGATGCTGTATTGCAGTGCTGAGCTATAGAGTAGCACTGGGTCAAGTCAGGCCTCTCGCTGTTCAGCCTGCCCCCAGGTGAGGTGGCAGAAGGAGCAGAAGGGAGGGGGGGCGCTGCAGAGGGGCTGGGGAGAGCCACCTGGGGGCTCCTGGCAGGGGCTGTGCCCGGGACTGGAGAGGTGCCTCCGCAGAATCCTTTCATTCCCTGCTGCACGCTCAGGGCTCCTGGGCCGAGCTGCTCAGTGCGGGACAAGGAGACACAGCCTGAACCACAAGGATGTTCCAATAGCTCGTGCAGTCTCCCAGTGTGGCAGGTTTATCAGTCTGGGAGTGTTGGGAACGGAGGCCCCAGGACCAAAGGAGAGGGAGTAAAGCCCACGGCAGGACCTAGCATGGCACCTCTGGTGTTACAGCCAGCAGGCAGAACAGAGGCAAGCCCCTGCCCAACATGGAGCCAAGCCCCACAGGAGACACAAGGCCAGAGGGGGGAGGGGGAGAGAGACATTTCCTGCTGCACAGCCCAGGGGCGTCCTGCCGTGGGATGGCACCCACATGGGTTCCTCCACTAAATCCTGCAGCAAGGCAACAGAGGTGAAGGTGATAAGCTGTCCCTTGCTGCTGGGAAAGCCCATCCTAGAGAGGCACAGCACTGCCTGGCATACAGCCTTGCCTGCTAACATCACCCAAGCTCCCCGCAGCATGGAGCAGGGGCAGAGCGATGGGGACCAGCTCCCTTGTCGTGCTGGGCTGCAGGGGGCTTGTACCAGGTTCTCTGTTCCCTCCAGCTCCCTGCAGAGGGTCAGTCCTGAGAGCGGAGCGCTTTTCCCTGCTGCAGGAAAGTGACAGGGTGCACTCACCTCTGGTGAGCACCTCCTGTCGGCTGGGTGCGATCCTGCACTTCCCATTTCTGTGCAGCCGGCACCCCTTGGCTGTTGCCCTGGTCAGGCAGGTCCTCAGCGGCTCAGCCCCCACACCCCCCAAGTCACTTGGTTAATAGGTGAATGGATGGATGAACCTCTTCCAGGGGAGAAGGTCCATGAGGGCCTGTCCCAGTGCCCTTGTGAATGTCTGTAGCCCTGTCTCTGTGCTCAGTTCTCCTGGGCTCGAGATCCCTGCCTGCCCTGGCACAGAGCAGGGCCCCCAGCTTCCTGCTTGGCGACTCTGCCCTAATCAGTTCTTACTGCCCCTGCTCTCCAGCCAGGTCACTCCTTGGGGTTCAGTCCCCTTCCAGGGTAACAAAGTCCAGCAAATGGTTGGCCCTCTGCAGGGTCTTCAGCCCCAGCCCTGTTTAAACTCCAAGCCCCTTTCTTGGGCATCTGATGCCTTTTCTCCCCTCCTTGGGGCTTAGGCCACTCCTCGGGGGGAGGGGGGGGTTGGGCCTGCCCACTACTCTGGGTCCCAAGTTCCCAACCCAGGGTCCCTATAGACAGCAGCCACGTGCTGCTTTCCTTTAATGGTCACTGCGGCCTCCCTGGGCTGCGTCTCACTCTGTCCCATCACCTCCTTGAGGTGTCTGACTGTTCCCTGCTTGAGCAGGGTCTCTCCCAGGCACCCCAACATGGGGAGTGTCACAGGCACCCCACCCTTCCTCCCACTTCTGCTCCCAGCCAGCAACTGGGGTCTCAGCCCCTGCAGCACCTTTTAACTGAGCCTGCTGCGCTCTGATTGGCTGCTTCCCTGAAGCCTCTCTAGGCAGGCCTGGAGGACCCACCTTCGCTGCTCCTTGTCTGGGCAGGGGTGGTAGGATTGTGAGAGCCTGGTGCAGCCAGTCACAAGGACCCCGGGCATGTGACACTGGGGAGGCCCCAGGAGCGGTGACAGGGTTTCTGGCACCCTAGACAGAATTTGGGGGTGGCATTTTGTGCACTCCCCACGGGGCGCGTGGGAGCTTCTGGTTCTGCTCCCGTCGCGCCGCCGTAGGACACTCTGCCGAAATGCCGCAGGCGACAGCGGCAGTCATTGCCGAAACGTCGGCGGTAGCTCAATTGCCTGCTACGGTTTTCCGCGGCACGTCGGCGGAGGGTCCTTCTTCGGCAGCGCGACGGGAGCGGAACCCGAAGCTCCTGCGCGCCACGGGGGGAGCGTGCAAAATGCTGCCCCCCGAATCCTGGCGCCCTAGGCAATCGCCTAGGGTCACCTAATGGAAGCACCGGCCCTGGGAGGGCCCACGAGGGGTTAAACCTGCCCTGTGGCTGCTGCAGGCCCTTGGCAGGAGAGAAACTCTCCAGCATCTCTGGCCCGGCTGGGTCCCATCCCTCCCCTGCAGCCCGGGGCTCGCTCTGCCCCACGCCCTGCTGGGGAGGGCAAGCTGTGCTGACGCTCCTTGTGGGCACTGTCGCTGAGGGGAGGAGCTGGCCGGGGCAGGTGCCCGGTGCAGGGCGGACAGCTCAGCCCCAACTCTGGAGCCACAGGCTCAGCCCTCGTCCTTCTCCCGCTCCAGACAGTGGCTCACAGCCCTGCCCTGCTTGTCTCCCCAGTGGCTTCTCTCAGGGGCCAGTGGGCTCAGTCCTCTTCCCCTTGGCGGGGGTGCTGGGCTGGGAGATGCCCACCATGGGCTTCCCTGTTAGAAAAAGGAATTCTGGGTAAACTGGCTGGTTTCTGAAAGGGCAGCCAGTGCCATCAGGCCAGTGCCGCTCTCTGCAGGGCCGGAGCCAGCTTGGGTGTGGACTGGAGCCTGCGTTTGGTCCACACAGGATCAGGTTGGCCTGACCTGTGTTAAAGGGGGCAGCAGAGCCTTTGCACGGAGTGCTTTCACCACGCCTCCAGGTGCCATCCCAAGTCCCTAGTCTCACCCCAGTGTTTGCCCTCGCCGACCCCTGACCCCTCTCTGGTTCCCCATGTCACTCTGCAGCCCTGGCTGGGTCAGTCTCAATGGTCTAAACGGGTCCAGAGAGCCCCAGACAGTGACATGTAAAACTCAAAGCAGTTAAACAGCTTGCAGGCGTGACTACAGCAACCTTGGCTTGCTTAGCACCCTGGCAAATGCACTAGAAAACTCACACTCCCAGGCTGCAGCGCAACAGCTCCGCTCTTTGTACAGCACACTGACCACCTCTCTACGCAGCCTCCGCCCTCTCCAGCAAGCTGCCGAGGGCCTGGCACTGACCCCGGGACTCTGACATGAGCAGGAGGTACATCGTCATCCCAGGCCAAATCAGAAACCAAGGAGCTGCTGCTAGGCAGGCGGGTGTGTGCCCCGAGGGTGGGCGGCACACGCTGGAGTGTTGATGGAAGGTAGGCAGGTGGGGCAGATCTGTGGGGATCCTGCTCCCCAGCACACACAGGCCTGTCAGACACAGCCATGCCCCAGGCCCCCCTGGCTGGTGGGTATATGCCCCCCCTTCCCTGGAGCTCACACCTCCCCCAACTGTACCCCCATCTCCCAGGAAAAGGAGAAGATGCTTTAACTCACAAGGGGCCACCCGGGATCAGTCCAGCCTGGCCAGGCTGCTGCCTCTGACCAGCCCCAGGTGCCTCTGAAGCAGCAAAGGTTTGATTGGCTCAGGTGTCCCCTGCCCTTTACACTGCTGGGAGCTGAGGAGATGAAACCCAGAGCCCTGTTTCCCCTTCCTCCACTTGTGTCCTATTGGCCCCCTGCGGTTCTGGAGTCTCCTCTGGCTCCGTGCCTGGGCTGGATGGGGTTTCTCATCCACCCGCAGCCTGGCGGGGGCTGCACAGCCTGACAGCCCCACCAGGCCGGGCCACACCCCACTGCTCAGCATGTGTCTTGCAGGTGACATCACTGTGGAAGGGCTGGACAAGGAGCGGCAGCTCCAGACCGGGGAGATTGTCATCATCGTGACTGTGCTGCTCATGTGGGCAGGTGAGGAAAAGTGAGGGGGCAGTGCTCACTGGCCACCACCCAGGGTCCAACCTCGTGGGCCTCTGGCCCCTCTGGATTCCATATGGGGTTGGGTGAAGGCGGGTGCAGGAGGTGCAAGGGGCTGTGGCTCTGGTGGGTTGGGGGCAGCTGTAGACATGAAATATCCTGGTGTTAGTAAAGCTTTGACACAGTCCCCAGTGACGTTCTCATAACAACCCAGGGCTAGATGAAATTACTCTACAGTAGGTGCAACACCGGTTGAAAGACTACTGGAAGAGTCATTGTCAATGGTTGCTCTCAAGCCGGGCGGGTATATCCCACAGGTCAGTCCTGGGCCCAGTGCTAGTCAGTAATTTCATTAGTGATTTGTGTAATGGAGTGGAGAGACTGCTTATAAAGTTTGTGGATGACACCAAACTGGGTGGGGTTGCAACCACTTTGGAGGACAGGATTAGAATTCAAATTGGCCTTGACAAATTAGAGAATTGGTCTGAAAACAACAAGATGAAATTCAGTAAAGACAAGTGCAAAGTCCGTATGCAGTGTGGTTGTAGCTGTGTCGGACCCAGGAAGTTACAGATACAAGGGGAATGAAGTAATATCTTTGATTGGATCAATGTCTGTTGGTAAGAGAGACAAACTTTCAAGCTTACACTTGAGACCTGAAGGTGGGACAAGAATAATGAATTTAATCTGCAGCAAGGGCGATTTAGATTAGGTTTTAGGAAAAACTTCCTAACTCTGAGGATAGTTAAGCTCTGGAACAGGCTTCCAGGGGAGATTGTGGAATCCCCATCACGGGAGATTTTTAGGAACAGGTTGGACAAACCCCTGTCAGGGACAGTCTAGGTTTACTTGGTCCTGTCAGAGCGCAGGGGGCTGGACTTCGTGAAAGTCAGTTGACCCTGATCACAGATAACCAACTGAGCCTGAGTTCCCTGCATGGTGCTGTAGCTAAGAGGACTCTGCTGATCCTTGGACGTATAAGCAAGAGTAAGGAGGTGTTATTTCCTCTTTGCTTTGCATTAGTGGGACCACTGCTAGATACTGTGTCCAGTTCTGGGCCTACCCTTCAAAAAAGATTGCGACCAGTTGGAAAGGGTTCAGAAGAGAGTTACATGAACAGTGTGGGTCTGTGTACACCAGATGTGGGCAACATCCGGCCTGTGGGAGCATCCTGCTCGGCCCCTGAGCTCCCAGTTGGGGAGCCTGGTCCCTGGTCCCTCCACTGCTGTCCCCCCTCACCCGCAGCCACCCGGGCCGCGCTCTGTCCCGCCGCTCCTGCTGGGCAGCATGGGCAGCACAGCTGGCTCTGGCCAGGTGTCACGGCTGTGAGCTCCTGCTGCTGGTAAGGGGGCGGGAGTTCCTGGGGGGCAGTCAGGGAGGAGGGGTTGGTTGGATGGGGCAGAGGTTCTGGGGGGGTGGTCAGGGGATGGGGAACAGGGAGGGTTGGGAGTGGGAGTCCCGGGGGGCCTGTTGGGGGCAGGAATGTGGATAGGGGTTGGGAGGGCAGTCAGGGGACAGGGAGCAGGAGGGGGTTGGATAAGGGGTGGGATCCTGGGGGCAGTTAGGGGTGGGGTCCTGGGAGGGCATGGTCAGGGACGAGGAGCAGAGGGCGGTTGGATAGGGGGGTGGAATCCCGGGGGGGCTGTCAGGGGGTGGAGATGTGTGGATAGGGGTCAGGGCAGTCAGGGGACAGAGAACAGAGGGGTTGGAGAGGGGGTGGGGGTCCCAGGAGGGGGTGGTCAGGGGACAAGGAGCAGGGGGGATTGGATGGGTGGGGGGTTCTGAGGGTGGCAGTCAGAGGGTGGAAAGTGGGAGGGGGTGGGTAGGGGGCGGGGGTCAGGCTGTTTGGGGAGGCACAGCCTTCCCTACACGGCACTCCATACAGTTGCGCAACCCCGATGTGGCCCTCGGGCCAAAAAGTTTGCCCACCGCTGGTGTACACTGCAGCTGGGTGCGAGCCTCGCAGCCTGAGTACGCAGACGCACGCTTGGGGGCTGGAGCAATGCTAACAATGCAGTGTGGCCAGTGCAGCAGCAGGAGAGATTCCGGCTGGACACCAGAGCTCAGAACCAGGGCTTGGGTGGGCTTAGAGGTTAAGAGGGAGAGGGCTCTTTGGGGCAGCCTACACAGGCAACATGAGATTCCCGGATTCCAAGGCCAGAAGGGACTCTCATGAGCATCCAGTCCAGGGGTCCCAAACACGGTGTCCGTGGGTGTCTAAGTGCGCCCATGTACTGGCCGGCGGACGAGCATCCGCCGAAATGCCGCTGACAAGCTGCATCATCCAAATGCCACTGATTTTCAGCGGTATTTTGGCAGCGACGCCTAGTGACGCCGCTTGTCGGCAGAATTTCAGCGGATGCTCGTCCGCCGCCACAGTCCTCCATGGCTCATCGTCTGGCACCCGCCAGCCGAAAAAGGTTGGGGATCACTGGCCTAGTCTGACCTGCATAACACAAGCTAGAGAACCTGCCCAGTAATTTCTGCAGATTTCTGAAGATTACAAGGTGAATTATCTAATTACCTTGGTAGCGCGCAAACCCCCAGTACTAACGGGCTCTTTGGTCTACCAGTAAAAGGCAAATAATATGAACCAATGAAGCCAGACAAATTCAAAGGAGAAATTAAGCACAAATGTTTAACAGTGAGGGCGATGAGTCGCTGGGACAAACTCTCAAGGAAGTGTCAAGTATCAGAGGGGTAGCTGTGTTAGTCTGGATCTGCAAAAGCAGCAAAGAGTCCTATCGCACCTTATAGACTAACAGACGTTTTGGAGCATGAGCTTTCATGGGTGAATACCCACTTCGTCGGATGCATGTACATGAAAGCTCATGCTCCAAAACTTCTGTTAGTCTATAAGGTGCCACAGGACTCTTTGCTGCTTCTCAAGGAAGTGGTGGAGTCTCATCTCTTGATGTCTTAAAATCAAGCCATGCTGCCTTTCTGAAAAATACTTTAGGGGGGAGTTGTGGGAAGGGGTATGGTTTTGGGGAAGTTCTGGGGAAGGGGCAGTGTTGGGGTACTTCCAGGGGCATGGTGTTGGAGACAGTGAGTTGAAGGAAGGGCATGGTGTTGGGGGGATGGTGTTGTTGGAAGAAGGTGGTATTTGGGATGGTGTTGTGGGCAGGGAGTGGAGTTGGGGGTGTTGCAGGGAAGAGGTGTTGTGGGGAAAGGTGGGGTGCTGGTGGTGTTGCGGGGAGGTGTGGTGGGGTGGGGGGGTGTTGAGGGAGATGTGGGGAAGGGTGGTGGCATTGTTGGAAGAAGGTGGTATTTGGGGTAATGTGGAAGATGTAGAGGGGGTGGTGTTGGGGGGAGATGTGAGGAGAGGTGGTGTGGGGAAGAGCAGTGTTGGGGGGATGGTGTTGTTTGAAGAAGGTGGTATTTGGGGCAATATGTGGGAGATGTGAAGAGGGGTGGTGTTGGGGGAGATATGGGAAATGGGTGTTGTGGGGGTGGTGTTGGGGGAGATATAGGGAAGAGGTGTTGTAGGGAAAGATGGGGCATTGTGGGGAAGAGAAGCTGTGAGGAGGGGTGGTGATGGGGGAGTTGTGGGAAGGGGTAGTGTCTGGGGATGGTGTCGGGTACTTGGGGGTTAGAGACAGTGAGTTGCAGGAAGGGCACGGTGTTGGGGGAGGGTGGTGTTGGAAGAAGGTGGTATTTAGGGTGATGTGGGCAAGGGGTTGTGTTGGGGGTGTTGTGGGGAGGGAGATGTTTGGGGTGGGGGGTGTTGGGGAAGATGTAGGGAAGAGGTGTTGTGAGGAAAGGTGGGCTGCTGGGGGAGTTGTGGGGAAGGGGGGTGTTGGGGGTGTTTTGGGGAGGGGGGTGTTGGGGAAGATGTAGGGAAGAGGTGTTGTGAGGAAAGGTGGGCTGCTGGTGGTGTTGTGAGGAGGGGTGGTGTTGGGGGGGATGGTGTCGGGGTACTTCGCGGGGGGTTAGAGACAGTGAGTTGCAGGAAGGGCACGGTGTTGGGGGATGGCGGTGTTGGAAGAAGGTGGTATTTGGGTTGGTGTTTTGGGCAGGGGGTGGTGTTGAGCACAGTGTTGGGGACACCCCCTCAAACCATGGCTGTCTCTCCCTGCAGCAGTGATTGCGCTCTTCTGCAGACAGTATGACATTATCAAGGACAATGACTCCAACAACAACAAGGAAAAGACTAAGCCGTCCTCAGAGCACAGCACGCCGGAGCGACCCACGGGGGGGCTACTGTACAGTAAGGTAATGGGGGGAGCAGGTTACTGGGGTGGGGTCTGGGGGGGTGCGGCACGGGGGGATGGGGTCTGGTGGGCAAGGCACTGAGGGATGGGGTCTGGGTGTGTGAAGCACTGGGGTAGTATGGGGACTGGATGTGTGAGGCACTGGGAGATGGGAATGGGGTCTGTGTGTGTGAGGCACTGGGGGATGGGGTGTGTGTATGAAGCACTGGGGGTGGGGGTGGGGTCTGGGTGTGCGAGGGACTGGGGAATGGGTGTGTGTATGAAGCACTGGGGGTGGAGTCTGTGTGTGAGGCACTGGGGGATGGGGTGTGTGTATGAAGCACTGGGGGTGGGGATGGGGTCTGTGTGTGTGAGGGACTGGGGGATGGGGTCTGTGTGTGAGGCACTGGGGGATGGGGTGTGTGTATGAAGCACTGGGGGTGGGGGTGGGGTCTGGGTGTGCGAGGGACTGGGGAATGGGTGTGTGTATGAAGCACTGGGGGTGTGAGGCCCTGGGGGATGGGGTGTGTGTATGAAGCACTGGAGGTGGGACTGGGGGATGAGATCTGGTGGGCAAGGCACTGGGGTAGTATGGGGACTGGATGTGTGAGGCACTGGGAGATGGGAATGGGGTCTGTGTGTGTGAGGCACTGGGGGTGGTCATGTGGTAAGAGACCTCAGATTTCTTAAGACAAGAAGCAGTTTGGGGCAGGGACTGTTTCTTAGTGTAGTCATGGGCAGCAGCCAGTGGAAGGGAGCCCCTACCTCCATGGCACTTTAGACTGTTTTCAATGGTAGCAGACAGGGCTGGCTCCAGGCACCAGCAAAGGAAGCAGGCGCTTGGGGCGGCCAATACAAAGGGGCGGCACGTTCTGGTCTTTGGCAGCAATTTAGCGGTGGGTCCCTCAGTTCTCCTCTTCCTCTTTGAGCTGCCGCTGAAGAGGAAGAGAGGGAGCAAAGGACCGGCCATTGAAGTGCTGCTGATGGGCTTTATCTTTTTTTTTTTCCCTGCTTCGCCGCTTGGGGCAGCAAAAAAGCTGTAGCCGTCCCTGATAGCAGATGGCAGAATAAGGAGCAATGGTCTCAAGTTGCAGTGGGGGAGGTCTAGGTTGGATATTAGGAAACACTATTTCACTGGGAGGGTGGTGAAGCACTGGAATGGGTTCCCTAGGGAGGTGGTGGAATCTCCCTCCTTAGAGGTTTTTAAGGTCAGGCTTGACAAAGCCCTGGCTGGGATGATTTAGTTGGGGTTGGTCCTGCTTTGAGCAGGGGGTTGGACTGGATACCTCCTGAGGTCCCTTCCAACCTTGACGTTCTATGATTCTATGATTCTAGGGGATGATAATCGCCACCTCCAGCCACAAGCACATTGCCTGCTCCCTCAGATACTCATTCTTCTTTGAGTACAAGGCCAGAAGGGACCACTTGTGATCATCTAGTCAGACCTCCTGTATGACACAGTCCGTACGACCCCATATCAGCTTATCCATTAGTCTCTTGGGACTGATATCAGGTTGACTGACCTATTCACATCATCCTGCTTGCCCTTTTTGAATATTGGCGCAACACTCGGGCTCTTCCAGTCATTTGTCATTTCTCTAGTGGTCCAAGAGTTATTAACAATGAACATCAGCAGCCAGAGATCCTCAGCCAACTCTTTGGTGACGGTTCTCACAGCCTGCTGATATTAAAATGTTTATCTCTAATAGATGCTGTTTAACATTCTCCCTGGTTACTAATGGCCTGGAAATAACTCCATCCCCATGTGTTACAAGCAGTTCTTATCTGTCTGTCTCAGGGTTTCATACGGCTGCCCATCACCGCGTATCTGAGCATCTTCCACCTGAAACTCCCAGAAATCGCCCAGTCCCTAGAGACTGGAGTGGCTGGCTCATCTCTCATTTTGGGGCAAAATCTCCGTTTGGAGAGGGATTTGGGTTTGGTTTTTTTCTACTGTTATTTTCTCTGTGTTGGTCAGTTGGGTTTCTTAGGGGCACGGGGAGGGGGGCAGTGCCAGTGGGTTGGGCTTATTGGGGAGGGAAGGGGGGCAGTGCCAGTCAGGGGCAGAAGGGAATGGTGGCAGTGGGTTAGGTGGGGGAGGGGGCGCAATGATGTTTATCTGCATTTCTTGCAGGGAGTCAGTTCACCATGAAGTGCTTTAGTCTTTATTGAGTCTCAAGTTTTATAAAGAAACCTCAAGCAGAGGCTAAAGCCAGAGCACAGCACCAGGCCATGGGAGGCGGGGTGCGCACTGCTGCTCCGCCCACGGCTGGGGTGCACCACCACTGCTTAGCCTGGGGGGGGTGCTGTCACTGGGCCATAGGAGAGGGGAGCACACCCCTCACTTGGCACATCAGTGGAACGCTCAGAAGGGCTCAGTACCCACAACTGGGACCAGATCTCCAAAAGAGCTCAGCACAGCAGATCCCTGTGGTGCAGGGCGTGCTGAACCCAGGGGGAATCTGGTCCTGAGCATTTTGGAAAATCTGGTCTTAATGCTGATTTTTCTCTTGTAGAAAAAGTCTCTGTCTGTCAATATCATTGAGGTGTGAGCACAGTCCAGCTCTGGATCTGGGAATGCTGCCAGACCCAAGGAAGATCATGGGATAAAAGGACAACAGCAGGCTGCCAGCCTGCAACCCTCAGCATGCAAAGAATTATCAGAAATTATGCTTCTTCCAAGGCCTTCTCCCCTCAAGGGGATCTGCATGGAGACTGTTTGGATGATGCATGCAGAACTCAGCCTCACACCCATCATATAACCGCGCACGGGCCACTCAGGAGTCAATGGGGAGTCTGGAACAGCACCGAAAGAACAGCAATATCCAGATTTCAAGGGATGGGGGAGCCTCCTGCTGATGCAGGGATAATGTTGTGGAAGTGGGATCTCATGGCCCTGTCACCCAGCAACTGTTAGGTAAATGGCAGTGTGTCCTCATGTTCATGCTGTTACAGCCCTAGGTATGGCCAGACCTAAGCCAGGGCGCAGACATAGCTCCAGTTACCTAGGAGGGGTCTAGCTCTCATCCAGCATGCCTGGAGACTCAGAGGGATTTTGTTTGTTTACAGTCCCAGAGAAGTGCCCACTTTCCAGCCCCCTAACCCTGCAAGCCCAGACTGTGGAGCTCATAGAGGTGGAGCAGGTGCTAGCTCAGGAAGGGCTGGCAAGAGAACTGATCGGAGCTGGGGAGGTTTCCTGAACACTCCCCAACATCTGGAGTCTGAATTGCAGGACGGCCCCATGCGCCCTGCAGACATGACCAGAGATGGAATCCCAGCCCAAGGAGGCAGGAAGTTGGCTGGGTCACTGAGCTGACTTCAGCTGCTGGCAGCTCAGATAAGCTTCCATACCTTCCCTTAGCGTGAGTGAGACCACCCCAGGGAGGTGAGGACCTCAGACCAGGAAGTGCCAACGCTGCCTTGTGCTGTGCCCGGCAAACAGCAAAGCAGGGCCTTGCTGCAGAGACAGCGGGATGCAGGGGAGAGTTCTCCCTATCACATCTCACGCCTGCCCAGTTTGTAGGGCAGCAGGGACGTACCCAGTGCCCATAAAAACATATCCCCTGCTAACGGCATTGCCTGGGAGGTCTCCAGGTCACGGTTCAGCTCTGGGTGTGGGAGGGAAATCTAGCACATGTACCTCTGAGTCCTCTCCTCTGCCTCCCGCAAAGGCTTCCAGCATACAGAAGCTCTGTTCCAGCAGCCCTGGTGCAGGCCACATGGAGCTACAGTCTGGACCACTGGGAAACATCCCCAGGCCACAGAGAAATGTGTGTGGCAGGGGAGAGAATATCATGCTGAATCGCCAAGCCCCTGGGGGGCAAAGGCCACAATGCAAACTGCCTGTGGCCCATATGCCTCTGCCCATCAGGCAAAGGCCTCAGCTCAGGGTTCTGCCCGAGCCCCCTCACTCTGCCAAGGCCTCACCATAGGGCCTGCCCCAGCTCTATCCTACTGCTCTTGCCCGTTTTTAAGCCTGGCATTGAAGGCCTCACAGCAGGCCCTGCCCCGATTGCAGTGTAGTTTTATGTTGGGTCCCTATGGCGTGTGAGGGGATAGTTCCTTTACACACCAGTGCATGGCCTAGAAGGGATTGGTCTCCAGCCAGAGGGAGATGTTGCTGCTGGAGAGAGGCTGTCCCAGGGCTTCCCAGACACACAGCACTTGCTCTATGGAGGAGGCAGTGGCGTCAGAGTCTGTGCAGGGAGCCATTCCCCCTAGGAAATGTGCCACTCCAGCCCACCCTCATCACATCATCAGCCCTGAACCTGGGCAGAGTTCTCCCTCCCTACCCCATGGCTGGCATGGCAACCCTTTGCAGCCTCCCGTGCCCTCCAATGACTGCCTCGGACACTGCCATGGCGTAGTTTCCAGCGACGCACTCCTGGGGTGGGTAGCAGGCCATCTGGGATCCAGGGGTTAAATAAATCTGCCAACAGGGGCCTGGTGGGCAGGATTCTAAGCCTGAGTTCTATAGTGTCCATTATGTCACAACCCCACCCCCGTGTGCTCACAGACCCAGGCTCAGCAGGTCTTTATAGCTTGAATCCTTGCCTGTGCCCCAGTGTCACATAGGGGATACGCTTCCAGTCCAATGGGGTTATAGTCCCCCACTGCTCAGTGGCTGCAGCTGTTACTCCTTCCCCACAGAGCAGGAAGCATCCCCTGGCCCAGGTTCCCATGGGAGTGCGGTGCTTATTTCCCTAGGACCTTCTCCTGGAAAGGAGCTGACCCAAGCAACTCAGAAACACCAATGAAACCCACCAAGTTCTTGTACTGTATGGACAAGTTTGTCCGGCAGGGTGTCTGCACCGCTCACTGCCCATCAGCCAGGGAGGCGTTCAGGGCAGAGGAGTACCCAGGGGTGGTTAAAGCTGAACACCTCCTGTTGGCACCCAAATCCCAGGAACCATGTGGCATCACCATGGACTGAATTCTGTCATCTGGAACCAGCATTGCTCCTAGCCAAAAGGCTGAGGCCAAGCCAACCCCAGCCCCTCTCCCCCACATCTGCCTTCCGCCATCAGAAGAGAAGAGAACGGCCTCCACGGGAGGAATGACAGGTTTGTAGCCTGCTCCTCCGGGGGCAGGATGCTGTCTGTGCAGCCCCAGGATTGATGAGAATCACAGGATCCAGCGTCTTCCAGGAACTTAATCTTCAAGCAAAGCAATTTCAGACTCTTCCCTCCAGGTGCTGCTCAGCTCCTGCCATGGGAATACCGGGAGCAGGGCAAGTGACTCCCTGCAGCAGGGTCTTTTCAATAAAAGTCTCTGGCTCAAAGGCAGAAGGGTCACTGTGGTGGCTACTCCAGTGTGTGCACAGGGCTTGGGAGCCAGCTGCCAAGACTGAGGGACAGACCAACTAGCACAGGCTGGGATCCTGCTGGAGGGCTGGGCTGGGCAGGGGGAACAGAAGAGACAGATTTTGATGCAGGGCAGTGACAATGGCAAAATGGGGGACAGCAGGGGTTGTGTTAGAGCTGAGGGATGGAAGTCCCATTGGCTCTGCTCCTGGGTTTTTCTTCAGCTCCCCAGTTGCTGGCTCCTGAAAGAAGAAAGGCCTCCCCTGCCCCAGGAGCTAGGGAGCCTCATGCTCCCACCAGACACCTTCGGCACAGACCTGTTCCCAGGGGCAGGGCAGTTCCAGAGAAGCATACTTCTCCCCTTGGGGAGCAGGCCCTCCGCCATCTGTCCATGCCCATCAGGGAGATGGCCTCTCTGCTTCTCTCCACACAGCATGGGCAGTGATAGAACTGCTGCCTGTGGGTCTCTGCTGATGGCTGGAGCCCAGTGACAATGCTGTTCCTGGCTGAGTCACATGTAGAGAGCGGATCTCTCTTACCCCCCATCCCCTGTTGCATGCATGCTCACTCTCACATGCATGCACAAGAAGCTGGCAGTCCACTCTCTGTTCTGTCAGATCAAAGGGTGCTGGTGATTCCTAGCTAGCGTAGCACTTGCTATCCCATCCTATTCCCTTGCACAGGACATCAGCCCAGGCTGGGTCCCTACTGGAAGCTGCTGCCAGATTTGTACCAGGAGTCCCTATTGGGGAAGGTGATTTACTCCTGGCCCCCCCTCCCCTAATGGTCCCACTGCTCTATAGGGCCTTGTAGTGGGAGAATTAGGCCCTCCATCTTTGCAGTTCCATGGCACTGGTTGGGCTGCCAGACCACCTGCACTTGGTAGAACAGTAGTTTGACAGAGAAATGGGGCTGGTGGTTAAAGAGGGAACAGCAAAGGCCTTGTTCACTCCCAGGATGGAGTCTCAGAAAATGGCTGCAAGAGACACAAGATGCAGGATCCAGAGCACAAAGAAGTGAAACCTGTGCAGGCTGTTCTCCTGGGCCAGGGGCAGGGCTGCCCCCATCTGCGTGCTGGGAGGGGAAGGCTGAAGGAGACACCAGCTGGCAGAGGGGATGGAAGGGCTTAGGATCTCCTGCTGGGACAAAGGGGCATCCACACCAGGTTATACCAAGTGCAAGCAGAGGAAGGGGGCATTAGCCAGTGTTCCTAAAGGGACCTCACTTAACGAGATGAGTGGGGGGGTGGACCGTGGACATCCCACTGCCCCCGGAAGCCCCTGCTGGTAAGGATCACTTGCCCCCTTGCTATCTGGGACTAGGCAGTTTGACCCAGGCTTACGGCCTTTGCTTTCAGTCACAGAGCTGAGGTGGACGGGGACCTGCCACTCCTTAGTATCACCTCAGAGAGCTGGTGCCTAGTGGTATGGCTGAGGGTAGGGACTTTCTGCTGCCTTATTCTCCTTGATTGTCTTCATCCCAGGGTGACACGTCATAGTCTACTGAAGGTATCACCATCACTCAGGCAGCAAGGGAGGGAGCTTCTTGACAAGGGGCAGGGCTGAAGGTTTAAAAACCAAACCAAGCGGGTAGCAAGGGGCACAAAGAGCCACTCGCCTGCTTCCTCCGTAACCCTTCCCCTCCCAAACTCAGAGGGACCTGGGAAATCTATGTCAGAGGCCACAAGGGCAGAGTCAATTTTACAATGTTAAAAAATTGATTTTATCGCACTCTACAAAGGTGGCATTTTCATTTAAAAACCAGTGATTTCACCACATGACAGTGAGAGGCTGTAGTAAAGGGTGTGGGGGCTGCAGATGTCAGATCTGTGGGGACCTCCATTCCACAGACGCAAGGGGAGCAAGCAGACCCTGTGGTTTTGTGCCTTCTCTGGGCTACAAGCAATGGGTTCTCTGGGACTACCAGCAAAGGGGTGCGACACCTACATAGGAGAGAATAACCCCCTTCCTCTACTGCCTGAATCTGTGGGCAGCATCCTCTGGCCTGGCTAGGCTGGAGGTTAGATCAGATGCTCAGCGCACTCTCTCCTGGCCTTAAATCTAGGACTCCCCTAAGAAGCAGGCATCTGCTGACCCTTATCCCAAGGAGAGAGGCAGTAAGGACAGAGGGCTTGCAGGGGGCATCATCCACACAGTCCTTCAGTTCACACTTCCATTCTTCAGCTACAGGGATGGGAAAGACCGGAGCTATGGGTCTCTTCTACACAGAGCAAACACAGCAAGCAAGAAAACATGTGAGCCAGAGAAAACTGAACAATGCTCTGGACTCAGCTAGGTGTGTGCTCTCCGGCACACTAACAGCAGTGAGCCCCACCCCACACACAGCATGCCTGGGAGCGCATGCCCAGCTAACAGTGGTGAGCACCCATGTGCATGGGGCAGTCACGTTCAGGAACACAATTGCCCTGCACATGCCAGGTGCCGAGTGGTGCTCAGCACAGTTCGCTGGCTAACGCATTTTCTAGCATGCTGCATTTACCCAACAGGGATGAGGCCAAAACCCTGACACAGCTGTGCCCCGGAACCAGACAGCAGAGGAGGGAAAGGCCTTAATTGAGGGGCCAGCCCAGTCAGCAGCACACTTGGCCACGGGGTCGAGCCCAGCCAGCGCAACAGGGAGAGCAAGGAGCTGTTCTGGGGCCCACAGGGCTGGGTGGCCCCATCCCACCAATTCCAATTGACCATTACTGGCACCCTCCATGGATAGGCTGAGGAACAGGCAGGCCATGGATACTGCACTCCCTTTCACCCGCTAGTGGAAGTCCCTGCAGGGCTGGGTGGTGGCACAGAGCAGGCCAGTGGGTGTGGGAAGCCAGCCCTGCCACTGCCTGGGCTGAGCCTAATTGGGGGAAGCCCAGAGGTTGTTGGCAGGGCAGCTTCACTAGTACCAGCAAAAATGAACATACAAAAGAGTCAAGGAAACCTGCCTGGCCATGTCCCAGGAGCAAAACAGGGCGAGCTGCCAGTTAGTCCAAAGGCACAGGGCAGAGAGGAGAGCAATGCCTCAGGCACAATGTGGGGAAAAGATGATGCCTGGCCCATGTTCCACGTGCCAACTGGTCTGAGCCTCAGGCACAGAGAGGATTCTGACTGGTTAACCCATTATGGTGATATATAAACACTGGAAGACTGACAAAGCCTCATTAACCTGTGGAAACCTTAGAGGAAGGTCCCTTGGGGCAGGTGGGTGCTTGGCCTCCAGCGCCCCCATCCCATTTCATCCTGCTGTGTCGGGGGCACTCCAGGTGGGGCCCAGCTCTGTGGTAAGCGCATGATGGACGAGCTGCCTCCTGGTGTGGGGGAGACAAAGTCTGAAACACAAAAGGGCATGAGCCCCAGAGCTGTGAGAGGATGGCTGGGGGGATGGGGCTGAGGGAGGAGACGGGGTGAGGGGAGGGCATGAGCCCCAGAGCTGTGAGAGGATGGCTGGGGGGATGGGGCTGAGGGAGGAGACAGGGTGAGGGGAGGGCATGAGCCCCAGAGCTGTGAGAGGATGGCTGGGGGGATGGGGCTGAGGGAGGAGACAGGGTGAGGGGAGGGCATGAGCCCCAGAACTGTGAGAGGATGGCTGGGGGGATGGGGCTGAGGGAGGAGACAGGGTGAGGGGAGGGCATGAGCCCCAGAGCTGTGAGAGGATGGCTGTGGGGATGGGGCTGAGGGAGGAGACGGGGTGAGGGGAGGGCATGAGCCCCAGAGCTGTGAGAGGATGGCTGGGGGGATGGGCCCGAGGGAGGAGACGGGGTGAGGGGAGGGCATGAGCCCCAGAGCTGTGAGAGGATGGCTGGGGGGATGGGCCCGAGGGAGGAGACAGGGTGAGGGGAGGGCATGAGCCCCAGAGCTGTGAGAGGATGGCTGGGGATGGGCCTGAGGGAGAGACGGGGTGAGGGGAGGGCATGAGCCCCAGAGCTGTGAGAGGATGGCTGGGGGGATGGGGCTGAGGGAGGAGACAGGGGTGAGGGAGGGCATGAGCCCCAGAGCTGTGAGAGGATGGCTGGGGGATGGGGCTGAGGGAGGAGACAGGGTGAGGGGAGGGCATGAGCCCCAGAGCTGTGAGAGGATGGCTGGGGGGATGGGGCTGAGGGAGGAGACAGGGTGAGGGGAGGGCATGAGCCCCAGAGCTGTGAGAGGATGGCTGGGGGGATGGGCCCGAGGGAGGAGACAGGGTGAGGGGAGGGCATGAGCCCCAGAGCTGTGAGAGGATGGCTGGGGGGATGGGGCTGAGGGAGGAGACGGGGTGAGGGGAGGGCATGAGCCCCAGAGCTGTGAGAGGATGGCTGGGGGGATGGGGCTGAGGGAGGAGACGGGGTGAGGGGAGGGCATGAGCCCCAGAGCTGTGAGAGGATGGCTGGGGGGATGGGCCTGAGGGAGGAGACAGGGGTGAGGAGGGCATGAGCCCCAGAGCTGTGAGAGGATGGCTGGGGATGGGGCTGAGGAGGAGACAGGGTGAGGGGAGGCATGAGCCCCAGAGCTGTGAGAGGATGGCTGGGGGGATGGGG
Organism: Mauremys reevesii; assembly: GCF_016161935.1. Classification (NCBI taxonomy): domain Eukaryota; kingdom Metazoa; phylum Chordata; order Testudines; family Geoemydidae; genus Mauremys; species Mauremys reevesii. The sequence continues at coordinate 208,037,605 of NC_052625.1, read as the reverse complement.
CTGAGGGAGGAGACGGGGTGAGGGGAGGGCATGAGCCCCAGAGCTGTGAGAGGATGGCTGGGGGGATGGGCCCGAGGGAGGAGATGGGGTGAGGGAAGAGCAGGCAGGACTTGCAGGACCCTTCTGGGTTAGGCCTATGAGTACCCGCTGCTGGCAAGACCCACCACACTGCACCCCGGAGCATGTCTCTACAGGGAATCCTTGGGTGGGAGAAGAAATACGACAGAAAGCTGTTTACCTGCTGTGTCTTGAGTGCCCTCCTCAGTGCAGCTTGGAACAAAGAAGAGAGCACACATTACACCCTTCTATGAAACAGGACTGTGGTGGCATCTGGCCATCAATGCCATGGGCACAACAAATACACACGTCCGTATACCCACGAGGAGTCCCAGGCACGTGCAGGGAGCCCCATGCACTCGCCAGGGAAGATCAGACAAAAAGGCGACATGTTGTTCACTGCAGCTGATCTGCCTGTGCTGTGACCCCATCAGATCCCACTAGCTGAGCTGGCTCATCAGCAGCACTAAAGAGCCCAGTCCACAAGAACCACCACACTGGGTCAGCCCAAAGGTCCATCTAGCCAGTATCCTGTCTCCCAACAGTGGCCAATGCCAGGTGCCCCAGAGGGAATGAATAGAACAGGCAGTCACTGAGTGATTCATCCCTTGTCATCCAGTCCCAGTTTCTGGCAATCAAAGGCTAGGGACACCCAAAGCATGGTGCTGCATCTCTGACCATCTTGGCTAATAGCCACTGATGAACCTATCCTCCATGAACTCATCTATTTGAACCCCGTTATAGTTTTGGCCTTCACAACATCCCCTGCCAACAAGTTCCAGGGGCTGACTCTGCGTTGTGTGAAGAAATACTGCCTTGTGTTTGTTTTAAAGCTGCTGCCTGTTCATTTCATTAGGTGACCCCCGGTTCTTGTGTTAAGAGAAGGAGTAAATAACACTTCCTTGTTCAATTTCTCCACACCAGTCATAATTTTATAGAACTTTATCATATCCCCCTTTAGTCGTCTCTTTTCCAAACTGAAAAGTCCCAGTCTTTTTACTCTCTCCTCCAGGGAAAGCGGGGATCGTATGAGGCACTGCACTGCCTCATGGTCACAATTTATCAAGGTTTGTGACGGATTCTTCATAAATGGTAATTTCTAAATCAGGAAATTATTGTGGGGCAGGTCTCTGGCCTATGTTATACAGGAGGTCAGACTAGATGATCACAATGGTCCCTTCTGGCCTTGGGATCTATGACTCACAGGCAGACATGGTCTGAAGGATCTCCTTGTGCACCAGTCACTGTGGTGTCTTGGCAGGTTATTTCTGTCTCACAGCTCCTCCCCATCTAGTGTCATTAATGTGATATCACCCCCATCCCTTGCAGAGCTTTAATGAAGACTCTATATGAACCCAGACCTCACTGCAATCTCTGGGTCCCCAAATGTACAGACTCTGCTGGGTTAATAATCCTCCAGTCAGGGCTCAGGGCACTGACTGAGCCACGTTCCTGGACAAGACAATCTCAGGCAAGAGTTTAGGAGACATAGTATGAAAGTCTTCCCCAAACTCCAAGGAGTGCCCTCTTCCCCCCCCCACCTTCGGGGTGCCCCTATCTGCAGGTCTCCCCTCCACTCCAGCATGGCTCCCTGACTCTGCACATTCGGTGACTAAATTAAACAGTCGCACAATGTGGCCTGTTGAGATCTGTTCTTTACAAGCTCCCACCCTGCTCTGGCTGCACCGGCTTTCACTCCCTTTAGCTTTCCCACTACCCATAGTGCAGAGAATTCTGCTGCCCTGCCCGAAGAGTGCCTCTCTTACTCCACGGGCATCCTGCGCCAAAAATATAAACATTCTGTGCACAATATTTTAAAATTCTGCTAAATTCTGCAGATGTGGAGGCTCCAGCCTGGCAGCAGGGAGCACAGGCCACTGGATGCACTGAGGTGGGAGATCACTCTGCAGCTCCCCCCAGGACACAGACTCAGCGGTGAGGCTGCATCCAACCCTGACACAGCACAAGGACCGGGCCTGCCCCAGAAACACCCCAGGGCCTTGCCCCTCTGTGCCAGGTGTGGACAGGCAGGCTCAGCAAGGCAGGACACAAGTGTGGAGGGGCTTAGTATGGGGGGATCCAGGTGTGGGTTGAGAGGCTTCTATGTGGGGCAATCTGGGTGCGGGCAGCTCAGTGGGTGATCCGGGTGCTGGGGGGAGGGAGGGGGATCTGGATGGACAGGGACTTGTTAGGGAGTTCTGGGTGCATTGGTAATGGAACTCTGCAGGGGGTGAGGGTGGTTGTGGTTGGGGGGCTGGTGGGTGGGGTCTCTGGTGAATAGAATCATAGAATTCAAGATCAGAAGGGACCATTATGATCATCTAGTCTGACCTCCCGCAAGATGCAGGCCACATAAGCCGATCCACCCACTCCTGCTAAGAAAGTGACCCGTGCCCCACTCTGCAGAGGAAGGCGAAAAACCCCCAGGGGCTCTGCCAATCTGCCCTGGAGGAAAATTCCTTCCCGACCCCAAATATGGTGGTCAGCTGAACCCCGAGCATGTGGGCAAGATTCACCAGGCATGATCTACCTTTTGTAAAACCATGTTGTATTTTGTCCCAATTACCATTGACCTCAATGTCCTTAACTATTTTCTCCTTCAAAATTTTTTCCAAGACCTTGCATACTAGAGATGTCAAACTGACAGGCCTGTAGTTACCCAGATCACTTTTTTTCCCTCTCTTAAAAATAGGAACTATGTTAGCCATTCTCCAGTCATAGGGTACAACCCCTGAGTTTACAGATTAAATAAAAATTCTTGCTAATGGGCTTGCAATTTCATGTGCCAGTTCCTTTAATATTCTTGGATGAAGATTATCTGGGCCCCTCAATTTAGTCCCATTAAGCTGTTCGAGTTTGGCTTTTACCTCAGATGTGGTAATATCTACCTCCATATCCTAAGAACATAAGAACATAAGAAAGGCCGTACCGGGTCAGACCAAAGGTCCATCTAGCCCAGTATCTGTCTACCGACAGTGGCCAATGCCAGGTGCCCCTGAGGGAGTGAACCTAACAGGCAATGATCAAGTGATCTCTCTCCTGCCATCCATCTCCATCCTCTGACGAACAGAGGCTAGGGACTCCATTCTTACCCATCCTGGCTAATAGCCATTTATGGACTTAGCCACCATGAATTTATCCAGCCCCCTTTTAAACATTGTTATAGTCCTAGCCTTCACAACCTCCTCAGGTAAGGAGTTCCACAAGTTGACTGTGCGCTGCGTGAAGAAGAACTTCCTTTTATTTGTTTTAAACCTGCTGCCTATTAATTTCATTTGGTGACCCTAGTTCTTGTATTATGGGAATAAGTAAATAACTTTTCCTTATCCACTTTCTCAACATCACTCATGATTTTATATACCTCTATCATGTCCCCCTTAGTCTTCTCTTTTCCAAACTGAAGAGTCCTAGCCTCTTTAATCTTTCCTCATATGGGACCCTCTCTAAACCCCTAATCATTTTAGTTGCTCTTTTCTGAACCTTTTCTAGTGCTAGAATATCTTTTTGAGGAGGAAACCACATCTGTACACAGTATTCGAGATGTGGGCGTACCATGGATTTATATAAGGGCAATAATATATTCTCAGTCTTATTCTCTATCCCCTTTTAATGATTCCTAACATCCTGTTTGCTTTTTGACCGCCTCTGCACACTGCGTGACATCTTTAGAGAACTATCCACGATGACTCCAAGATCTTTTCCTGACTCGTTGTAGCTAAATTAGCCCCATCATGTTGTATGTATAGTTGGGGTTATTTTTTCCAATGTGCATTACTTTACATTTATCCACATTAAATTTCATTTGCCATTTTGTTGCCCAATCACTTAGTTTTGTGAGATCTTTTGAAGTTCTTCACAATCTTAGTTGGTCTTAACTATCTTGAGTATTTTAGTATCATCTGCAAACTATGCCACCTCACTTTTTACCCATAACTCCAGATCAAATAAGAATAAATTGAATAGGATTGGTGCCAGGACTGACCCTTGGGGAACACCACTAGTTACCCCTCTCCATTCTGAGAATTTACCATTAATTCCTACCCTTTGTTCACTGTCCTTTAACCAGTTCTCAATCCATGAAAGGACCTTTCCTTTTATCCCATGACAGCTTAATTTACGTAAGAGCCTTTGGTGAGGACCTTGTCAAAGGCTTTCTGGAAATCTAAGTACACTATGTCCACGGATCCCCTTGTCCACATGTTTGTTGACCTTCAAAGAACTCTAATAGATTAGTAAGACACGATTTCCCTTTACAGAAACCATGTTGACTATTGCTCAAGAGTTTATGTTTTTCTATGTGTCTGACAATTTTATTCTTTACTATTGTTTCAACTAATTTGCCCGGTACCGACGTTAGACTTACCAGTCTGTAATTGCCGGGATCACCCCTAGAGCCCTTTTTAAATATTGGCATTACATTAGCTAACTTCCAGTCATTGGGTACCGAAGCCGATTTAAAGGACAGGTTACAAACCTTAGTTAATAGTTCCGCAACTTCACATTTGAGTTCTTTCAGAACTCTTGGGTGAATGCCATCTGGTCCCGGTGACTTGTTAATGTTGAGTTTATCAATTAATTCCAAAACCTCCTCTAGTGACACTTCAATCTGTGACAGTTCCTCAGATTTGTCACCTACAAAAGCCAGCTCAGGTTTGGGAATCTTCCTAACATCCTCAGCCGTGAAGACTGAAGCAAAGAATCCATTTAGTTTCTCCGCAATGACTTTATCGTCTTTAAGCACTCCTTTTGTATTTTGGTCATCAAGGGGCCCCACTGGTTGTTTAGCAGGCTTCCTGCTTCTGATGTACTTAAAAAACATTTTGTTATTACCTTTGGAGTTTTTGGCTAGCCGTTCTTCAAACTCCTCTTTGGCTTTTCTTATTACACTCTTGCACTTCAGCCTCCTCATGTCTTTCCTCCATCATCTGCTCGAACCCCCTTCTAAACTCAACCAGAATAGAGCTTGGCAGGGGGGTATGGGTGTGGGGAAGCTCAGTGGACGGTCCAGATGCAGCTGATTGGGGCTTGGTTGGATAGGGATCTGGGTGTGGGTGGCTCATTGGGGTGGTCCAGGTGCAGGGGGAGTGGGGCTCATGGAGGGGTGGGGAGAACGGGTTCTGAGTGCGGGGCTGTGAAGCTTGCCGGGAGGGTCTGGATGCACAGCGGTTGGATGGCTGGGGGAGCAGCTCCCTGTACAGGGATCCCATCCCCTGCAGCTGAGGAGGGATGGGTGCAGGAAGGGGGGGGGAAGAGTTTGCAGAGCTTCCTTCAGCCGGGGGAGAAATCTGGGGGTGGGTCTGACCCAGTCCTGGATGCTGTGCAAGGGAAGAGGAAGTCCAGTCCTCTCCAGCCCAGCCGAGACTAGCAGCTGAGCCTGGCGCAGGGTAGGAGCCACCAGCCGGGTCTTCCCCAGTCCCACCTCCTGCCCCACAGTGATTTACCTCTCTGCCAGCTGTTCTGGCCCCTGAAACATACTGCTGTAATTTTTCTGCAGGGAAGCAAAGAAATCTGCAGGGGACATAAATTCTGTGCATGCACAGTGGTGCAGAATTCCCCCAGGAGTAGAATCTCTGGGGCATTAGCATTCAGCACTGCTCCCCAGGGACTTCTCCAAAGGAAGACAAAGCCACAGAGACAACCCCTCCTCCCCACAAATGTTTGTTTCAATGCAGTTCCCCTTTGACATCTGACTATGCCCGTAAAGCTAACGGCACCCCTGGAACAGGACGCAGACCTGACATCTTCATAGGGAGGAGAAATCGGAACACCCATCTCATTTAAAGACAGGAAATGGCCCCACCTGCTCAGATTTCAGGATAGCTCTGGGCTTGGGTGGGCCCTGCTATCCTATGGTCACCTACCCAGAAAAGGCTTCATTGAGATCATCATCATCTTCCTCCTCCTCCTCCTCCTGGCAAACCAAGAAAGAGGAAAGCTTAAATCCCAATAGATGACTCCATCTGGGGTACTGCTCCCACTCAGCAACATGGCCCCAATGACCTTGCCACACCTCCTAGATGCAGGCCTGATGCCCCGGCCACACCTCCCATGCATGGCCCCAATGCCCCAAGCTACAGGACAATAACCCCATGAAGCTTTGCACTAGAAAAGGGCACTGTCTTTTCCTGGGAATCAGCATGGCACTGCGAACCACAGCCTAGCCGGCAAGTGTACGTGGTGAAATTGTTTGGCCTAGGGCTCAAAGGAAGGGCCACGGCACGTGGAAGGGAGAGAACACAGAATTCCTGCCCTGGCTCTCTTGGTGCCCAGAGGAGACCACAGAGAACTTGTACATAGGGTCTGAACTGGAGCATGAGTTAGTAGACTTGCATCAGAGAAGCCCGTTACACACAGAGAGCACAACGGGGCCTGGTGCTCATAGGGTTATAGAATCGTAGGACTAGAAGGGACCTCGAGAGGTCATCTAGTCCAGTCCCCTGGCCTCATGGAAGGTCTAAGTATTATCCCTGACAGGTGTTTGTCTAACCTGCTCTTAACAATTTCCAACAATGGAGATTCCACAATTTCTCTAGGCAATTTATTCCAGTGCTTAACCACTCTGACAGTTAAGAAGTTTTTCCTAATGTCCAACTTAAACCATCCTCGCTGCAATTTGAGACCATTGCTTCTTGTCCTATCCTCAGAGGTTAACAAAAACAATTTTTCTCTCTCCTCCTTGTAACAACCTTCTCTGTATTTGAAAACTTATGTCCCCTCTCAATAGTCTCTTCTCTAGACTAAACAAACCCAATTTTTTCAATCTTCCCTCATATGTCATGTTTTTTAGACCTTTAATCATTTTTGTTGCTCTTCTCTGGACTTTCTCCAATTTGTCCACATCTTGTCTGAAATGTGGTGCCCAGAACTGGACACAATACCCCAGCTGAGGCCTAATCAGCGCAGAGTAGAGCAGAAGAATTACTTCTCCTGTCTTGCTTCCAACACTCCTGCTAATACATCCCAGAATGAAGTTTGCTTTTCTTGCAAGTCTTCCACTCTTCACTCATATTTAGCTTGTGATCCACTAGGACCCCCAGATCCCTTTCTGCAGTATCCTTCCTAGGCAGTCATTCCCCATTTTGTACATGTGCAGCAGATGTTCCTTCCTAAGTGGAGGACTTTGCATTTGTCCTTATTGAGTTTCATCCTATTTACTTCAGATAATTTCTCCAGTTTGTTCAGATCATTTTGAATTTTAATCCTGTCCTCCAAAGCACTTGCAACCCCTCCCAGCTTGGTATCGTCCACAAACTTTATAAGTATCAGAGGGGTAGCCCTTTATAAGTGTACTCTCTATGCCATTCTCTAAATCACTGATGAAGATATTGACCAGAACCAGACCCAGAACTGATCCCTGCAGGACCCCATTCAATATGCCCTTCCAGCTTGACGACAATCCTGGACCTGCTAGGGCCTCATATGACAGCTTCCACAGCAAGCACTGCTCAACAAACCCCTGCCCTGCCCCATTCCTGAAAGTCAGTTAAAGGGACTCAGAGCACAGAGCTCACCCTCTTCCTTCACCAGAGCCTGCCATGCTACTCGGCTCTGTCCAGCGTGTGAGAGGGCTCAGGAGTCAGCAACACAAGCCAGGAGGTGGGGGGTCTCAGCCGGGGGAGATGGCAGGGGAGGAATTGCTTTTCCCCAGCATTCTGACCTTCCCTGATGCCCAATGTCCAGAATCCCAGCCCCCGAGATACCTGGGGGGAGCCAGGCCCAGCTGCATTGCTCTCTACTGTGGTGGGGATGGGCAAGCCAGACTCTTCGCTGCCCCAGGAGGACTCACTCTGCACCTTGCAGGGGCAATGATCTGGATAGACTGTACCTCAAAGTGGTGTTTGAATGGGGTGCTCCCCGTGGGGACCGGAGCTGGCTCACTTGTGCTGCCTGGCCTGTTGCTCTCCAGGGTACACTCAGGGAGGGACTGTTCCTGCACAGAGCCTGAAACAGGGTGAAAGATGCAGATTCAGAGCCTGGGAGTCCTGGGGGCAGATACCTTAGAACCTGCTCGGGGGAGGAGGAGGCTGGGAATTCCCAGCCCAGGGGCAGGTTTCATGTGGGCTCCCAGGGGTCTCCAGGGCTTCGAGCTGCATCTGAAGTCAGCAGGTGGGGGAAGTGTTAAATGATGAAAGCCAAGCTGGGAACTGCCACTGTCAGAGATCCAGGGACTTGGGCGGGGGGGCCCTGGAGTGCTGGCTCAGAGAAGGCTGCTCTTCATGCTGTGGTGCATTTCCCCAGCAAGTGCAGGGAGCAGCCCTGCTCAGTCCCAAGGGGAATCCTGGGCTGGTCAGAGGGAGGTGTCAGGGGACAGTTCTCTCCTACCTGCCTGTGCTGTTTCCCAGTGATCTAGCGCCACCTGGAAGGCCTGAGCCACAGTCAGAGTCACAGCTTGGGCCTGTATGCAAGAGACACACGGTGGTCAATAACGAGGCAGCCTGCCTGCACCCCCTCCCGCCAGAACCTCTACAAGTGCCCCCATGTACCCCAGGGCAGTACCCCTCAACCTACCAGTGTCTCTTGCCCACAAAGCCCCAGCATCCCTACCCCCACCTCCCCCATAGCCCTTGGCCACAAGCCCATCATCTTTTCCTTCAGCACCCCTACCACCCACAACATCCAGCACTTCCAGAGCTTAAAGGGGGGAGAAAGAAAGTAAGGTAGATTCCTCCAGGGAGGGGGGTGTCAGACCACAGAGAGTGCCTGTTCCCCAGGGAGGAGTGACCAGGTCTGCAGGGGCACTGGGAAAGGCACAAGCATAGTGAAGAGTCAGGAACAGAACAGAGTCCTGGGATCACTTGGCTGTGGGGATGGGGATCAGGGTAAGATTGCATTCATTGCTTTCACAAATTTACAGGGGACTGGCCAGTTTCCTGGGGTGAGGGGCAGCAACAGAGGGTGCTGTAGTCAGTGGGCCTATGGGGGAAACCAGTCCCACACCCCAACTCCCTCCTCCCAGGAACTTGTCTCTCTCACACGCTCTTTCTCCAACTGAGAAGCACCAGGGGCTGGAGGGCTCATAACTACATGAGCTGCAGGAGCTGGCGGTTGAAGGCCTAGCCAGTAGAAGGTGCAAGTCAGCCAGGAGCAGCAGACACTTTAGGTGGGGAAGAGGAAGGGCTAGGGGGCTGTGATGAAGTGCAAATTTTCTGTAATATTTTTATGGAGCCTATGCGTGCCTCCATTTCGCCCTGTACTTTGCATTGCTACCCAGTGCGTGACAAAGGGTTAACACTGCTCTTTTGGCAGAGTAGGAGACATGAGGTGTGTGTGTCACTGTGACTGAAGCACCCCTGTATTCACACCCTACACATTACTATAATCATCTTTGTAACATAAGAACGGCCGTACCGGGTCAGACCAAAGGTCCATCTAGCCCAGTATCCTGTCTACCGACAGTGGCCAATGCCAGGTGCCCCAGAGGGAGTGAACCTAACAGGCAATGATCAAGTGATCTCTCTCCTGCCATCCATCTCCATCCTCTGACAAACAGAGGCTAGGGACACCATTCTTACCCAGCCTGGCTAATAGCCATTTATGGACTTAGCCACCATGAATTTATCCAGTTTGTGAAAAATGTGTCTTGTTAGGTATCATTTAAAAACTAGTTAACACATTGATCATCAATATTCTTGTGGAGTGTATGTATGGAATCTGTATTAAGAGTTACAAACATAAGCTGAAATTATAGCTTCAATGTGTTTACCAGACAAGTGTGGGGAGGGGGGAAACCGGTTTCTCAAAGACATAGGACAAGCTGATGCCTCTAGCCAGCTGTCATCAAAGGTGATTGGCAATCACTGGTCAAGAGGCCATTCTTTGGCAACAAAGGGGAGCAGGAACAGATCAATCTGCATTTTAGCAAACAACAACATGGGAACCTCTTTCACCTCGAGACCATGTCTCTGTCCTCACAGCTGGAATGAGCTTTATCTAGGGGTAACCCTTGGGAAAATCCATCTCAAAGGGTAACTGGACTACAAAAGTGAGGGGCACAAACACCCCAGGTTCTGTCTCTCTCTCTCTCACCTAAGATGACAAAGGAAGCAGCCCTTTGACTTTGGGAGGAGATCCTGAGCTGAGAATTTGGTCAGCCCTGTTGCTGGGAACATGTGGTAAGGATTTTACCTTGAACCACGTCTAGCTTGTAAAGCTTTAGCTACTAGAAAGCATTTTATCTTTCTTTTTCTTGTAACCATTTCTGACTTTAATCCTTCATACTTGTACTCACTTAAAACCTCTCTCTTTGCAGTTAAACAACCTTGTTTCATTTTTAACCTAAACTAATCCACTGCTGTGTTTAAACTGAACTGTTTGGTAATTCCAGTTATGGCAGGGAATTGTTGAATACTGTCTCTTTACAGGGGAAATGGACCTTTAATATCTGAACTGCGAGGAGAGGGCTGGACAGTGTAGAACACACATTTTTGGGAAAATCTGGGACTGGGAGTAACCATAGCTGGTGGAAGCCAGCATGTGACTGGAGTGTTGCTGACAGGCTGCTGGGGTCAGAAATGCTGGACCAGGGCTGCAAGCTATACCCAGACACCCAGGGTGCGACCTGCATGCGGGTAGGGCTGTTTGTGAGCAGCTCTGGTTGGAAGCTACAATAGTAAAGCATTGCGAGAAACCCAGTGTTGTGGGGCAGATGGTGACAACACCTCAGGAAAGTGACAATCACCTCACTGTCCAGGGTGCAATGACCGGGTCTTTAGGAAACTGGATGGAACCTGATGAAACTCCCTATATCAATAGAGAATCCAAAAGAAACCATAATGGGACACCCCACTGCCCAGAACATTCTCACCAAGCAAAGCCCCAGCTCAAGAACAAAGGCTAAGATGTCAGGGCTAAGTGCTGCCCTCCGCATAAACCCCGACCTCTCATCTGGGACTGAGAAAGGAGAGAGAGAGACAGAGCCTGACATGGAGTCCATAGCATCTTGGCTGGCTGGCTGCACTGGCTTGGCCAACTGGACTATGGCTTAACCTTTGTTTCTCTTGCTAACTTAAGGACTTCCTGGTGCTGTGTCCAGGTGACTAATAAACCCTGCTCTGTTTGGAAAACACTGCCTAGTGTCATTGCAAAGCCTGGCCAGGGTGCATCAGTCCCTGAGGCGTGGAAAAGTCTCTGACTAAGAGTCTATCTCAGCTGGACAGAGCTCACTGCATGAAGCAGGAGTGCTGGAGCCCAGAGGCTCAGTCTCCGAGGTGGTGAGGATACAGGGTCAACCCTGAAGAATGAGTGGGACCCCTTGGGGATGTGCCACACTGAAGGGGTTCCTCCAAGAGACTCTTTAAAAGTGGGGGCATAGCACAGATCCTGTGGATCTGTGACAGGTGATGGGAAGAATGCTGTTCTTGCTGGGAGAGGGGCATTGGGCAGCAGAGTAGGGATGGCACCCTCTGAAACATGGCATGGACAGATGGTTAGATCCTAGAGGTGCTGGGGAAGCAGGGACTTTCCCTCTCCTGGGCAGTGGGAACTTGCAGGACCCATCCTGGACTCTTCTTGCTAAAGGCAGGTGCTTACAATCTTCTTCTTGGATGACAGGAAGGCATGGCACTCCAGCGCCCCACTCTGCTGGCTCTGCGCCACGTAGGCAAACACCTTGTTCTGCAGCTTGTCCGTGGTGCAGTAGGAAATCCTGCAAGAAGGGACAGCCAGTCAGAGGACGGTGCTAGCTACAAGTGACTGGGCAGGTTTGGTAGCAGCCAGACGCCCAGGATTCAGCCTGGGACTGGAGCCTTTGGGTGCCTGGGCAGCACTGAGCTGGCTAAATATTTAGTGTGGGAAGCTGATATGCTGCTGGGGAGTCTTAGGCCTGGTCTACACTACGCGTTTAAACCGAATTTAGCAGCGTTATACCGATTTAACCCTGCACCCATCCACACGAGGCCCTTTATACCGATATAAAGGGCTCTTTAAACCGGTTTCTGTACTCCTCCCCGACGAGAGGAGTAGCGCTGAAATTGGTATTGCCATGTCGGATTAGGGTTAGTGTGGCCGCAAATCGACGGTATTGGCCTCCGGGAGCTATCCCACAGTGCACCATTGTGACCGCTCTGGAAAGCCATCTGAACTCGGATGCACTGGCCAGGTAGACAGGAAAAGCCCTGTGAACTTTTGATTTTCATTTCCTGTTTGCCCAGCGTGGAGCTCTGATCAGCACGGGTGGCGATGCAGTCCTAAATCCAAAAAGAGCTCCAGCATGGACCGTACGAGAGATACTGGATCTGATCGCTGTACGGAGAGACAAATCTGTTGTATCAGAGCTCCGTTACAGAAGACGAAATGACAAAGCATTTGAAAAAATCTCCAGGCTATGATAGACAGAGGCCACAGCAGGGACTCAGCACAGTGCTGCATGAGAAGCGTAACGGAAAGCCAAAGAATCAAATGGATGCTCATGGAGGGAGGGAGGGGGTACTGAGGACTCCAGCTATCCCACAGTCCCCGCAGTCTCCGAAAAGCATTTGCATTCTTGGCTGGGCTCCCAGTGCCTGAAGGGTCAAAAACATTTTCCCGGGTGTTTCAGGGTGTATGTCATCAATTTACACCCTTCACCCCCCACCCCCCGAAAGGGAAAAAAATCGTTTCTCGCCTTTTTTCAATGTCACCCTATGTCTACTGCATGCTGCTGGTAGACGGGGTGCTGGAGCAGCATCCTCTCCTCTCCCCTCCCCTCCCCGGTGGCAGACGGTACAGTACAGAAGGACTGGTATCCGTTCTCGTCATCAGCCTGTGAGTGCTCCTGGCTGGCCTCGGTGAGTTCGGCCGGGGGCACCTGGGTAAAAATAGGAATGACTCCTGGTCATTCCCAGTAGATGGTACAGAACGGCTGGTAACCGTCCTCATCATAGCAACTGGGGGCTGAGCTCTATCAGCCCCCCCGTCATGTCTAAAGAAAAGATTCTGTACTGCCTGGACTATCATAGCAGCTGGAGGCTTCCTCCCCCTCATTTTATCTCACTAAAAAGTCTTGCATCCGAAGAAGTGGGTATTCACCCACGAAAGCTCATGCTGCAAAACGTCTGTTAGTCTATAAGGTGCCACAGGATTCTTTGTTGCTTTTACAGATCCAGACTAACACGGCTACCCCCCTGATACTAAAAAGTCTGTGTTTCTTATTCCTGCATTCTTTATTACTTCATCACACAAATGGGGGGACACTGCCACGGTAGCCCAGGAGGGTTGGGGGAGGAGAGAAGCAACGGGTGGGGTTGTTGCAGGGGCACCCCCTAGAATGGCATGCAGCTCATCATTTCTGCGGGATCTCTGGGGCTCTGACACGGAGCGGCTGTGCTCTCTGGTTCTCTAGTACACTTGCCCCATATTCTAGGCAGGACTGACTATTTTTAGACAAAACATAGGAAGGGAATGACCCAGGGGGTCATTCCCATTTTTGCCTATGCGTCCCCGGCCGAACTCAGCGAGGCCAGCCAGGAGCACCCATGATAGCAGCAGACAGTACAGAACGACTGATAACCGTCATCTCATCACCAATTTACAATGGCATGGTAGACGGTACAATATGACTGGTAACCATCTCTGCTATCTTGCAAAGGCAAATGAATGCTGCTGTGTAGCAATGCAGTACCGCATCTGTCAGCAGCATCCAGTACACATACGGTGACAGTGACAAAAGGCAAAACGGGCTCCATGGTTGCCATGCTATGGCGTCTGCCAGGGCAATCCAGGGAAAAAGGGCATGAAATGATTGTCTGCAGTTGCTTTCCCAGAGGAAGGATTGAGTGACGACATTTACCCAGAATCACCTGTGACACTGTTTTTGCATTGGGATCTCAACCCAGAATTCCAATGGGCAGGGGAGACTGCAGGAACTATGGGATAGCTACAGGATAGCTACCCACAGTGCAACACTCTGGAAATCGACACTAGCCTCGGTACATGGACGCACACCGCCGAATTAATGTGCTTAGTGTGGCCGCGTGCACTCGACTTTATACCATCTGTTTTACAAAACCGGTGTATGTAAAATCGGAATAATCCCGTAGTGTAGACGTACCCTTACACAGGGACGCCCATGGCAGATGAGTCAGGAGGGGCAACAGCATGCAACACCCATGACAAGCAGGGAGGGGATATACCAGCCCCATGCTGGCCATGGCAGCCCAGCACAACCACCACCAACAGGCTCCCTGGGTATGAGGATGGGGTCAAGGTACTCACTGGGACTGTACTTTGGAGCTGGCCCCACCATGTTTCCTGCCCTGAGTGACCAGATAGCCTGACCTATCAGCAAGGGGTATAAAGGCTGCCCAAGATCCTGGAGGATTATAAACTGTCCCCTGCCTGCCTCCTCCTGCTGCTGCACCCCCCTCCACACCATGAATTTAAGCCCAGACCCTGGAGCGCCTTGCCTATGGGCCGCCAGCATCGGGAGTGGTGCCCAGGTGTGATGTGATTGCAGGAGCTCATGTTGCCGAGTCCCCGCAGGGCTGAAGGCTCCTGCTCCAGGTGAGATGTGCTGGCAGGAGCCCACGTTGCCGGGGAGAGGTGCTGCAGCAGGCTGAGCTAGCTGGACTCCCTGCAGTTCCCAGGGCTCCTGCTCCAGGTGGGATGCGTTGCCATGATGCAGATGGCAGGAGATGAAGCATGTATAACTGAGGCAGGTCAGCATCTACCAGGATGGGGCAGGGTCTCCTAGCCATGGAGGTGGTAGACAGCTTTACTCACAGCTCAGCATTAGTGAAGAATCCAGGAGTCACCTAGACTACAGACTGAACCGAACTGACCAATTGTGGGTATGAACCTGCCATCAGGGGAGACTGCATCGGGGCTGTGAACTCCTTACAGTACTTTCCTCTGACACCAGCATCACCTTTGTCTTGCTCAGGATCAGTCCTCCATCCATCAACAGCAGATCATCCATCAGTGACACTAAACCAGTTTCCATCCTGAATCCTGGCCTGAATCCAGCTTGTGCCCAGTCTAGGATATTAGCTAAAGATAGCAAAGAATCCTGTGGCACCTTATAGACTAACAGATGTTTTGCAGCATGAGCTTTCGTGGGTGAATACCCACTTCTTCGGATGCAAGCAGTGGAAATTTAGCAAGCTAGAGATAATGAGGTTAGATCAATCAGGGAGGATGGGGCCCTGTTCCAGCAGCTGAGGTGTGAAAACCAAGGGAGGAGAAACTGGTTCTGTAATTGGCAAGCCATTCACAGTCTTTGTTTAGTCCTAAACTGATGGTGTTAAATTTGCATATGAACTGGAGCTCAGCAGTTTCTCTATGGAGTATTGTCCTAAATTTTTTTTGCTTGAGGATGGCCACCTTATATTCTGCTTTTGTGTTGTCTGGGAGGTTGATGTGTTCTAGTACTGGTTTTTGTATATTGCCATTCCTAATGTCTGATTTGTGTCCATTTATCCTTTCCTTAGAGACTGTCCAGTTTGGCCGATGTACATACAGATGGGCATTGCTGGCATATGATGGCATATATTACATTGGTGGGCGTGCAGGTGAATGAACCGGTGATGGTGTGGCTGATCTGGTTAGGTCCTGTGGATGGTGTTGCTGGTGTAGATATGTGGCAGAGTTGGCATCGAGGTTTGTTGCATGGATTGGTTCCTGAGCTGTGCAGTTGCTGGTGAGAATATGCTTCAGGTTGGCAGGTTGTCTGTACTGGCCTGCCACCCAAGGCCTGTGAAAGTGTGGGATCATTGTCCAGGATGGGTTGTAGATCCTGATGATGCGCTGGAGGGTTTGAGCTGGGGACTGTATGTGATGGCCAGTGGAGTCCTGTTGGTTTCTTTCATCTGGCTCTGTTGATCTGTTTGGGTTAGAGCAGATACAGTTGTACCTCAGTGCTTGGCTGTACAATGGATCTTGTGGTGTGCCGGGATGGAATGGAGGCATGAAGGTAGGCATAGCGATAGGTCCAGGCTGAGGTTGATGGAGGGGTGTAAGCTGTTGAAATCATGGTGGAATTTTTCCAGAGTCTCCTTCCCATGGGTCCAGATGATGAAGATGTCATCAATGTAGAGCTGAGAGCGTTGTTCCAGGTCAGCCATAAAAATATTGGCATATGCCTCTGATCTGGAGATATATATTGTCATTAAATTTGAAATAGTTGTGTGTGAGGATAAAGCCACAGAGCTCAGCAACCAGTTGTGCTGTGGCATCATCAGGGATACTGTTCCTGACAGCTTGTATTCCATCAGTGTGTGGGATGTTTGTGTAGAGAGCCTCTACATCCATGGTGGCTAGGATGGTGTTCTCTGGAAGGTCACCAATGCATTGTAGTTTCCTCAGGAAATCAGTGGTGTCACGGAGATAGCTGGGAGTGCTGGTAACATAGGGTCTGAGTAGAGAGTCCAGACAGTCCTTCAGTGAGAGTTCCAATGCCAGAGATGATGTGGATCTTGGGTAGTAGATAGAATATGTTGATTTGTTCTGGTGTTAGTGTAGGAGTGTCCTGAGTAGATGGTTCAGTTCCTTAGTGTATTCCTCAGTGGGATCTGAGGGAAGTAGCCTGTAAAATTTGGTATTGGAGAGTTGTCTGACGGCCTCCTTTTGGTAGTCAGACCTGTTCATGATGACAACAGCCCCTCCTTTATCAGCCTCTTTCTGCCCTGCCACCCCCACCAACATGATACAGTTCTGCGGCGATCTCTCCGACTCAAAGAATACTTCCAGGACAACACTGAACAGCGCACTGATACACAGTTACCCTCCACCAACAGCACAAAAGAAGAACTCCACATGGACTCCTCCTGAGGGTCGAAATGACAGTCTGGACCTATACATTGAATGCTTCACAGGCAGAAATTGTGGAAAAACAACATCGCTTGCCTCACAACCTAAGTCGTGCAGAACGCAATGCCATCCACAGCCTCAGAAAACATCCTGACATTATAATCAAAGAGGCTGATAAAGGAGGGGCTGTTGTCATCATGAACAGGTCTGACTACCAAAAGGAGGCCGTCAGACAACTCTCCAATACCAAATTTTACAGGCTACTTCCCTCAGATCCCACTGAGGAATACACTAAGGAACTGAACCATCTACTCAGGACACTCCCTACACTAACACCAGAACAAATCAACATACCCTTAGAACCCCGACCAGGGTTATTCTATCTACTACCCAAGATCCACAAACCCAGAAATCCTGGACGCCCCATCATCTCTGGCATTGGAACTCTCACTGAAGGACTGTCTGGATATGTGGACTCTCTACTCAGACCCTATGTTACCAGCACTCCCAGCTATCTCCGTGACACCACTGATTTCCTGAGGAAACTACAATGCATTGGTGACCTTCCAGAGAACACCATCCTAGCCACCATGGATGTAGAGGCTCTCTACACAAACATCCCACACACTGATGGAATACAAGCTGTCAGGAACAGTATCCCTGATGATGCCACAGCACAACTGGTTGCTGAGCTCTGTGCCTTTATCCTCACACACAACTATTTCAAATTTAATGACAATATATATCTCCAGATCAGTGGCACTGGCCCCACAATATGCCAATATTTTTATGGCTGACCTGGAACAACGCTTCCTCAGCTCCCGTCCACTCACGCCCCTTCTCTACCTACGCTACATTGATGACATCTTCATCATCTGGACCCATGGGAAGGAGACTCTGGAAAAATTCCACCATGATTTCAACAGCTTCCACCCTCCATCAACCTCAGCCTGGACCTATCTACACGGGAGGTCCACTTCCTAGACACCACGGTGCAAATAAGTGGTGGTCACATTAACACCACCCTATACCGAAAACTACCCGACCTATGCCTACCTTCATGCCTCCAGCTTCCATCCCGGCACACCACAAGATCCATTGTCTACAGCCAAGCACTGAGGTACAACCGTATCTGCTCTAACCCCGCAGACAGAGACCAACACTTAGAAAATCTCCACCAAGCATTCTCAAGACTACAGTACCCACATGAGGAAATAAGGAAACAGATCAACAGAGCCAGATGTGTACCCAGAAGCCTCCTACTGCAAGACAAGCCCAAGAAAGAAACCAACAGGACTCCACTGGCCATCACATACAGTCCCCAGCTCAAACCCCTCCAGCGCATCATCAGGGATCTACAACCCATCCTGGACAATGATCCCACACTTTCACAGGCCTTGGGTGGCAGGCCAGTCCCACAGACAACCTGCCAACCTGAAGCATATTCTCACCAGCAACTGCACACCGCACCATAGTAACTCTAGCTCAGGAACCAACCCATGCAACAAACCTCGATGCCAACTCTGCCCACATATCTACACCAGCAACACCATCACAGGACCTAACCAGATCAGCCACACCATCACCGGTTCATTCACCTGCACGTCCACCAATGTAATATATGCCAGCAATGCCCCTCTGCTATGTACATCGGCCAAACTGGACAGTCTCTAAGGAAAAGGATAAATGGACACAAATCAGACATTAGGAATGGCAATATACAAAAACCTGTAGGAGAACACTTCAACCTCCCTGACCACACAATAGCAGATTTTAAGGTGGCCATCCTCCAGCAAAAAAACTTTAGGACCAGACTCCAGAGAGAAACTGCTGAGCTCCAGTTCATATGCAAATTTAACACCATCAGTTTAGGACTAAACAAAGACTGTGAATGGCTTGCCAATTACAGAACCAGTTTCTCCTCCCTTGGTTTTCACACCTCAGCTGCTGGAACAGGGCCCCATCCTCCCTGATTGATCTAACCTCATTATCTCTAGCTTGCTTCTTGCTTGCTTATATATACACACCTGCCCCTGGAAATTTCCACTGCTTGCATCCGAAGAAGTGGGTATTCACCCACGAAAGCTCATGCTGCAAAACATCTGTTAGTCTATAAGGTGCCACAGGATTCTTTGCTATCTTTAGCTAATATCCTAGACTGGGCACAAGCTGGATTCAGGCCAGGATTCAGGATGGAAACTGGTTTAGTGTCACTGATGGATGATCTGCTGTTGATGGATGGAGGACTGATCCTGAGCAAGACAAAGGTGATGCTGGTGTCAGAGGAAAGTACTGTAAGGAGTTCACAGCCCCGATGCAGTCTCCCCTGATGGCAGGTTCATACCCACAATTGGTCAGTTCGGTTCAGTCTGTAGTCTAGGTGACTCCTGGATTCTTCACTAATGCTGAGCTGTGAGTAAAGCTGTCTACCACCTCCATGGCTAGGAGACCCTGCCCCATCCTGGTAGATGCTGACCTGCCTCAGTTATACATGCTTCATCTCCTGCCATCTGCATCATGGCAACGCATCCCACCTGGAGCAGGAGCCCTGGGAACTGCAGGGAGTCCAGCTAGCTCAGCCTGCTGCAGCACCTCTCCCCGGCAACGTGGGCTCCTGCCAGCACATCTCACCTGGAGCAGGAGCCTTCAGCCCTGCGGGGACTCGGCAACATGAGCTCCTGCAATCACATCACACCTGGGCACCACTCCCGATGCTGGCGGCCCATAGGCAAGGCGCTCCAGGGTCTGGGCTTAAATTCATGGTGTGGAGGGGGGTGCAGCAGCAGGAGGAGGCAGGCAGGGGACAGTTTATAATCCTCCAGGATCTTGGGCAGCCTTTATACCCCTTGCTGATAGGTCAGGCTATCTGGTCACTCAGGGCAGGAAACATGGTGGGGCCAGCTCCAAAGTACAGTCCCAGTGAGTACCTTGACCCCATCCTCATACCCAGGGAGCCTGTTGGTGGTGGTTGTGCTGGGCTGCCATGGCCAGCATGGGGCTGGTATATCCCCTCCCTGCTTGTCATGGGTGTTGCATGCTGTTGCCTCCTGACTCATCTGCCATGGGATTATTCCGATTTTACATACACCGGTTTTGTAAAACAGATGGTATAAAGTCGAGTGCACGCGCCACACTAAGCACATTAATTCCATGTACCGAGGCTAGTGTCGATTTCCAGAGTGTTGCACTGTGGGTAGCTATCCTGTAGCTATCCCATAGTTCCTGCAGTCTCCCCTGCCCATTGGAATTCTGGGTTGAGATCCCAATGCAAAAACAGTGTCACAGGTGATTCTGGGTAAATGTCGTCACTCAATCCTTCCTCTGGGAAAGCAACTGCAGACAATCATTTCATGCCCTTTTTCCCTGGATTGCCCTGGCAGACGCCATAGCATGGCAACCATGGAGCCCGTTTTGCCTTTTGTCACTGTCACCGTATGTGTACTGGATGCTGCTGACAGATGCGGTACTGCATTGCTACACAGCAGCATTCATTTGCCTTTGCAAGATAGCAGAGATGGTTACCAGTCATATTGTACCGTCTACCATGCCATTGTAAATTGGTGATGAGATGACGGTTATCAGTCGTTCTGTACTGTCTGCTGCTATCATGGGTGCTCCTGGCTGGCCTCGCTGAGTTCGGCCGGGGACGCATAGGCAAAAATGGGAATGACCCAGGGGGTCATTCCCTTCCTATGTTTTGTCTAAAAATAGTCAGTCCTGCCTAGAATATGGGGCAAGTGTACTAGAGAACCAGAGAGCACAGCCGCTCCGTGTCAGAGCCCCAGAGATCCCGCAGAAATGATAAGCTGCATGCCATTCTAGGGGGTGCCCCTGCAACAACCCCACCTGTTGCTTCTCTCCTCCCCCAACCCTCCTGGGCTACCGTGGCAGTGTCCCCCCATTTGTGTGATGAAGTAATAAAGAATGCAGGAATAAGAAACACAGACTTTTTAGTATCAGGGGGGTAGCCGTGTTAGTCTGGATCTGTAAAAGCAACAAAAAATCCTGTGGCACCTTATAGACTAACAGACGTTTTGCAGCATGAGCTTTCGTGGGTGAATACCCACTTCTTCGGATGCAAGACTTTTTAGTGAGATAAAATGAGGGGGAGGAAGCCTCCAGCTGCTATGATAGTCCAGGCAGTACAGAATCTTTTCTTTAGACATGACGGGGGGGCTGATAGAGCTCAGCCCCCAGTTGCTATGATGAGGACGGTTACCAGCCGTTCTGTACCATCTACTGGGAATGACCAGGAGTCATTCCTATTTTTACCCAGGTGCCCCCGGCCGAACTCACCGAGGCCAGCCAGGAGCACTCATAGGCTGATGACGAGAACGGATACCAGTCCTTCTGTACTGTACTGTCTGCCACCGGGGAGGGGAGGGGAGAGGAGAGGATGCTGCTCCAGCACCCCGTCTACCAGCAGCATGCAGTAGACATAGGGTGACATTGAAAAAAGGCGAGAAACGATTTTTTTCCCTTTTCTTTCGGGGGTTGGGGGGTGAAGGGTGTAAATTGATGACATACACCCTGAAACACCCGGGAAAATGTTTTTGACCCTTCAGGCACTGGGAGCCCAGCCAAGAATGCAAATGCTTTTCGGAGACTGCGGGGACTGTGGGATAGCTGGAGTCCTCAGTACCCCCTCCCTCCCTCCATGAGCATCCATTTGATTCTTTGGCTTTCCGTTACGCTTCTCATGCAGCACTGTGCTGAGTCCCTGCTGTGGCCTCTGTCTATCATAGCCTGGAGATTTTTTCAAATGCTTTGTCATTTCGTCTTCTGTAACGGAGCTCTGATACAACAGATTTGTCTCTCCGTACAGCGATCAGATCCAGTATCTCTCGTACGGTCCATGCTGGAGCTCTTTTTGGATTTAGGACTGCATCGCCACCCGTGCTGATCAGAGCTCCACGCTGGGCAAACAGGAAATGAAATTCAAAAGTTCACAGGGCTTTTCCTGTCTACCTGGCCAGTGCATCCGAGTTCAGATGGCTTTCCAGAGTGGTCACAATGGTGCACTGTGGGATAGCTCCCGGAGGCCAATACCACACTAACCCTAATCCGACATGGCAATACCAATTTCAGCGCTACTCCTCTCGGCGGGGAGGAGTACAGAAACCGGTTTAAAGAGCCCTTTATATCGATATAAAGGGCCTCGTGTGGATGGGTGCAGGGTTAAATCGGTATAACGCTGGCCACAGTAATCCATGCACTGATCACCTCCAGGATGGATAATTGCAATTCACTTTGTCTGAAGCTGAATGTGAAGATGATGGACAGGCTCCGGTTGGTACAAGGCTGGCTGCCTTCTCCATGGCCCAGGCCACTGCAGGTATGTTTACACAGCCCACGGCAGTGCCCTCCAGCCTGGCCTGACAGATTTGGGCTAGTGGGCTCGTCCTAGTGCTCTAAAAATAGCTGAGTAGACAGCACCTTGAAGCTGCGGCTCAGGCTCTGACGCCTAAACAGGAGGGTGGGCTTCAGAGCCCGAGTTCCAGCCTGAGCCGCAACTTCTAAGTGCTGCAATTCTAGCTACTCTTGGAGCGCTAGCGTGAGCCCCACTAACACAGGTGTGTTAGCCCAGACTGGGTGCTTGCTGCTGCAAGTTGTGTAGACAGACATACCCTGTGAGCACATCAGGCCTGTGCTCAAGTCCCAGCACTGTCTTCCATAGGAACAAATGACATAGGACTGCAAGAGACCTCTGGGGCCATCAAGTCCCCTGCTATCAGACAACTCCAGTTCATAAGTTTAGTTTTGACAGAGCTTGATAGTCAGGTTATTTGCCCTCACTCCTCCTATTGGAAGGCTCTCAGTCAGCTTCCGATGCCGGTTTAAGGCCTTCATCCTAATCTTCACAGCAATTACTAGATTAAGCCCCAGCTACAAAGACTGAATTTAATCGCTGAACCCCCGTGACAGTGTTGCTGCTGTGGGATGGCGCAGATCACAGAGCCCGGGACAAAGCATGTGGGCTCTGGAGACAAAGCACAGAGGGGAGGAACCAGCTATGTAACAAACTTCCAGGGGAGACCAGGGACATCCAGACTCAGTCTAGGAAACAGTGCAAAACCTTCTTCTTGGAGGAGGCCTTTCCATCCTAAGAATGACACACACAAACTCCCCTACTTCTGCCCCCTTGACACACAGACTCCCTCCTTCTGCCCCCCACCCCGGACAGACAGACACTCCTGACACAGACACCCACCCAACCCCATGACACACACAGACTCCCTCTTCCACAACATCCCCAACACAGATAACCTTCTTCTGCCCTGCCCTGCCCAGCCCAACAGACACCCTGCAAACCCACAACCCGCGCCACCCCTGCTTCCCAACACACAGACCTATCTCCACTCCCCATGCTCCCCAACACAGATGCCCCTTTGCCACCCAGACGCCCCTGGCTCCCCCAACATACTCACATCCCACCCTTCTGCCCCTCCAACCCTAATCAAACCAAAAAGAGAAAATAAAGCCTCAACATAAACCCCAAATCCAACTACCCCCTCCTAAGCAGAGTTTTGACAGTGAAAAAGGAGATGCACCAGATACTCCAAGGAGACCACCAGGGACTGTGTTACTGATTTAATGAGGAACATGCTCAGATTCTACAGTGGTGGGCAGCAATATCAGACAGACAGGGCCCAGCTGCCTCTGCACTGAGCCCCATGCAACCATCCCACTGAACCTGTGCTGCATGCTGTCTCCTCAGTATGTGTCTGTGGTCTGGGCAAGGTGTGAGGCTAATGTCACTGCGGGTCAGTGGTTCAGGGAGCTGGGCAGCAGGTGACCCTGAAGAGGAAGTGTGTGTCTGGGGGCGGAGGAAGCAGCATGGTAAGTGAACGATCACTCAATAGACAAATGCAGGGTTCACGCCGCTGAAGCTTAGCCTGGCATCTCTCTCCTACCAATACACAGCACCTGCACCTGCCCCACTGCAACCTGCCAGGCTGTGCACAGGTCTATAAAGTCCTAGTGCAAAGTCAGCTGAGCTTGAGGCCGGGACAGGGCACTAGGGTCGCTGATGGGACAGGGCTGGAGGGCCGCTTGCTGACTAGGAAGGTGAAGGGAAGACATTCCCACTGACAAAGGGCACAGGGGACCACCTCCTGGTTGACAAAATCCTTCCACCCCTCCTCCCACCTCCTATTCCTAGTAGCCTAGTACCTTTCACTTTTCTGTTCTACTGCCGCCCCCACCCCCACCATACCTGTAAATGGAGACACACTCTATCATCTCCTTGGTCTCAGCGTCCTGCAGTGAGATTCCCCTCGGAGAGACAGTCAGAATCACCTTCTGGAATTTCTTGGCTCCCACGCGAGCCTGGAGGCAGGGAGAGGGGAAATGCATGGGGGCACTTTAGTCACTGACCAAAACCCAGTGAGTGATTCTTGCTCCCATCACTCTCCATTGGAATCAGTAGTCCAGACCCTCTGCAGCATCCCAGGCACTGGGATTTCAGATAGCAAATGTCAGTACCATAGGAAGTGGAAAGCTGGTCCTGGGATTCTGGCACTGCCCTTGGAGTCAGGACTCCTGGGTTCTGTTCATGCCTCTACCATACTGCATGACCCTGGGCAGATCCCTTCCCCTCTCTGCACTTCAAGCTCCCCATCTGTGTAACAGGGTTTAAGTCACCGATCAAGCTTCCCATCTGGAAAGTGCTTTGAGATCCTCAGAGAAGGGGCTAGAGGCAGGCAGAGAGGGGGACCCTCTCTCTCCCCTGCATGCAAGTGAAACTGAGAGTCTCCCTCCTCAGAGACCAAGGCCCCTGCTGGGCCCCCTCCTCTGCCTGGACAGGGGCCAGCTGCCATCCGATGCTCTGGAGGCTTGACTCAGAGGGCAGGACACATGGGCTGTGGAACCATGAGCATGTTGGAAACAGAAGGTGAGAAGCGGAGAGGAGCACAGGCCTTGGAAACAATCACTTAGCCCAGTTCCCCCAAATTCTGTGGGGCCAAGTCCCTAAATACTGACTTTCCTTCCACCCCCTCACCAGGCAGGCAGAGACACTGAAGTCCAGCACTGGGGGACATCGCTTACCATAGCGATGATCCGACGGATGGCATTGGCTGCCATGTCTTCTCCTTTGGGTTTCTCCACCAGTGTCATGCCCAGGTACTTGAGTGTGAAGCCAATCCCCTCCAGCAGGGGCTCCTGCATGTCGGCCCAGTTCTCCGGGAGCTCTGCAGAGGCACAGGTAGCGTGGTTAGTGTGAGTAATAACATGCACAAACAACTGCCATGCTGGTACCTGATGCACTGTTCCCAGCTTGATTCTCTCCAGCAATTTGTTACTATTTGCAGCAGGTGCCCTGCAGCAGAGTTAATAGTGCTGTGGGCACTTCTTCTGCAGCTCCCCATCTCAGTGCTGCTATCTGCACCAGGGGGTGCATTTAACTTCTCAGCTTTTTGTTTTGGGAAAAAATTCAATCCTATGATGCTCTAAGCTCCTTGTTCTGGAGGCATTTGCTCTGCTAGCAGAACTTGTAAGCTCCTTGACCCAACTGATGCCTACACAGAGCCTGATCCTGTGAGATGCTGTGCAGGGAGCTCCCAGCTCCCATTGACTTTGCTGGGAGTGATGGGTGCACTGCATCTTGGAGGAACATAAGAACGGCCATACTGGGTCAGACCAAAGGTCCATCTAGCCCAGTATCCTGTCTTCCCACAGTGGCCAACGCCAAGTGCTTCAGAGGGAACAAACAGAACAGGCAATCATCGAGTGATGCATCCCATTGCCCATTCTCAAGGACTGGCCCTTAACTCAGTGGCCACAGGTGCACCATGCACTCAATAGTGTTCTCTACTGCACTTGCTCAGTGCAGTCTTTAAACAGTCACAGCTAGGTTAAATCAAAATCAGAGTCCCTGTTGTTGTTATCCAGAAGTCACAAGTCTGCCGGGGCATGGTCTTACTAGCAAGAGCTAAGCAGTCAGAGCAGGAGTTGGACAGGATATGCCTGCACCCTGAAGGCTAGGCAGCACCATGGCTTGAGGAAATATTTTGTTAGCCCTTCTCGAAGGTGAGAACTCAGGTACCTGGAAGAGAGGTGGGTTTTGGAGGGACTCGGAGGAGAGGGGAAGGGGCATCCAAACCTACGGTGCTGCATGGGGGAGAGATGGGACATAAGGGCACTAGTCTTTGTTGAAGCCTACATCCTGCTGCCTTTTGAGCTGCAGCCATTTTTCCTGTAGACCTAGAATGTTTGTTTAGAATAAGGAAGGTTCCCAATGACCAGCCCCCGGTTTCTCCTAGCTAGCTAGCCAGCTAGCTTCTTTGAGAAAAAAGTAACCACAGGGCTTTGCACTCTCATGGCAGGAGGCTCAGGGGAACAGGTTACATAATTACACATGCTGCAGCTACAGTATGTGGGACACATGGGTTGGAAAATAGGGTATGAATACATTTGAATCTCCATTTGTGCCACTCCAGCTTCAGCTTGGTTCCCACAGGATCTAAGTAATCTTTGATAAATGGAAGTTCTCTATCTTTAAAGATGACAGACCTATTTATTGGTCAAAGTACCATCACATTTGATATATGGAAGCAACTTTTAATGTGCTGAATGTTTCACTGATCTCTACTCTGTCCAGTAGCCAGTAATAGAAACAAATAAGCTTAACAGGATGAGCTGAGGCTCTGAACCTGCTGTTATCAACCATCGTCCATGGATGTTAAACAGCACCAACTAGGTTAGTTACAGGGAGGGGAACTACAGAAATGACAAGAAACAGGAGGCCAGGGCCTTACCCTTGTAAGGGTAATAGGAATGGACCACAGGGAATTGACCATTCAATACTGTAGTTGCCCTCTTTTCTTCACACCCTCTGAAGCATCTGGCACTGGTCACGGTCAGAAGATAAGGTACAGAGCTAGATGGATCACTGACCCAGTATGGTTGTTCTTAGCGGTGAGTCAACCTGGGGGAAACTTGGGCTCCTAATCATATTGTGAACATCAGATTGGCATGGATTTCCTTAGCACAGGGCAGGGTCTTTCCTGCTCCATGCAGATGAGCCTCTTTTCAGAATCATGTTTCACCCCTTCCAGGAAGGCCCCAGTCCATGTGTCAGAGGCTCGGTTCAGTGCTGGAAATGGTTTGGACAAAGGCATTTCCCACAGAGACAGTGTGAAAGCCCACATTCCAGATACTTTTAAGCAGGTTATGACTAAGAGCCCAACCCCACTCTGTAAGGATGAGGCCTTTTCCTGTAGCCATATTGTAAGGTCTGAGGCCTTTTTCTGCAGCCATATAAAGCGAGCAGGAGCCGTGAGCCAAGAAGCAGAAAGTCATATCCTCACATTCCATCTAAATTACATTAAAACAATGTAATATCAGGCTGTTGAGAAGGCAACCTTGTCCTAATAGTGCCCAGCATCACCAGATAAAGAAACCGATCTTAAGATGGTTAAAGAAAACTTTGTTTAATAGCATTATCTGTGGCAAGAAATCAATTGTCAACAGTTGTGTTTATGAAATCCCTACTTTATTGTTTTGTCTTTATGATCCCCATTTCTCTATTGTTTATCTACATGGTCTCTGTCTAGTTCTTTGATTGTTTGTCTGTTGCATAATTAACTTTGTAAAGTGTAAATCAACTAGGGTGGTGGGGCATAATTGGATAAAGAATTGTTTTACAATGTTAGGATTGGCTAGAAAATTGTTTCGTAATATTTTAGTAAAATGATTGGTTAAGGTACAGCTAAGCAGGACTCAAGTTTCACTGTATAAACTGAGGTCTAAAAGGAAGTTCTTTGGAACCAACTCCAGGACATACCCCAAATCAGATTTGCCACACCGTGCAGAAGCTGGAGCCCCAGATGACCTGATCCTAACGGGCCATCAAGAAAAGTTCATCTGCCTTATTGGGAGTGGTGAGCATTGTATGCTTAGTGTGTGCATTCTGTTTGGGTGATTGTTAATAAATAGAGGTTAAGGATATTACTGTGTAAGGCTCTTTCACTGGTAAAAGACCCCATAAACCCACAAAAGATTAGGCCCTGAGCCCTAGCAATTGGGTATGGATGGCCTGGAGCCCTAAGGATTGGGAAAAGGTGGGGGTGCCTAAATCAACCAGGTTGTGCCTTGAACCCTAGGAACTAGGTAGAGGTGGGGTGTCCTAGAGCGAACAGGTAACAAATTTAGGGTAAAGTTGGGTGCCTTATACCTTGAGCACACGGAAGTGTAAAGGTAGGTGCCCTAGAGTGTGTGTAACAGAGAATTTTGTGTGGGTAACAGCTCCTACTGCACTCAATAGGGACAGGCCCCAAACAGATCCTTGCAGGGCTAGAAGGATTCATTCCTCTCATTCTGAGCAGTGGCAGTTGAGCGTTTGTGGGCCTCTGCTCTGCCAGCCCTCTTGTCAAGGTGTCTCTGGTGCCATGAGTGAGGAGATACAAGCTGCAGTGCCTTAAGGATGCTGATGAGACCCATCTGTAGAGAGTTCGTCCCTAAACTGATTAAACAATTTACCCAGGGCCTCACAGACTGGGACCTGGCTGAGACTCAGCCCAGACAGCACCGAGGCATCACCTGAAGGCTGGAGGCGTGGGGGAGAGAGGAAGGAGGCAAGTGGCAGAAACGTCTCTTTTGGCCCCCTTGTGCTCCCTGCCATTCATTGCAGGCTCCCAGCTTTGGGAGTTCTTGGCTCTCCAGCTGCTTCTGGAGTCCAAGCAGCAGCCTGGCCAACAGCACTTTTTCTAACTGTTCTTAGCTAGAGGGGTTACTTTTCTGAGGGCAGGAATTTGCCCAGTTAACTAGAGCAATGCGAACTCGAGCCTGAATCACGGCAGCACACTCTACATGGGGCAGCGTCACAGAGTCACCAGGGCGACGCTCTGGAACTACTCCATACAAAGCCAGGCAGGACTCTGGGGGAGCCTCCTCTCTGTGAGCAGCCTCCTCTGCCCCTCCGTGCGCTTCCCACAGCGATTCCGCCAGGCAGGGCTCCTGGGGAAGCCAGAGGGCCCTGCACCCCAATTATGCAGTCAGACCTGACTCTCAGCCAGCCAGTAAAACAGAAAGTTTATTAAACAACAGGAACACAGTCCAAAATAGAGCTTGTAGGTACAGAAACCTAAGTCAGGTCCATTTTGGGGCCAGGGAGGCCAGACCCCAGGTCTGCACCTCCCTCTCTTTCCCTAGCCAGCTCCAAACTGAAACTCTCCAGCCCCTCCTCTGGCCTTTGTCTCTTTCCCAGGCCAGGAGGCCACCTGATCTCTTTGTTCTCCAACACCTTCAGTTGGCACCTTGCAGGGGAGGGGCCAAGGCCATCAGTTGCCAGGAGACAGGGTGTCAGCCATTCTCTGTGCAGACAGTATCACACTGGCCCTCTAAGGCCTGGTCTACACTAAAAAGGGGGTTCGAATTAGGGTACACAAATTCAGCTACATGAATAGCGTAGCTGAATTCGAAGTACCCTAATTCGAACTACTCACCCGTCCAGACGCGGCGGGGTCGAACTCCGCGGCTCCCCCGTCGACTGCACCACCGCTGTTTGCAGTGGTGGAGTACCGGAGTCGACCGCGGCGCTTCCGGAGTTCGAACTATCGCGTCTAGATCAGACGCAATAGTTCGAACTCCAAGAAGTCGAACTCACCGCGTCCACCCGGACGGTAAGTGTAGACTAGCCCTAAGGCTCTGCAACAATTACACACCCTTATCCCACCACCTAGATACTTAAGAAATGCATTGGGGAAAGTGAGGCACCCACACAGTATTTAGAAAAAAACATTATGAACATTCCAACTTCGTCACAGTCAGCATTTAGAAATTCCAGCTAGTGCCGGATGCAGCACTTATGCCCAGCAGAATATTCCACCAGCACTCAGATCTATGCTGCTCCTAAATCATTGGGTTAGATTTGAGCCCCACTTGGTTTGAAGTTAGCAATAATTGTGTTCATAGACTCTCCTGGTGGATGAACAGGCTCCAGAACAGCTTGCTGTTGGGTGTATAATCCAAGTGAATTAATTGCATAAAGTCCTGTGGCACCTTAAAGACTAACTGATGTTTATAAGGTGCCACAGGATTCTTTGCTGCTTTTACAGATCCAGACTAACATGGCTACCCCTCTGATAATTGCATAAGGAAGTTTATAATCTTCACTTTCTGTAATATTTGTAATTGAATTAATTCTACATGTGCCTAGGGAGCACATGGTCAGGAGACTTGTGAAGATCTAAATAAAACAAAATATGCTCCTATTGCTTTAATCACTCGTCTGATAATCAGACTTTCTGCTATCATCTTGTAAATGATTTTCTGCATTACAGTAACATTCAGCAGCCTCGACCAGAATTGGTGCCCCACTGTGCTGAGTGTGGTATAAACAAGATTGTAAACACTGGTGGAGGCACTATGTAAATAGGAACACGACATGATGGTGAATACGGAACACAACTGGGGACGGGTAAGACAGGGGCACAAACATTAAATGTATAACTTGGAGACTACACTAAGGCATTACTAGCCATGATCACAAGGCAGCTTACCGTGGGCAAAATTGTGATTAAAACAACGGGAGCACATTTTTGTTTCTTGACCTACTTTTTGCCTTCAATGCACTTTTCATTCCCCCAAGATTTTGCTAAAACTTTCCAGGGCCATTCCCCTCTGGCCCAAACTGCACTTTTTCCACTGAAATGTTGCATATGTGCAAGAGTCTGGGCATGAGAAGAGGGGCATATGAGTGGAAATTTACTGACTGGAGTCCAGGGTAATAGCTTTATATGGCATTGTTTGGACACAATCTGTACAGAGCCTACATGGCCCACAGCCCAAGGATCCAGGTCCCTGCCTCTCAGCAGGTGCAACAGGCAGAAGGCACATTAACAAGGACACTGCTCTGACTGCATGGCAGGCGTGAATCAGTGGGAGAACAGCCTTGTACAGAGCACAGAACCGTCTGGACAGCGTAAGCCTTCCAAGGGAACCCTCTCAGTCACTGCCTCCTGCAGCGTCTTTCACTAGCTAAAGCAAGTGACCTTGATTCAAAAAGTAGGGCAAGAAACTGCTAGTTAGAAATGGGAGGATTCAGCTGTAAGTTACAAGTAAATAAATGGGGCCAAGCTAGCACCTCCCTTCCGCCCAGCTCCATACACATGGCTGGGCTGGCATCCCCCAGGTCAGGCTGGCTCAGTGACTATGTCCTACATTAAGATCCTTTTGCTCCTTCAGCTTTATGTGTGGTCCCCACCTGTGTGGTTTTGGATCGGGATTCAGGGGTAGCCCATCCCCACTGGAGTATCAGGGTGCATGTGTGTGAGGTCTCCAGCCAGCACTGTGGGGCTGGTCTCAGACTGGCTCAGGCCCCACCTGCTAGAGTACTCTAGCTCTTCTCTGCAGCTCTCCAGAGACAGGAGGCTGCTGAGCTTTCACAGCTTCCTGTATCTTAGCAACATGCTCCTGCTATCACCAACTGTTCCACTTTCATCTGCACTCAGGGGAACTGGGGGTCTGGAAAAAAGTGAGTCTCCAAAGGCAGAATAGGGACAGGAGCACAAAGTGCTTTCACCACAGCATTCAGGCTCTGTCTTCAGGAGGAGATTGTGCAGTCTGGCCTGCCCACCCCACTATCCAGAGAGCACAGAACCCCCTTCCCCAGAAGAGGCACAGCCCAAGCCACTAAGAGCAAGGAAAGAGCAGCTTAATCATTCAACACCCCATCTCTGCTCTTCGGTGCCCCTTCTCCATCACAGCTGCCTCCCATCCAGCACCCACATTGCTCCACTCAGCTCTCCCCACCCCAGGCACCTTGCACAGTCAACATCTCCCTCTTCCATCTGACCAGCCAACAAGCAGCCTTACTTTGCAAATGCAAATTTTGATTCCTCATTTCTACTGAGTTACCAATCCAGATCACTCTCCAGCAGCACTCCCCCATTTGCTCTGTTTCCCCTGAACATCTCCCACACTGAGAGGGGGACCTGATGCCAGACCTCACTCACATCAGTATGAAGCCACTGGACATTCACAAGGGTGGAGAGAGACAGGTGATAGATAGTGAGTGCATGCTGAGTGGTTCAGTGTAGGTGAGGTGTGAATGCCTGCAGTAATACTACTTTCGGTTTGCACAGCTGGGCCCTGTGCTCTAGCAGCCCCAGCTCAGTGCTTTCAAGGCGTATTGTGTGGGAATTGGTTTCAGAGTGGTGGCTGTGTTAGTCTGTATCAGCAAAAACAACGAGGAGTCTTTGTGGCACCTTACAGCAGGGGTCCCGAACGCGGTGCCTGCCGGGGCATCCATGTGCACCCGCCTACTGGCCGCCGGATAAGCAGCTGCCAAAATGCTGCCAAAAAGGGGCAACGTCAAGAAGCGCTACTGCCGAAACCCCGAATTTCAGCGGCATTTCAGCGGCGACGCCTCTTGATGACGCTCCTTCATGGCAGCATTTCGGTGGCAACGCCTCTTGACGTGCCGCTTCATGGCATCATTTCAGTGGCTGCTTCTCCGGCGGCCACAGTCCTCGGCGGCTAGTCGTCCAGCGCCTGCCCCACGGAAAAGGTTAGCGACCACTGCCTTAGAGACTAACACAGTTATTTGGGCATAAGCTTTCAAGGGCTAAAACCCACTTCATCAGACACATGGAGTGGAAAATACAGTAAGCAGTGTGTGTATATATATCTCACATGAAAAGATGGGAGTTGCCTTACCAAGTGGGGGGGGGGTCAGTGCTAATGAGGCCAATTCAATTAAGGTGGAAGTGGCCTATTCTCAACAGTTGACAACAAGGGGTGAATATCAAGAGAGGGAAAATTACTTTTGTAGTGCTAAAGAGGCCAATGCAATCAAGGTGTATGTTGCCCATTTGCAACAGTTGATAAGAAGGTGAGAGTTATCAGCAGAGGGAAAATTGTTTTGTAGTGACCCATCCACTCCCACTCTTTATTCAAGCCTAATTTGATGGTGTCCAGTTTGTAAATTAATTCCAGTTCTGCAGTTTCTCGTTGAAGTCTGTTTCTGAAGCTTTTTTGTTGAAAAATTGCCATTTTTAAGTCTCAGAGTGGTAGCCGTGTTAGTCTGTATCAGCAAAAAGAACGAGTACTTGTGGCACCTTAGAGACTAACAAATTTATTTGGGCATAAGCTTTCATGGACTAAAACCCACTTCATCAGATGCATGGAGTGGAAAATACAGTAGAAAGATATATATACAGAGAACATGAAAAGATAGGTGTTGCCATATCAACACTAATGAGACAAATCAATTAAAGTGGGCTATCATCAGCAGGAGGAAAAAAAACCTTTGTAGTGGTAATCAGGATGGCCCGTTTCAAACAGTTCATCCAGACCACATTACACAGTCCATTGTCTACAGCCAAGCTCAAAGATACAACCACATTTTCTCCAATCCCTCAAACACCTACAGGATCTCTATCAAGTGTTCTTAAAACTACAATACCCACCTGCTGAAGTGAAGAAACAGATTGACAGAGCCAGAAGAGTATCCAGAAGTCAGCTACTACAGCACAGGACCAACAAAGAAAGTAACAGAACACCACTAGCCGTAACCTTCAGCCCCCAACTAAAACCTCTCCAGCACATGATCAAGGATCTACAACCTATCCTGAAGGATGATCCTTCACTCTCACAGACCTTGGCAGACAGGCCAGTTCTCACAGACAGACCCCAAATCTGAAGCAAATACTCACTAGCAACCACACAACAAAAAACACTAACCCAGGAACCTATCCTTGCAACTAACCCCATTGCCAACTCTGTCCACATATCTATTCAAGGGACACCAATGCCAGCAATGCCCCCTGCCATGTACATTGGCCAAACCAGACAGTCTCTATGCAAAAGAATAAATGGACACAAACCAGACATCAAGAATCATAAAATTCAAAAACTAATCGGAGAACACTTCAACCTCCCTGGATACCCAATTGCAGACCTAAAAGTGGCAATTCTTCAACAAAAAAACTTCAGAAACAGACTCCAACAAGAAACTGCAGAACTGGAATTAGTTTGCAAACTGGACACCATCAAGTTAGGCCTAAATAAAGACTGGGAGTGGATGGGTCATTAGCAAACTAAAAACTATTTCCGTATGCTAATTTCCCCCCCTACTGTTACTCACACCTTCTTGTCAACTGTTTGAAATGGGCCATCCTGATTACCACTACAAAAGTTTTTTTCCCCCTCCTGCTGATAATAGTTCAATTTAATTGATTTGTCTTGTTAAAGTTGGTATGGCAACCCTCAGAGTGAGTGAGTGTGTGTGTGTACGTGCGTCTTCCGACTGTATTTTCCACTCCATGCATCTGATGAAGTGGGTTTTAGCCCACAAAAGCTTATGCCCGAATAAATTTGTTAGTCTCTAAGGTGCCACAAGTACTCCTCATTTTTGTGTGGGAATTGTAACTATCCAGCCATGTCCCTCTTTCCCACCCTTCCTATGCTGCAACAATGGCAGCATTGTGTTCCTGAATCTGCCTCAAACAATATCCTGAGAGGTGTAACTGTCCAAATTATCCCAATGGGATGGTGACTCTGAAGCCCAGTGTCATCATTTATTATTTTACTACTGATCTTTTTAGCAGAAATAGCCAGTTAACATTCTGATTTCTTGCTGTTGAAAGGGGGGGCAATGAGGAGTTCAATCCCCTCCCTCTTTCTTTTGAATTTTAAGTCAGTTCCCTCATGTTGGAGAAAAACAGAGTTCTCATTCTCAGGTTGGGTGCAGCAAGTCAGATACTTTATTATCTCTAGCAATTGCATGGAGGGAGAACTAAACAGGTCTCTCACCAGGTAAACAATTACAGCAAGCATTTATACCTTTGTTACATACAATAATGAGCAACAGCTGCATTTTGTTCATACATAGGTCATCCTGATATCTTATTTTTCTCACCTCTACTTAGTCTACACATTCCATACTTTTCTCACACAGTTCTTTCTCACTCACCTCACACAATCCTCACTTCTACAAATCTCACGTTGTTAGGGTTACAGCTAGCCTAACTCTTGCTCACATAAGGGGACTATTTGACTATGAAATCTCCTTCAAATCCCTGTCAGTTCTTTCTCTACTTCCACACTCATAATGGGAGGGAAAGAGGAGCTGTCTCCCTCCTGGGTGTCAAGAACTCAAGCTGTCTTCCCCTAATAATCAGTCCCCTTCATGGATACAAAAATATGCAGCATATTGAAAATTTGACCACTCTGTAAAACAAATGAATGTACTATAAAATGAGGACCTCTGTACTGATTGTGTTACTCTTCATATCAAATACAATAGAAATCTCAATTTTTGAATTTGTTAATCCACATGGGTGCACTTTGCATCCTAAAACTGTAAGCTCCCTGGGGCAAGTCCAGCATTTGTCCAGCACCACCCAGGACAGTGGAGCCCCATCCCAAATGGGGTCTCTGGACACTAAACACAAAGACAGTACCGGCCACATAGCCACATCCATTAGTATAAAACTATCTCGGAGACAAGAGATTAACCCTTGGAGTCTGGGATCTGAGATAGCACCATGTCCCCTCTCAGAGGTGCCTGGGAACCCTTGAGATCTGGAGTGCTGAAGGAACATGACCCAATTCCCAGAGGGTCTGGGCAATTGTTACTGGGCCCCTTTAGCACCAGGTCACTGGGGGTCTTTCAGTGATGGGACTGCAGCATTTGGAGCAGTTCAACTGTGTTTGGAAAGATTGCCCCCCCCCCGCTTTTATTTGCTGTCCCATGGTCCGAGTGCAGAGTCATCTCTGACTGCAGAGAGAAGCAGGGGTCCCAAACTGGCATTCCAGGACCCAAAGGGATAGTGCTATGGACACTCCCAGCCCATGAGATTAGGGCTCAGACTCAGTGTCTCTGCAGCCTGGAGGCAGCCCTGCTTAGACCAGTGGTTTTCAAACTTTTTTTCTGGGGACCCAGTTGAAGAACATTGTTGATGCATGCGACACAATAAAGCTGTGGATGAGAGGTTTGGGGTGTGGGAGAGGTTGAGGGCTGGGGCAGATGGTTGGGGTGAGGGCTGTGGGGTGGGGTCACGAATGAGGGGTTCAGGGTGTGGGAGGGGGCTCTGGGCAGAGGGTTGGGGTGTGGGAGGGGTTCAGGGCTCTGGGGTGGGGCCAGGGATGAGGAGTTTGGGGTGCAGGAAGGGGTTCCAGGTTTTGGGGGGCTCAGGGCTGGGGCAGAGGATTGAGGCATGGGGTTGGGGCACGGACTTCCCTCCATCAGATCCCAGTCAGAGGCGCAGCCGGGGTGCACGGTGGACCATGCTGCACCTCAGAAACAGCCAGCAGCAGGTCTGGCTCCCAGGTGGAGGCTCTCACCCACAGGCACCACCCCCCACCCCCAGTTCCCATTGGCCAGAGCTGGTGCTCGGGGCAGGGGCAGCGCACGGAGCCCTGTGGCCCCCCTGCCTAGACGCCGGACCTGCTGCTGGCTGCTTCCGGGGCACAGTGTGGTGTTAGAAAAGGTAGGCACTAGCCTGCCTTAACTGGGCAGCACTGCCGACGGGACATTTAACATCCCGGTTGGCGGTGCTGACCACAGCAAGGTGACCCAGCACTTTACATGCTGCGACCCAGTAATGGGTCACGACCCACGGTTTTAAAAACACTGGCTTAGACGATGGAGTGCCCTGAGATATAGGGGTGGGGGCAGAGACACTCAGTCCCCCAGCAATGCCATGGCTCCTCCTGCTCCTGGGGCCCCTGGCACTCATTGCCCCCCACCTGGGCTGGAGGAGGAAAAGGGCCCCACCTGCCAAGACTCACCCCACCCCCCTCAATCCTGCCTGCTGCTTTCACTCCCCCCCCCACAACCACCCTTAATGTCCCCACACAGGCTGAAAGAAAAAGAGCCCCATCAGCCAGATTCACCCACAGATCTAAGTCTGTACTCTCACTGGCCCCCACCCTACCCTCACCCTCAATACTCCCACAGCCCCCAACCCGACCCTCAATACCCTACACCACCATCACCCTAAATACTTCCACAGCCCTCCATCCTGCCCTCAACACCCCCCAGTAACCCCATTCCGCTCTCACTGCCCCCACCCTCAGTACCTCCCACACTCCTCAGTACCCCACCCTGCCCTCACCTTCAGTAACCCCACAGTCCCCCTCTGTACCACCCACCCCACCCTCAATACCCACACAGCCCCCCCTGGACCATCCACCCCACCCCGCCCTCCCCTTCAGTAATGCCACAGCCCCCATTCACCCTCAATACCCCACACTCAATACCCCCACCCTGCTCTCACTCTCAATACCCCCAAACCCCCCTCATTATCCCCACCCTCAGTACCCCCACAGCCCCCTTCAGTACCCTACATCACCTTCACCCAAAATACTCCCACAGCCCCCTCAGTATCCTCCCCAAATATTCCCACAGCCCTCCACCCTGCCCTTGACACCCCCCCTCAGTGCCCCCATTCCACCCTCACTACCCCCACCCTCAGTACCCCCCACACCCCTCAGTACCCCACCCTGCCCTCGCCTTCAGTAACCCCACTGTACCACCCCACCCTCACTACCCCCACCCAGCCCCCTCTGTACCACCCACCCCACCCTCACTACCCCACCCTCAGTACCCCACCCTGCCTCGCCTTCAGTAACCCCACTGTACCACCCCACCCTCACTACCCCCACCCAGCCCCCTCTGTACCACCCACCCCACCCTCACTACCCCACCCTCAGTACCCCACCCTGCCCTCGCCTTCAGTAACCCCACCCAGCCCCCTCTGTACCACCCTCAATACCCACAGCCCCTCAGTGCCCCCACCCTCAATACCCCACCCAGCCCCCACTGTACCACCCCCACCCTCAATACCCACAGCCCCTCAGTGCCCCCACCCAGCTCCTCTGTACCACCCCAATATCCCCGCAGCACTCAGTGCCCCCACCCTCAATACCCCACCCAGCCCCCTCTGTACCACCCCACCCTCAATAGCCCCACAACCCGCCCGCGCCCCACACTCACTGCGGTGCCAGCAGAGCCCCAGGCCGTGGCGGGCGAGTCGGGGGCTCCGCAGCACGGCCCGTCCCGCCGCCCGCAGCGCCTCCATCCCCGCGGCTCTGCCGTGCAGCCCCCGGCGGGGCGGGGCGGGGCGGGGCGGGGCCAGCGCGCGCTCCCGACCCAGCCCCCGCGGGACACGCGGAGTCGGCCGAACACGCGACTGGCTGTGGGGGCGGGGCTTGTCTGGGGAGCTCAGGCGGCCTGAGTGGGCGTGGCTTGTGGAAGAGGGTGTGGCTCACGGCTGATGGAGGCGGGGCTCTGGGGAATGGGCGGGGCTTGTGGGTGAGGCGAAGCCGCTGGCCGTTGCACGTGAGGGTGGAGTCTATGCGTCTAACCCTGCCGTCGCCCTGAGGCGCTGCCTGGCTTGGCGCATGCGCGATGCGGGTCGCTCCCTGTGACGTAGTCCGTTTGCGTACTGTGGTGTTCGACCGACTGTTACCGGGGCAACGCGGAGGCGGGAGACGCGGAGCCAGAGTGGCACCGTGGCCGGGCTGGCGCGAGAGGCCTCGGGATGCAGCTGCGGCACGTGCGGACGCTGCTCACCCCCCAGGTCAGCCGCGGGCGGGACCCAGGCGTCCGGGCGCGTGAGGGGCCTGGCGGGCCGGAGCGTGGGGACAACGGCCTGTGGAACTGCCAGCCACAGGACGTGGCTGAGCCCAGAGCCTGGCAGCGCGCTCCGAGGGGTCCGTTCGGAAACAGCTCCGCAAGTGGCAACGCTCAAACCAGAGCGGGGCGGGGCGGGGGACCCGGTCCCTGGGGCAGGCTGCCCCACCATGGCCACTGCGGGGAGCTGCACCCTCCCCTAAAGCCGGTGGGCTGGCCCGTCAGAGAGCAGATACTGTGGCCTAGCTCAGGGGTCGGCAACCTGTCAGCAGTGCTGTGCCGAGTCTTCATCCATTCACTCTGATGCAAGGGTTCGCGCGCCAGTCATACATTTTAACGTTTTTAGAAGGTCTCTTTCTATAAGTCTATAACATATAACTAAACTATTGTTGTGTGTAAAGTAAATAAGGTTTTTAAAATGTTTAAGAATTTTCATTTAAAATTAAATTAAAATGCAGAGCCCCCTGGGACTGGTGGCCAGGACCCAGGCAGTGTGAGTGCCACTGAAAATCAGTTCGCGTGCTGCCTTCGGCACGTGTGCCATAGGTTGCCTACCCCTGGACTAGATGGACAAATGCAAAGTAATGCACACTGGAAAACATAATCCCAGCTGGTTTCAGAGTAGCAGCCGTGTTAGTCTGTATCCGCAAAAAGAACTTGTGGCACCTTAGAGACTAACACATTTATTTGGGCATAAGTTTTTGTGGGCTAAAACCCACTTCATCAGATGCATAGAATGGAACATACAGTAAGATGATATATATATATACATACAGAGAACATGAAAAGGTGGAAGTTGTCATACCAACTCTAAGCGGCTAATTAATTAAGATGAGCTATTATGAGCAGGGGGGGAAAAACTTTTGTAGTGATAATCAAGATGGCCATTTCAGACAGTTGACAAGAAGGTGTGAGGATACTTAACATGGGGAAATAGATTCAATTTGTGTAATGACCCAGCCACGCCCAGTCTGTATTCAAGCCCATGTTAATGGTATCTAGTTTGCAAATTCATTCCAGTTCAGCAGATTCTCGTTGGAGTCTGTTTTTGAAGTTTTTCTGTTGCAAAATTGCCACTTTTAAGTCTGTTACTGAGTGACCAGAGAGGTTGAAGTGTTCTCCTACTGGTTTTTGAATATTATGATTCCTGATGTCAGATTTGTGTCCATTTATTCTTTTGCGTAGAGACTGTCCGGTTTGGCCAATGTACATGGCAGAGTTGACAATCCTAACTAAACATATAAAACGATGGGGTCTAAATTAGCTGTTACCACTCAAGAAAAGGGGTTTTGGAGTCAATGGCTGTTAGCCAGGATGCGCAGGGA
Organism: Mauremys reevesii; assembly: GCF_016161935.1. Taxonomy (NCBI): domain Eukaryota; kingdom Metazoa; phylum Chordata; order Testudines; family Geoemydidae; genus Mauremys; species Mauremys reevesii. Next base: position 207,997,918 of record NC_052625.1, on the reverse strand, counting down.
TGGTGTCTCTAACCTCTGTTTGCCAGAAGCTGGGAATGGGCGATGGGATGCATCACTTGATCGTTACCTGTTCTGTTCATTCCCTCTGGGGCACCTGGCATTGCCCACTGTCGGAAGACAGGATACTGGGCTAGATGGACCTTTGGTCTGACCATCTTCCAGACTGGCAATGGCTGTGTTTTCTTCCAGGATGGTGCTGCAAAGGTCACCTGCATGGCTTGGTCCTACAACAATGCCAAGTTTGCTGTCTGCACTGTAGACAGGGTCGTGCTTCTGTATGATGAACATGGAGAGAGAAGGGACAAATTTTCCACCAAGCCTGCTGATGCAAAGGTAAAGAGATTGTTTGTTTGCTTGTGTGTAACTGGACACCGTACCCTCTTGGTCTGTGAGATACTGATACTTTGCATGCTGCTATGCAGGGCAGTTTTTTGGCAGTAGAAGAGCAACTTGTAAGTTGCTCCATACTTTTCAGAGGGCTCATAACAGCTTGAAATGCTGCACCACGTTTTGCACAGCCCCAAAGCACAGCCTCAAATGCTGCTCCCATCAGAGTACAACTACATGGCCGAGACTGTTCCTATGCTGTTGTAAAGGGGACAGGGGAGGGAATGCTTAAGCAATATTCTGTATAATTATACCATCCCCTCTTTCCTGGACTTCAGCTTAACTCTTTGTTGAAGCAGAGGCTAAAGTTCTGTCTTGTCAAAACTTTTCAGAAAGCATGACACAGAGTTAAACCTTAGAGAGACTACTGTGCACTTTCTTAGTAAAACAAGCAATGCATACGAAACACATTGTATATAGTATAAAGTATTGTAAATATTTTTTGGAATACCAGGAATAACTTCTTAACAAAACTATTAAACAATAAATCTACTGATTTTCCTTATACAGATGTTTCCCCTTTTTGTTTTTGATGCAAACATTCAAATATAAGGTATCAGCATTTTTTTTATATATATACTTTAGCACACACATAGAATAGAATCATAGAATATCAGGGTTGTAAGGGACCTCAGGGGGTCATCTAGTCCAACCCCCTGCTCAAAGCAGGACCAATTCCCAAAACACATTCCTTCTGAACTCTCAGAGGTGATTTTTCAGTCTTTATAATATGATCATAGCGTGTGTGTACTGTGTGTCACCTGGACTTTTCAGATCTTGAGAAATGGCAACTTTTCAGTCCTTTCAAATGCTTCACAACCGTGTCAGCAAACAAACAGCCTGGAGATATCTACAGCTAGCTTGCATTCCAGCATACCTGACTGGTCCTCTTGATGGCTGGTGAAACAGAAGTCTGTAGCCTGTACCCAAAATGGTACAGGGGTTGGATCAGAATACAAAATATCAATTTCATAAGAACATAAGAATAGCCATACTGGGTCAGACCAATGGTCCATCTAGCCCAGTAACTTCTCTTCTGACAGTGACCAGTGCCAGGTGATTCAGAGGGAATGAACAGAATAGGGAAATTATCAAGCAATCCATCCCCTGTCATCCAGTCCAAGCTTCTGGCAGTCAGAAGTTTAGGGACACCCTGAGGATGGGGTTGCGTTTCTGACCATCTTCGTAGAATCATAGGACTGGAAGGGACTTCAAGTGGTCATCTAGTCCAGCCCTCTGCACTCATGGCACGACTAAATATTATCTAGACCATCCCTGACAGGCATTTGTCTAACATGCTCTTATGCCCTATTTATGATCTATTTAAATAAATGATATTCTATTATTGTTTAACAGTGTGATTAAAACTGCAATTAATTGTGATTATTTTTTTAAATCTCGCGATTAATTGCGATTAATTTTTTTAATCGTTTGACAGCCCTAAAATAATGTTAAAACCCTACTGGTGCCAAATTAATAAACTATATCAGATTCAAGCAATGTTTCTCACCATGTGCTTTCAGCAGTCTTACTGTCCAAACCCTCTAGGTCAGAACTCCTTCTCTCAGAATCCAATGAAGGCTTCCTTTTGCTTCAGCTGTAGAGAATGTGATGGGCAAGGGAAGAGAGAGGGGTATGTTGGGGTGTTCTCCCTTCCTTTTTATAGGCTACGTCTTCACTACCCGCTGATACAGCGGGTAGCAATCGATTTCTTGGGGATCGATATATCGCGTTTCATCTAGACGCGATATATCGACCCCAAATGAGCTCCTGTCGACTCCAGAACTCTACCAAGCCGAATGGCCGTAGCGGAGTCGACATGGGGAGCCGCGGACATCGATCCTGCACCGTGAGGAAGGTAGGTAATTCGATCTAAGATACTTCGACTTCAGCTACATTATTCACGTAGCTGAAGTTGCGTATCTTAGATCGATTTCCCCCCGTAGTGTAGACCAGCCCATAGTTTCAGTCCCCCCTTTTGTAAAACATTTCCAGCTGGGTACCAGGAGACAAAAAGTCCATGTGGAAGGACATTCCCTGCTGCTTTTCTCATCTATTTGAGCTTCCTGTGTTTCCCCTTCCTGCTTGATGACTCTGTTTACTGCAAATTAAGCAGAGCACACATTCCTTTGTTTAGGACAGACCTATTTGCCAACTTCTGCTTGGGGAGAGCTGTGATTTGGAACATATGTTAATAACATCATACTGGAAAATCTTATATCTTCACATAAAATGTTGCCACACATATTTTGCCAGAACAATAATGACCAGCAAATTATGAGTTTTCAAATGATACTTCACAAGGAATACTTTGAACAAAGGTTATTACAATAGTGTTTAGGGCTTGGACCCAGGGATACATTCTGTCACACCTAGAATGACTGTTCTCATGTCCAGTGTATGTAGCATCTACCTACCTGTCAGTGTGTTTAAGGGCTGCCACTGTGAGAATGCATGCACCTGTGCGTGTTTGTGCATGCTTTTGTATGTGGTCTGGCTGTGGTGTTTGGCCATATGCACCCGTGGGAGTAAGCATGTGCTTCTGTGTGCATGAGCACAGCAATAGGGAGCCATATCTCTAATTGCCTAGCATGCATCCAGTGAACAACTTGTATGGAAGGAGAAATCAGACTGAGCTAGCAGGTTACCTAATCCTTCAGCTGTCTCTGCTGGGCTGGGGTATCTCACTCACACTGACCCACCCTCATTCCATAGATCCCAAGGCCAGAAGGGACCACTGTGATCATGTAGTCTGACCTCCTGTATAACACAGGCTATAGAACTTCCCCAAACTAATTCCTAGGATCTAGCTTTTAGAAGAACATCCAATCTTGATTGGAAAATTGTCAGTGATGGAGAATCCCCCATGGCCCTTGATAAGGTCCAGTGGTTAGTGACTCTCATTAACCTCCCTGCTAGATATTGTATATAGCAGCTGTAACCACAGCCAGGTGCCTGGCAACACTAGATCAGTGTTCATATCTAGTACATACACCCACATGTGCAGTAATATGTCATGCATGCTTGTGTACGCACATCATTAATAGAAAATCAAAACCACCTTAATAAATGGACCTACAAAGGTCATGTGTCTTTATGGGGATCTCCAAAACCTAGGTGAAATGTTGGGTTACTGATTTTAGGTGTCTTGTTTCTCCCAAATTCAGGGATTGTAAAGAGATTTTTTTTAATACAAATTTAAATATAAAATTGATAAATATTTTTCTGGTAAAACAAAAACAAAACACTAGATCAGTGTAGTTCATAACTGCAGGAAGCTCGCACCATGGAGATGGGATGGGAATGGGATCAGCTTGTATGTTGTATGGGCCTTTACACCACTGAATGGGTTGACCTGTGATCCTTACTCTGGGTCTGTCTTGAGGTTCTTTTGGGACATGTTTAATTAACCTCACCCTTGGTCCACGCTTCCTCCCTTCTCCTCTCCCCAGTATGGCAGGAAGAGCTACATGGTGAAAGGCATGGCATTCTCTCCTGACTCCACCAAGATTGCCATTGGACAAACAGACAACATCATCTACGTCTACAAGATCGGAGAGGAATGGTGAGGCCCTCAGTATAGCATCCCTGTGTGTGTGGTGCCATGCACCTGTGTGTGCGGTGCCTCCTTTCTGCCAATACCGCAGGCTGCTTTGGAAATGCACAATGTGTTCTTCATGCCCATGATTTTTGCCCTGGTGTTCAGCCAGATCTCACTCTACACTAGCCCTCACCTCCCCTTCAAATCATACCTTACCCAACCCTGAACTGCGGTCCCCTGTTACACTGAGTGGTTTTGCTGAACAGCATAAAGGTTCTTCAAGTACTGTACTACCTGCCAGATCTCTTCTGCAGGTGTGTGCCAGCCAGAGGTCTGGAGGAGCAGGCTATAGGGCCTTTGCACACCCTGCCCACTTCTTGTGCCCTCTGACTTTTGCCGGGGCCTTATAAGGAGTGCAGACATGACTGCTCCTCAGTTGCTTCTGGGGACAGTTGGGGCAATAGGAATTCAGCTCCCTTCTATGGAAGTTTGGCTTTTCTCAATGTCTGTCGTTCCTATAGTTAGTGTTAGGGATATTGAGCCCCATCAGGCATATTGTTTTGGCTCATGGCTTGTTCGTGCCTTTCCTGCTCCACTCCAGGCTGTACTAATGTGGCAGAAGTCAAATCCCTTCACTCTCAAGCTGTGGCCTCCTGCAAATCAGATGTAGGTCATCATATTCTTCTATGTATGCTGAGGGGAGTGGGGAGTGAGGAAATGGGCAGTGTGCACAGCCCCAGTGGACATTGCTGTTCAGGAGATCAGTGCTGATGCACCCAGGACACATGCATCCTCTGCAGTGTGGATCTGTGGAGGCTCTTGCCTACAAGAACTACAGTTGTTCTGGGAAGTAACTGTTTTAAAGGCCTACTTTCCCCCTCCCCCTGATGGTCTGCTCCCCCTGCGTGTGGTTCTAGGGAGCTGTTTGGGCTCCGCCTTATCCCTCTGCAGGGAGATATTCCTGCTGCCGCAGGAAAGCTCCTACACAAAGTAAGAGAATTCTGTGCCTGCTCAGTACCCAGACTCACTGCCCTGAGAACATATAGCAGGGGAGGGGCCCAAACAGGGGACTGTTTCGCAAAACTGAAATGTCTGGCAATAACTATAAATTAGCAATTTATAAAATAAAATCATAGATTCCAAGGCCAGAAGGTACCACTGTGATCATCCAGTCTGACTTCCTGTATAACGCAGGCCATGGAATTTCCCCAAAATAATTCCTGCCTCTGGAGGGCCCTTCCAGTTCTATGATTCTTTGATTTACAGTTAGCCAGTTTTTAAACTATTTAATGTGTGCTGTGTTAATTTGATCTCCTTGTAGTTTTTTAATCAGAATGTCATGTGGTACCAAGTCAAATGCCCTTTCATCAACACTATTACCTTTTCCATATTTTCCATGAAGCCGTATTGATTGACATTAATTATATTACCCGCCTTTAATTCTTTGTTAACTGCGTCCTGTATCAGCAGGGACTGGACTGGGGCGGGGCAGCAGCCTATATATGGTTGAAGCAGGAGGAGTCAGCCTAGCGAGTTGAGCAGGGAGGTGGCCAGGAGTCCAGGTCCAGAGCAGGATGAGAAGATGTCAGCCTTGAAGTCAGAAATTTGAGCCCAGGGGTCCAGGTTGGGGTGGCTGGAGGGGGCAAGGAGGGGGAGGGAGGGGGAGGAGAGAGAATGAATCACAGCCTTAGCAAATGCTTTGAGCAAGCTGCAAGCTGCTGCTGTGCTGCTGGAGCCAGCCTTGCTGCTGCCTTCTCTCTGGCTCTGGTTCTGGCTGGGTGTGACCCGCCCTGCGCCCTGGCCTGGCCCTGATAGAGGAGCTGGGGAGCTCCAGCCTGGAAAGCCCCAGGCTGCGACCTAGCATTGGGCTAACAGGTACTGGGGGTTGCAGAGGGCAGCCCAGGGGTAGGCAAAGGCAGCAGGTCCAAACCCAACCTTGCCAGTGACAAGCAGGCTGATACTGCAGTCTGCCCCAGGGTGTGGGGGCTAGATGATGACTGGCAGTAGCCTGATACTGAGGCAAGGTGGGGATAGTGGGTGGGGGTTCCCCTGGGAGGGGGAGACCCTGAGGCTGAAAGGGGTTACTCCCAGGGGGCAGCACCCCAGGTAAAAGGGGCACTGGGTCCAGGGAGGGACACGGGGGCCAACAGCAAGCGGGAAGGCGGATCACCGGCCTGCAGAGGGCACTCCGGAGCTGGAATGAGCTGATTCCCTGAGAGACCAGCAAGAGGGGCTGCAGGGATGAGTCCGCACCCTTACAGGCTCATGCAGCCCAGCTCTGTTCATTAGGCTGTCAGGAGATTCAGCAGGCATAGCTGCAGGGCCTTATTCCTGACAGCCACTCTATTACCTTGCCCAAATTGATGTCACACTGACAGGCCTATAATTATCTGTGTCATCCTGTTTACCCTTTTTAAATATTGGCACATTAGCTTTCTTCCAGTCTTCTGGAACTTCCCTGGTGTTCCAAGACTTACTGAAAATCAACATTAATGGTCCAGTGAGCTCCTCGGCCAGCTCTGCTAAAACTCTTGAATTCAAGTTATCTGGACCTGCTGATTTAAAAGTGTCTAGCTTTAGCAGCTGCTATTTAACATCCTCCTGAGATGCTAGTGGAATGGAAAGTATTTCACCATCATTATATGATATGACTACATCATCTGTTTTCCCCTCAAATACAGAACAGAAATATGTGCTGAACACTGTTAGAAGAGCAGGTTGACCCATATTCTACATTCTATTAGCATATTCTACAGATAGTTTTTGATTTGAAGATACATTTCTTTGCAATAATTGCAGCCATGAATTCCCTTGATCAGCAGTTCCCAGGGAAGGGAGGAAGTGGCCAAGACCCCGAGCTCCTTTATGTGGCTGGGAAAGGAAGGGATAGGGAGATATCACTGCTTTACATAAAGAGTAGTCTTTAGATCCCTGCATTCCTTATGCTGCTGCAAGGCTTATCTGTCCTTAACAAGGAGAAGGGAAGGGAGAGGGATAGCACTTTATCAAGCGAAGAGACAGTGCCTGCCCCTGTCTTCCTCCCTAATACCATGCTAGCAGTTACCCAGGTCTTTACTTAACCCTTACATACCCCCAACAAACACTTCTCCCTTTTCTGCATTATTGATAATTCTACCATTATTGGTTCTAGTAATGGACCAATACCATTGCCAGGATTCTTTTTCTTCCTAAATATACTCCAGAAACACCTTCTTATTCTCTTTAACTCTGCTAGCCACAGATTTCTTCTTGTGTCCCTTTACTTCATAAATTTTCTACAGTTACAAGCTTCTGATTTATATTCATAATTATCAACTTCCCTGTTCTTCCATTTGTTATATATTATGTTTTAATTTTTATAGCTGCCTTTGCTTCTCCTCTAAAGCAGGTTGTTTTTTTAACCAATGCAGCCATCTCTCTTGATTATGGTATTTTGGGCATCTAGTAAAGTGTTCTTAAATAATTCCCAATTGTCATTCAGATTTTTCTTATTAAATTCTGCAAGCTGATTTGGCTCATAATTGTTTTCAGGTTTGCGAAAATGGCCTTTTTAAAGCACCAAATGTATGTATGTTACTTCTCTGGACTTTATTCTGTTTGCATATTATAAATGTGATCAAGCCATAATCACTTGTACCTAAGCTACCATTAGATTTTAACTTTCAGCTACCATTAACTTTTAATTCTGTGATCAGTTCCTCTGTGTCCGTCAAGGCAAGGTCTAATATAGAGTTCCCCCATGTTGGATGCAGCGCTTTCTGAGTTAGGAAATTGTCATCCACCATATTTAGAAATTCCAAGGAATGTTTTCGTATTGGTAGCATCATACCTCCAACATATATCACTCAAATTGAAGTCCCCTAGGATGTAAAGAATTAAATGAGGGTGATATAATTAACCCAATCAACATGGGCTTATGGAAGATAGATCCTGTCAACTGGATGTCATTTTTTATGAGATTACAAGTTTGGTTGATAAAGATAAGAGTGTTGGTGTAATATACTTTGTCTTTTGTAAAGCATTTCACTTGGTACTGTATGACATTTTTTATTAAAAAAAAACTAGAACAATATAAAATTAACATATGGCAAAAGTATAAGCAACTGAAAACAGGGTCTTATAATGGAAGTGTTGGGCAACCTTACTAATAGGAAGTGTTACCAGCCCTGACTGCAATTATATTTGTGTATTTCTTTTTCTGCAGGGGTGATAAGAAGGTAATCTGCAACAAGTTCATTCAGACAGTAAGTCCCAGCCTCCCTTTCAGCTCTACTATAGGTCTTTCCTCTGGCTCTCAGGCGGGATGAGCCAGATTGTCAAACGTATTTAGTTGTCTAAGGATGCAGATAGGTGCCCAGAGGGGCTTCCAAAACCATCTTAGGCACCTGTCTGCATCTATAGGCACCTAATTACTTTTGAAAATCTAGCCCTGTGTCTTTAATGTCCCGGCTCTGGGGGCTCTGCTCTCTTCCTTTGAGACTAAGCTATTGATTCATAAGGCCTGAAGAGACCATTGTGGTTCTCTAGTCTGACCTCCTGGATAACACATGCCGAAGGACTCCTCTGATTTAATTCCTGTTTGCACTGGAGCATACTGTTGAGAAAAATATCCAATCTCGATTTTAAAATTGCCAGTGTTGGAGGATCCACCAGAGCGCTTGATAAGTTGTTCCTATGGTTAATTACTCTCACTGTAAAAAATTGCCCATTATGTCGAGTCTAAATTCACCTAGCTTCAGTTTCCAGCCATTGGACCTTGTTATACCTCTGCCTGCTAGACTGCAGAGCCTTCTGTTATTGGCCAAGCTTATAAGTCCCTATCCCCAACCCAATGGCATTTCTCTGTTTTGGATGTAACATGACAACTTCTGAGTGGCATATCCGATCAGTTCCAAAATTCCACGGAATGTTTTAGGCATCAGTGAACAGAACCTGTTGCTTTTGAGGGAAAATTGGAAAACCAGAAGGAAAACATGGGAGACACATGGAGCCCCTGATATCTGTTTAGCAGAGCCATAGCTTCAAGCACCTCTGCAATTGTCTATAGCTCAAAAACTGATTGAATGGCATCCATTAGCATCTTCCAGCATGACAATACCTCTATTTCATTTCTCCCCATCCTCCCAATACAGTTTAATATGTTGGCACCCTGAAGGACTTATTTCCCAGGCAGAAAGAGGAGAAATAATGTGGGAGAAGGGGTGCACACAGAACCTGTGGCTTGGTAGGGGAGAATGGGGACCCTGATAAAGGGAATGGGGTCTCACTCAGAGCCCATGGGTTATGGGGTAAAGGGGAGGTCTCAGGGAAGGGGGAATAAGATCACACATAGCATCCCGGCTGGGAGGGGGACAAATGGAGGACCCTGGTATTAAAGGGAAGGGGGGCACACCCAGAGGCCCTAGTATGAAGGAGGGGATTAGGGCTTGCAGCAAGTCCTTGAAATAAAATGGGATTGGAGGGCATCTGCAATGAGCTCGGCCTAAAGAAGCAATGAAGTGCGTGACCCACTAGTCAAATTTGTGTTCCCCATGTAGGTACTTGCAACTGTGATCAAGTCACCTCTTCTTCTCTTTGTTAAGCTAAACAGATTGAGCTCCTTGAGTCTGTCACTGTAAGGCATATTTTCCAGTCCTTTAATCATAGAATCATAGGATATCAGGGTTGGAAGGGAGCTTAGGAGGTCATCTAGTCCAACCGCCTGCTCAAAGCAGGACCAAACCCAACTAAATCATCCCAGCCAGGGCTTTGTCAAGCCTGATCTTAAAAACCTCTAAGGAAGGAGATTCCACCACCTCCCTAGGTAACCCGTTCCAGTGCTTCACCACCCTCCTAGTGAAAAAGTTTTTCCTAATATCCAACCTAAACCTCCCCCACTGCAACTTGAGACCATTACTCCTTGTTCTGTCATCTGTTACCACTGAGAACAGTCTAGATCCATCCTCTTTGGAACCCCCTTTCAGGTAGTTGAAAGCAGCTATCACATCCCCCCTCATTCTTCTCTTCTGCAGACTAAACAATCCCAGTTCCCTCAGCCTCTCCTCATAAGTCATGTGCTCCAGCCCCCTAATCATTTTTGTTGCCCTCCGCTGGACTCTTCCCAATTTTTCCACATCCTTCTTGTAGTGTGGGGCCCAAAACTGGACAAACTACTCCAGATGAGGCCTCACCAATGTCGAATAGAGGGGAATGATCACATCCCTCAATCTGCTGCCCCTACTGATAAAGGCCAAAATGCCATTAGCCTTCTTGGCAACAAGGGCACACTGCTGACTCATATCCAGCTTCTCATCCACTGTAACCCCTAGGTCCCGTTCTGCAGAACTGCTGCCCAGCCATTCGGTCCCTAGTCTATAGCAGTGCATGGGATTCTTCCGTCCTAAGTGCAGGACTCTGCACTTGTCCTTGCTGAACCTCATCAGGTTTCTTTTGGCCCAATCCTCTAATTTGTCTAGGTCCCTCTGTATCCTATCCCTAGCGTATCTACCACTCCTCCCAGTTTAGTGTCATCTGCAAACTTGCCCAGAGTGAAGTCCACGCCATCCTCCAGATCATTAATGAAGATATTGAACAAAACCAGCCCCAGGACCGACCCTTGGGGCACTTCGCTTGACACCGGCTGCCAACTAGACATGGAGCCATTGATCACTACCCGTTGAGCCCGACGATCTAGCCAGCTTTCTATCCACCTTATAGTCCATTCATCCAGCCCAGACTTCTTTAACTTGCCGGCAAGAATACTGTGGGAGACCGTATCAAAAGCTTTGCTAAAGTCAAGGAATAACACATCCACTGCTTTCTCCTCATCCACAGACCCAGTTATCTCGTCATAGAAGGCAATTAGGTTAGTGAGGCATGACTTGCCCTTGGTGAATCCATGCTGACTGTTCCTGATCACTTTCCTCTCCTCTAAGTGCTTCAGAATTGATTCCTTGAGGACCTGCTCCATGATTTTTCCAGGGACTGAGGTGAGGCTGACTAGCCTGTCGTTCCCTGGATCCTCCTCCTTCCCTTTTTTTAAAGATGGGATTAGCCTTTTTCCAGTCATCTGGGACCTCCCCCGATCGCCATGAGTTTTCAAAGGGTACATCCACACTACCCGCTGGATTGGTGGGTAGCGATCGATCTATTGGGGATCGATATATCGCGTCTCGTCTAGACACGATAAATCAATCCCCAAACGCATTCCCGTCGACTCCAGAACTCCACCAGGGCGAGAGGCGGAAGTGGAGTCGACGGGGGAGCTGCAGCCGTCGATCCCGCGCCGTGAGGACAGGAGGTAAGTCGAAATAAGATACGTCGACTTCAGCTACACTATTCCCATAGCTGAAGTTGCGTATCTTACATCGACCCCCCCGCCACCCCCAGTGTAGACTAGGCCAAAGATAATGGCCAATGGCTCTGCAATCACATCCGTCAACTCCTTTAGCATCCTCGGATGCAGCGCATCTGGCCCTATGGACTTGTGCTCGCCCAGTTTTTCTCAATAGTCCCGAACCACTTCTTTCTCCACAGAGGGCTGGTCACCTCCTTCCCATACTGTGCTGCCCAGTGCAGCAGTCTGGGAGCTGACCTTGTTCGTGAAGACAGAGGCAAAAAAAGCATTGAGTACATTAGCTTTTTCCACATCACTAGGTTGCCTCCCTCATTCAGTAAGGGGCCCACACTTTCCTTGACTTTCTTCTTGTTGCTAACATACCTCAAGAAACCCTTCTTGTTACTCTTAACATCTCCTGCTAGCTGCAACTCCAAGTGTGATTTGGCCTTCCTGATTTCACTCCTGCATTCCTGAGCAATTTTTTAAACTCCTCCCTGGACATTTGTCATAATGACAAATGTCATCAATGACATCAACACCTGCAAGATCTTCACCAAGCATTCTCAAAACTACGATACCCGCACAAGGAAATAAGGAAACAAATCAACAGAGCCAGAAGTGTACCCAGAAGTCTCCTGCTGCAAGACCAAGCTCAAGAAAGAAACCAACAGAACTCCATTGGCCATCACCTAGTCCTCAGCTAAAACCCCTCCAATGCATCATCAGTGATCTACAACCCATCCTGGACAACGATCCCCCGCTTTCACAGGCCTTGGGAGGCAGGCCAGTCCTCGCCCACAGACAACCTGCCAACCTTAAACATATTCTCACCAGCAACCACATACTGAACCGTAGTAATTCTAACGTAGGAACCAATCCATGCAACAAACCTCGATGCTAACTCTGCCCACATATCTACACCAGCGACACCATCACAGGACTTAACCAGATCAGCCACAACATCACCGGTTCATTCACCTGCACGTCCACCAATGTAATATACACCATTATGTGCCAGCAATGCCCCTCTGCTATGTACATCGGCCAAACTGGACAGTCCCTACATAAAAGGATAAATGGACGCAAGTCAGATATCAGGAATGGCAGTATACAAAAACCTGTAGGAGAACACTTCAGCCTCCCTGGATACACAATAGCAGATTTAAAGGTATCCATCCTGCAGCAAAAAGACTTCAGGACCAGACTTCAAAGAGAAACTGCTGAGCTTCATTTCATTTGCAAATTTGACACCATCAGCTCAGGATTAAACAAAGACTGTGAATGGCTAGCCAACTACAAAAGCAGTTTCTCCTCTATTGGTGTTCACACCTCAACTGCTAGAAGAGGGCCTCATCCTCCCTGACTGAACTAACCTCGTTATCTCTAGACTGATTCTTGCCTGCATATTTATACCTGCCTCTGGAAATTTCCACTACGTGCATCTGACAAAGTGGGTATTCACCCAAGAAAGCTCATGCTCCAATACGTCTGTTATTCTGTAAGGTGCCACAGGACTCTTTGTCGCTTTTTACAGATCCAGACTGGCATGGCTACCCCTCTGATACTTGACACTTACAATTAGTATCACCTCTAATTCTCTAACAATATAGATTTGCATTTCAAAGTTCTAGCCCATCTAACGTGGAATGGCCCTTGTGATGGGTTCCCCCCAGGGTGTCACCTGGAACTGGGGTACCACTGAGCCTCCTGACCCACCAGCCTGGGTTCCCTGCTGTGACAAGCTACACAGCCTTCCAGCCTGCACTTTCACCAGCATACATACAGGTAGGGACACACCCAGCTGCAGTTACAAGCAGGCTGTCTGGCCATGCTGTGCTTGGGAAAGCTACTCCCAGCTCCTCAGGCATGCACCCCCTCTGGAGTATAAACCAAAATTACACCGTCTTGCACTGCACAGGGAACTGTACAGCATAAGCTCATAAAATTCGCCCCCTCCCTCAATGGGGACAGAACTATGGAACAGCCTTTTGCCCTGAGTTATGATTCCCACACACTGGTTTAGATAAAGCAAAAACAAGTTTATTAACTACAAAAGATAGATTTTAAGTGATAGCAAAGAGATCAAAGCAGATTACCTAGCAAATAAACAAAAAACGCAAACTAAACTTAAATAGATTGAGGATGAGACTCTGCTATTGATATCCAGAGATGATACCAGCAGGCTGCAGATTCTTAAGGGGCGAGCTGCTCTTGCTTACAGCTTGGGATCCCCAGGGGTTCCATTCACAGGCTAAAAATCCCTTTAGCCTGGGTCCAGCACTTCCCCCAGGTCAGTCTTTTTTCCTCAGGTGTTTCCAGGAGTCTTCTTGGGTGGGGAGTGAAGAACCCCAGATGATGTCACTCCCTGCCTTATATAGTTTTTGTATATGGCGGGAACCTTTTGTTACAAATCTTGGTTCTGAGACCGGTCTGTGGAAAAACACTGACATCCCGAGATGGAGTCCAGAGACATGTGGTCTCATCACATGTCCTTGTTGAGTCATAGCAGTCATTACTCACAGGCTGTTTGGCGCGTTCACAGGAAGGCTCACCGGGTAGGAGGTAAGCTTCTCCTAAAGCCTGTTGTTCTTCCCTAATGGCCCTTGCCCACCCACTATCTAGAATGAAAGCATCTTGTCTAGTGGGCATCACCCAGGTGTAACTACATTTGAAATACAGATACATAATCAATATTCATAACTTCAGATACAAAAATTATACATGCATACGAATATAGTCATATTCAGCAAATCATAACCTTTTCAGTGCCATCTCTCGTGACTTATCTTGCATAAAATGCATCATAATTATGTCATGATCATATCACTGTGAAGAATATGGGGTGCAGTGTCACAGCCCTTATCAAGGCTGATTCCCCACTCTGGCACTTCGAATGCTGAAGGTGGGGGCCTGCAAGGATTTTAAAAATTAATACTGGCCACTCCAACTTGTATTAAACTCCCAAGGCTACAGCTTCTCTCTGACTTTGGATGAGTAGATGCTGCCGCAAGCCAAGTGCAAAAAAACCCTTTGAAACCAGAAAGATGCACTTGGGAATTCCTTCCTGTGGGGTACCCTCAAGCCCTTTCACCCCCCTACCCCCCTCTGGGGAAGAGCTGAGAAAGTAAAACAGGAAATCAGCTGTTGCCACCAGCTACTTAAACAACCTGTGCACAAACCTCTTAGGACACCAAAAATCCAATCCTGTTCTTAAAAAAGGTAAATTTTATTAAAGACAAAAAGAAAGAAAATACATCTGGAACTCTAGCTTTTGCTAGATTTAAAAAACCCACTTACAAAAATTAAACATCAAGAATAATCTTCTTGAGGTCCAGTTTAAAGATTACAAGCAAAACAAAAAGCATTTGGGGTTAGCACAGAGGAGTCCACAAGCCAGTAAGAAATAAACAGAAATAAACCTAATCACGTCTTCCTAGACATCCCCAGTTTACTTACATACCTGGGGTTTCAGATAAACAATCTCTAGGTATGATCTGATGGTTTTTTCGTACCTGGCTTTCAGCTTCTTACAGCATAACTGCTCCCCGTTCCCCTCTTTCCCGGACAACAACACCACACAGACAAAGGGAAATTTTTTCCCAATTTGAAAAGGTTCTAGCCCTCCCATTTGCTCTTTTGGTAAGGTGCCCACTCCTTTCCTTTTACCTGTGGGCTTGTTAACCCTTTACGGGTAAAGCAAGCAGAGAACAACCACCAAGAGGGATTGCACAGCCAACTGGCTGGCTGGGTGTCCACAAAAGGAAGCTGTCTGTCACCTGTTTAGATACTTTTCTAACATGTTTCTAAAGGTTGAATGTGGGTCAATTAGCCTGCAAGCTGCTTAACCCTTTCTGGCCATGTGTCAGAATGGGTCTACCAGTCCTTTGTTCAAAGCTTCAGTTTGTAGAGAAGTTGCTCCAGTGGTGAGAAGCAGGATTGACGAGAAAATGGAGAAGAGGCAGTTGCCTTTTGGATCATTTGTCAGGTGGCTTGTACTTCCTTTGTCCCAAACACAAGCTCACAGCACATGGGCATGGAAAAGCGCTTGGAGTCCCTAGTCCAGAGGCATATCCCTACATGTCCTGCTGACTCATAGCTAAGGCTACGATTTAATCGTGGGTATTTTTAGTACAAGTCATGGACGGGTCACGGGCAAGAAACAAAAAAATCACAGCCTATGACCTGTCCATGACTTATACCATAAATATCCTGATTGAATCTTGGGGGCGAAGCCCGAGGGGCCTGCAGCACCAGCTGTGGGGTGGGGGAGAAGCCCTTGGGGGGCCCTGCTGCTGCTCCAACCTCCACCAGGGGGAAGCCCTGTGGGGGAGGGTGGCGGGGAAAAGCCTCATGGGGCTCACTGCCGCTCTAGTCGCCGCTGCAGGGGGAAGCCCCGTTGGGGTCCACTGCTGCTTCAGCTGCCACGTGGAGGGAGCCCCGGGGGCCAGCAGCAGCTCTCGCTGCCACTGGGCGGGGAGCCCCGGGGGGCCAGCCGCTGCTCTGGCCGCCCCCAGACTGCTGACAGCAGCCACTGAGCTGTGGCTGCTCACCGGGCCAGCCACATCGGCCACAGCTCATGCGGTCCCTGGAGCCAGCCGCTCAGGCACCCCAGTGGTCAGCCACACCAGCTGCTGCAGAAGTCACGGAGGTAGCAGGACGTCATGGAATCCGGACTTCACCGACCTCGGTGACAGACACGGAGCCCTAGTCATAGCCCCTGCCTTCTCTCAGTGGATTCATTGTACAGATGATTGCCCTTGATGGGCCATTAAGCAGGCTAGGTAGTGCTGATGCCAATCTGTCTGGGGGTGTTACCCAGATACACAGCACAAGTATATCACACCTAGTTATAACTCATACAAAGATGATACATACATATAAATAAGAGTATCATATTTGACAAATTATAAAGTTTCCACTGATACCTTATGTGGCATATCTTGTATGACTTATTGTAATTTTGTAATATTGGTATCCATAATATTATAAATGGTCACCCATACTCCATACAACGTCACAAATGGGCCCAATCCAGGCTCCTCCGTGGGGATTCTCATCTCAGTCCCACTGAGGATTCTGGTGCTGTCCTGTTAATATCTGCTCCAGGCTTCCTGTGCCAATAGCTCTGTGTTGAATTGGAGTGGCATTGCCGCCTGTGGGGCAGGAAGCCTTCTGGCTTGGCTGAGAGCTCTAACTTCTCTTTCCCTGACAGAGCGCAGTGACCTGTTTGCTGTGGCCAGCAGAGAACATCATTGTCTTTGGACTCGCCGAGGGGAAGGTAGAGAAGCCTAATGCTGTCACTGAGTTATGGGCCCCGGGCACTGCTCAGCAGTGAAGGGATTATACTGGTGACTTGCTCTACTGCACCAATTCCCCGTGAGTCTCTCATGCCACGCTGCACAGTCGTGAGAGTGAGTTATTCATCCACTACAGCTTCCACTCCTCCCCCACAACCCACCAGAGACCACGGCGCTCCATGCGATCTCTTACCTTGCTGCTTGGCCTAAAGGTGCCAGCCCAGCATAGATGAGAGCTCTCCCTCGTTCTGTTTAAAAGCCATCTTGTGAATCCTTGTTTATGACATGAGGATGGAGACTGCATTGACCAGTGTCCTTCTCTCCCTCAGGTTCGTTTAGCAAATACAAAGACCAACAAGTCCTCCACCATTTATGGCACAGATTCTTTTGTGGTCTCATTAACCTCCAAGTGAGTATGGTGCTGCTGCAGGCTCCCGCTGCCCCAGTTCAGTCTCCTGACCCAGCTGCTGGCTCTGAAGAGGCCTCCTTAGTGCTGATGGGGCAGCTTCATAGGCTCCATTATAAAGATAAATAAGCCTAGAGCCCCACTCCCTTGGGGTTCCCGGCTTCTGTGTGTTTTACCAATAATACAGTAACATTGCATTATCGAGACATGCCAGCTGGTCACTATACTCTTCCTTTCCCACCTTACCCTCCCCGTGTCAGTCTGTCTGCTTTGTCTTTACAGAGACTTTGAGCTCTCTGGGGCAGGATCCAGACCTGCTTGATGTGTGTGCCATCGGGCAGATTGTGGGCACTATCAAGAAGTAACTAAGGAGAAACAGTGGGCTACTATTGACTCCTGCAACCCCATGAGAATCAGATCAGCTGGGGATGGGAGGGAAAAGTGGGACTATGAGTGCTGCTGTGACTCTATGCCGACTTGTCCTGGTGTCTCTTGACAGTGTGTCTGGGAAGGGGATCCTGTCTGGCCATGCAGATGGAACCATTGTGCGCTACTTCTTTGATGACGAAGGCTCAGGTGAATCACAGGTACTGAATGGCTCTTTGGAAAAGACTCCCTCTTGCACACATCCTTCCTCCCCAGTCACACCAGGCCTGGAGAGTAACTGGGACCTGTGGAAGGGAGGGCAGGTCAGAGGAGGGGCAGCAGATTGCTCTCATCACTGCGTGGCTAATGGAGCACTGATTAAATCATGGAAGGGTGTCTAGATCTAGAATTTGTGTGGATAGGGGAATTACCCC
Organism: Mauremys reevesii; assembly: GCF_016161935.1. NCBI lineage: Eukaryota > Metazoa > Chordata > Testudines > Geoemydidae > Mauremys > Mauremys reevesii. The sequence continues at coordinate 207,980,169 of NC_052625.1, read as the reverse complement.
AGTGCCTGTGAGACCCGAGGCTATCCACATCTCCATGGGGCTCTGGGAGCACCCTGGTGCCCAGGAGAGCAGTGCTCAAGTTGTGAGAGCTGTGGGGTATGTGTATTGCCTTCTTCCCACTGCCCCCTGTTGTATTCTTCATAGTTACACCAACAGATTTTAACAGGAGATTTCCATTTGTAACGATCACCTTGGGTTTCCTCCTGAGAAGGCTTGAGACCAAACAGTCCCAAGCCAAGCTTTTCAAGTTATCCATAGTGGACAAGAAGGTGGAAGAGTACTCTTTATTCCAGCTGTCACTCACAGCAGCATTTTAATTGCAGTAACAGGAAGAGTAAGTGAACAGCTTTAGTGGCTGATCCTCCTTCACAACGTGCCACAGGGGCAAAGTCGTCTGGTGTCCTCATCCCAAATTCTTGCTGGATGTGGTGTCTGAGTGCCACCTAGCCAGACCATCTTCCAATGGTCTTCCCAAAACCTCATTCTGATCGTGGAATGCTGGACCCCATGGCCTTGGTCAGGGGAAAGGGAATGCCATTTCCACTCAGCCCTTCCCTCCCTGGCTGGAGTAGGTTGTGCATATATGTTACCCAGGGTCTTAGAGATCACTCTGCCAGGGCGAAGGTGTACTGTGTCCACGCTGTGTCATACTGACAATAGCATCTCATTGTTTCCTGTTGGTCTGTCTCTACCTAGGTATTGTCTCTTGGCTTACATTAGCTGTTGACATTTAAATTGTCAACAGTAGAGTTCAGAGTTAACACACCTTAAGGTGATGGGGCAGCTCATTCCTCTCAGAGCTCTGGTTTCAGGCTGTTTCTTTGGCAACTTTGACAGTCAGCACTAGAAACCCTCTAGAACAGGGGTCGGCAATCCCTTTGGCACATGTGCTGATTTTGCCTGGCAAGCGACTGCCAGCTGGGGTCCTGGCTGCCGGCCCCGCTCAGCCTGCTGTTGGCTGAGTGAACAGAACCCCAGGCCAGCAGGAGGCTGAGCGGGGCCGGCGGCCAGGACCCCAGACTGGGGGCAGGCGCGCCCCCGGCTTACCCCTCACCGCGCTTGGGTTCTGCGGCTCCCAGGAGTCTGAGCCGCTGGGGCGCAGGGCCCTGAGCCTGCTGCGGGAGGGGCAGCGGTGGCGGCTCACACTTCCGGGAGCCGCAGGGCCCGAGTGTGGCGAGGGAGGAGCCGGGGGGCGCACGAGGGCCGCCGCCAGCATGCAGGAGCTGCAGCCCCCCGGCTCCCCCCTCACCACTCTCGGGTTCTGCAGCTCCTGGAAGGTGAGCCACCGCTGCCCCTCCCGCAGCTCTCCCCCCCCCCCCCGCCCCGCCCGCTGCCTCAGCACTCTGCGGGGGAGGGGCTGTGCGCACAGCAGCCCGGCAGCGTGTTTTGCCTCCACGTGGAGCCAGCATCTGACCGGCATGGCCATGGTAAGGGGAGTCCCAGGGGACAGTTAGGGAGCAGGGGGAGGGTTGGATGGGTCGGGAGTTCTGAGGGTCCTGTCAGGGGGCGGGGAGTGGTTGGATGGGGCGTGGGAGTCTGGGGGTCTGTCTGGGAGCGGGGGTGTGGATAAGGGTTGGGGTAGTCAGGGGACAGGTAGGGGGCAGGGTCCTAGGGGGGCAGTTAGGGTGGTGTGGGGTCTCAGAAGGGGAAGTCAGGGGACAAGGAGCAGGGAGGCTTAGGTAGGGGGTGGGGTTCTGGGGGGAAGTTAGGGGCAGGGGTCCCAGGAGCAGGCAGTCAGGGGACAAGGAGCGGGGGGGTTGGGGGTTCTGACGGGGGCAGTCGGGGTGGGAAGTGGGAGGGAGTGGATGAGGGCAGGGCTCTCCCCTCTTTTTTGATTGTTGAAATATGGTAACCCTAGGCGAGGGGGAAGCCGGGGGACGCATGGCGGCTGGCGCCTGCATACATCCACTGCAGCCTGCGGGAGCCCCCAGTGGGGAGCGCTGGGCTGCAGCCTGGGCAGGAGGGGCAGGAGGGGTGCGGCTGCCCCCGCTAGCGGCGCTGCCCCCCTGCACCATGCTGGCTTCTCCATGGCTGGGGCTCGCTGCTGCCGCAAGCAGGACGCTCTGGCTCTCCGGTGCCTCTGGAAGGCAGCTCCTCCCTGCCAAGCTCTGCAGCAGCCAAAGCCCAGCAAAGCCAGTGAGTGGACTCAGGGCAGGAGCCACCGGGGTTGGGTGGGGAGGGCTCATGGGGGGGGGGTGTGCTGTGCACCCTCCAGGGGAGTTCAGGGGGCGAGGAGGGGCAAACCTGGTCTGGGAAGCAGCCCCTGGGCACAGCTGGCCCCTGGGCAGGCTGGCCCCTGGGGTCTATAAAGGCTCATTGGGATTTGCTCCTCAATGAACCGATGTGCGGAGAGGGGCAAGGTGGAAGTTTTGCCTAGGGCGCAAAATATCCTTGCACCGGCCCTGCCCCAGGGGGTGCGTGCACCCCAGGTTAAGAACCACTGCACTAAACTGATAAGATCTGTATTTTAATTTAATTTTAAATGAAGCTTCTTAAACATTTTAAAAAACTTGTTTACTTTACATGCAACAATAGTTTATAGACTTATAGAGAGAGACCTTCTAAAAGGTTTAAAATGTATTACCGGCACGCAAACCCTTAAATTAGAGTGAGTAAATGAAGACTCAGCACACCACGTCTGAAAGGTTGCCGACCGCTGGTCTAGAAACATACTTTTTAAACAAGCTCACAGGGAGCTTTGTACCTGGTCTGCTCAGTCTGCTGCCGGTGCTGCTGCTCTGTTCAGGACTTTCTGTTTTGTTTATTGTAGGGTAAATTGGTGACGCACCCCTGCCCTCCATATGCCCTCACCTGGGCTTCCAGCAGTATCGTGGCTGCAGGCTGCGATAAGAAGATTATAGCTTATGGAAAGGAAGGCCACATAATTCAAACCTTTGATTATAGCCGGGACCCTTTGGAGAAGGAGTTCACCACAGCAGTCACTAGCCCTGGGGGCCAGTCAGTTGTCATTGGCAGCTATGACAGGTATGGTGCCTAATGGCTGGCCTTTCCTTTAGAATGGCCTTCCTCGCCTGCAGCTTGTATGTTTTCAAGTTCACTGCTTCATCTCTTCCCACAGGCTGAGGGTGTTGAACTGGAGCCCCCGCAGGAGTGCCTGGGAGGAAGCCAAACCCAAAGAAATCGCACACCTTTATACTATCACAGCCTTAGCATGGAAGAGGGATGGCTCGAGGCTCTGTGCGGTGCGTACCATGAAGTGATAGCCTCAAGCCTCCGCCAGAGCCACCCTGAGGTGTCCTGGAGTGACAGTGCTGCCTGCTGCATGGCGGAGTCTGATCTGTGTCCCTACAGTCAACAAGACATGGCACTGGGAGGGCCAGCCAGAGACCAAGGGGGAGGGATGGGACCTAGAAACACAAGGAGGAGGGGTGGGATCTAAGGTGGGAAAGAAGTTGCTGCAGTCTGGTATGTGATGAGTCATGAGAGTTTGAGAAATGGCACAAGGGGTGGTTTAGCGGCAGCAGCAAGATTCCTTCCTCCAGGGAAAATACCAGAAGGGGTTTGGCCTGGCCTTCCCAAATGCAGTGTGCCCTCTGTCTCCCCATAGCACCTGGCGGGGTGGGGAGGAGCTGAACTGGCATTAACCCCTTGTATTCCAGGGACCAGAGAGTGCCCATGTCTCTGCCTTGGGGATTCTGTTCGAAATTATCCCAGGCTGAAAGTCCCCATGGCAAAAGATGTGCCCTACTAGGCTGTTCCTTGTAAGACCTTGGTCTTTCAAACAAACCTGGTCTCATTCTGTGATAAGATTAGAAGTTTGGTTGCTAAGGATAACTGAGTCGGTGTAATATACTGAGACTATGGAAAGGCATTTGGCTTAGTACTGCATGACATTCGATGTAAAAAATGACTACATGTTAATGAATTGAGAACTGACTGACAGACCTCACACAGTAGTTGTCAGTGGGGAATCCATCATTAAATGGCGGTGTTTCAAGCGGGATTCCACAGGGATCGTACTAGGCCTGACACTAATCTACATTTTCTTCAATGATTTGACAGTAGATATAAAATCACTGCTGATCAAATTTGTGGTGACACAAAGTTTGGTGGAATGGTAAATAACTGAGGACAGGGCAGTCATATAGAGCAATCTGGATAGCTTGTAAGCTGGGCCCATTCAACCAAATTTGTTTTTAATGCAGCCAAATAGAAGGTCAGACATCTAGGAAGAAGGAATGTAGGCCATACCTATAGAATAGAGGCTCTGTCCTGGAAAGCAGTGACTCTGAAAGGGATCATATTGGACAGACAGCTCAACATGAGCGCCCAGAGTAACGTGCTAGCGAAAAACTCTAATGTGATCCTTGGATAGATAAGCAGGGGAGTAGTGAGTATGAGTCGGGAGGAGGTTTTACCTGTGCATACGTCATTGGTGAGCCCAGTACTGGAATACTCATGCAGTTCTGATGTCCACTTTTTAAGAAGGATGTTGAAAAATTGGAGAGGGTGCAGAAAAGAGCCACAACGATTATTCTAGGGCTGGAGCAAATGTCTTACAGTGAGAGAGCTTCATCTGTTTAGTTTATCGAAAAGAAGCCTGAGGAGTGACTTGATTACAGTATCTAAGGACCTTCACTTGCTGCACTCTACCTGCCTTGTGTTTGCTCCCCAGGGCACCCTTTGTGGAGGGGTGGAGCAGTTTGATTGCTGCCTGCGCAGGAGCATTTACAAGAATAAATTTGAAATGACATATGTGGGGCCGAGCCAGGTAAGCAGATTATAGGCTGTGTGAAGTAGGTGTCTGAGTGAAGCTGTGATAATCAGTCACCTGGCATGCTTGGAGTCCTCAGTACTGTCAGCTACTCTCCTGTCTCACCCAGGTCTGCCTCCCCAGCCCGCTCCCGGTCCCCAGACCCTCCTGGAGACTCCCTCCAGTCTGCTGTGACGGGTCTCATAAGCTCTCACAGCTGGGCTCCTGCTTACACCCATCCCCGATAAAACATTAGCTTTGTTTAAAAAATTCTGTTCAAAAGAGTTAACAGTGCCATTGGGATTCAGCAAAATGCTTAAACAATTCCACTGGCTTGGAAAGCCTTGTGCCTTCTAAAACACCCAAATATTAAAAAGTCTGGAAACGGAATCCAGCCTCTCTCCTTGCCCTCCTGCCCACCCCGCACCAAACTTTAGCCTCTAAAATTTGGAAAATATACACAGAAGTCAACACAGTGCATTACCAGGCAAGGGTAAAATCCCATTGCTAGCCAAGGGATCCATCTCGGTCAGTTTGCTGGGAAACGTTTATGTTTTTGCATATTTTAGGAACAAGATTCAGTGTGGGTGTGTGGTGGAGGGCAGCTGGGATGACAGACCTGGCATCAGTTCCTGGATCTAACGTAGGCTCATTGTGTGCCCTTGTTCAAGGCACTCAGTCTCCTTGTGCCATAGCTCCCCATGGGTACAATGGGGTGGGGGGTAATGCTCCCTTTCCTGCAGGGGTGCTGTGTTTGTGAGGGGCTGGGGCATAGAACTACCTAGACAGATAGACATGTACCTTGTGTTGTGCTCCTGTAGGGGGCAGCGAGCTTCCTTACCTCTCACCCCACTCTCTCCAGGTCATTGTGAAGAACCTCTCCACAGGAACCCGAGTGGTGCTGAAATCCCACTATGGCTATGAGATTGATGAGGTGAAGATTTTGGGGAAGGAGAGGTACCTTGTGGCCCATACCTCAGATACACTGCTGCTGGGGGATCTGAACTCCAACAAGCTCAGTGAGGTACTGGAAATCGCTGCAGGACTGTGGGGTTGACCTGGTGTCTCTGGATTCCCAGGCAGACTCATTGGTGGGGACTGGTTAGCTGAGAGAATTGGTAGTGGGATCTGGGGCCTGTTCTGTTAATTTAGATGGAATAAATGGGCTAAGCATTTGAAATGTAAAGTATTAGATAAAGCTTTCATTTTAAGGCCAGGTGAAATGCCCCATAGGGTTCATCCCCTCGCAGTGCCCTTCCCAAACCTGGGTCAAGGGCTTTGTGCTCAGCAGCCAAGTCTGAACTTCTTGTCTCCATTGCAGCTCCTGCTGACATCAGTTCCCAGCTTCGGTAGCATCCTCAGGGGAAGGGATGCCGTATGTATGGCCCCCAGCAACAGTGCTAAACTGGGCTGGGAACAACAGCACCTGTTCAGGAACCTGAGCCTGTGACACTGCGGCTCGGGAGCCAGAGCAGGCGTTGGCTGGAGTTAATCTCCAGGTTTATCTCTCCGGTGCACAGTATTCCTCTCACACGTCCAGCCAAACTTGTTTCTAATAAGGAATCAGGTCTTGGTGTGGTCAGTTGACTCTCCTGTTTATCTTGCCTGTGCTCCTTGAAGCTAGACTGAAAGCTGCTGCTTGGAGGAGGAAGGACCAACTGCAGCCGCTTTCTCTGGCTGGCTGGGTTTGCTGCCTCAGTCTGTTTACTGCCCTTTGACATCACTACAACTATTCTGTTGTTAATTATTTTCAGTTGCCAAAAGTGTGCTGGGCACCTCACAGGGTACCTCTACACTGCAGCTGAAAGCTGTAATTCTTAGCTCTGGTAGATATCATGCGTTAGCTCTGCTCAAGCTAGCACACTGAAAATAGCAGTGTGACCACAGTGGCACAGGCAGCAGCTTTGGGTTGCCGCTGAGAAGCTAGTGAATGGGAATTACAGCTCCTAGCTGCAGCGTAGATGTAGCCAGAGAGACGGGAAAGGCACCTTCCGGCACAGAAGGGAGACAAATCTGTAGTCAGCATGACCCACTTCAAGTGAGAGCTTAAACAGCGAGGTGAGGAGAGGGCAGGCAGAGGTTCTGTCCCTTCTCCTCCTTTCTCCTGAACTTCAGCTCCACTGAATTCTACAGAGGCGTTTAACTGAGGCCAGGAAGGTAGCTTGGGGAGTGTTCCATGCATGGGGGCAGCATGGAGGAAGGCACAGAGAGGAGGCCTGTGAGAGAAGGAGAGGAAGGGATAGACAGGCTGTGTCATTGGTGGAGGGAATGTGAAAGGAGCCCAGGTCCAAGGTGCAGGCTGGAGCCCTGGGAGCAAAGGCAGAGAGCTCAAATTTGACGCCAGCTCAGTGGGGAGCCAGTGATGGGGGTGGGGGGTCTTATTACCTGGAAAAGTAGGAGGAATGGCAGTGCAAACTGCTCGCTGGCTGTGCAGGCACCTGAAGTGTTGGGAGGTGAACTCTTGTGCAGCATCCCTCGTTGTGCTGACTCCAGCTGTTTGCATGGAAGGCACCAGGCTTGTCTGTGCTGCTGCAGAGCGTGGAAGGAGGTTAGTTCCACAGAGCCAAATAGCAGTGAGATTTCAGAACCCAAGCCAGATGCAACAATCGAGATGAAGTCAGAGCTGACATGCTTTTGCTGCTTTGATCGCTAGCTGGAATCCCATCTTGCTGCCTCCAGATCCTGTGGTGCCTGCAGCTTGAGATTCCTGCAGTGCAGTGACAGCAGCAAAAGGACCACCAGTGCAGCGCTCATTCACTCCACACCCTTGTGTTGCAGGTGGCCTGGCAAGGATCCGGAGGGAACGAGAAGTTTTTCTTTGACAACGAGAACGTGAGTTGGATTGGGTGAAACTCTTCCCCCTCCTGGCTGAACACACTATTCACAAACTGCAAACATGAAGTCTGTCCCCTGGGGTGGCCCATTTCTTTGCCATGCCTCATTCTGTCCACCCAACTCATGCAGCCTGTGGCCTGCTCCCTACCCTGCCCATGTTTCAGGGAGCAGAACAAACCTTTGGTATGAGAGCTTCATACGCAGTGTTTCCACAACAGAAGGGTGGAAACACTGCCCTGGCAGCAGAGGGCTAGGGCAGAGGAGGAGGACACTTGGAGGAAATTAGACGTACAGAGAGCAGACATGTGACACTGCGGGGAATCCTGCTTCACCTGGCAGGGCTGAGAGGCTTGGAGGAGTTGGCTTACTAGCCTACAGCCTGGCTCCTACAGCACAAGAAACCTCAGCCCGTTGGTACTGATTAGTGGCAGTCACAGCAGTGAGACCAAGGATGGAATGAGCTCCAGAGTCTGAGCTCTCCTCCTGGCCCGAGAGGGTGAATCCAGGTCAGGGTGCAGGGCATCTCTTTCACCAACACAGGTACTACCTGTGCTCCTCCACTGAGACCTTCCTCTCACACTGCCTGCTGTAGGAGTCCTGTCTTCTGTCTCCCTATAGGTCTGCATGATCTTCAATGCCGGAGAGCTGACTATAGTGGAATATGGAAGCAATGAAATTCTGGGATCTGTCCGCACAGAGTTTATGAACCCTCATCTCATCAGGTAAGTGTCGCACCACCACAGGCACTGCCTTGAGATGGCATGGGACTGATCGGGGGCCATCACATCCCAGATTGTCCCCATTGCATGGGTCCTAGCCCTGAGACACAATGAGACCCATGTTGTTCCTGGATGGTCTCTGAGGCTTAGCCTGCACTTAAAAGTTAGGTTGAGGTGGATACATTGGTCAGATGTGAAAAATCTTACGTCTCTGACTGACATAGCTTTGCCGACTTAAGTCTCAGTGTAAGTGCATGTGCGTCAGCAGAAGAATGTTTCTGTCCACGTACCTACCATCATTTGGGGAGGTGGTATTTCTACACCTATGGAGAAACCCCTTCTGTTGGTGTAGGCTATGTCTACACTGCAGGGCTAGGCTGCCATAGTCTCTGTAGTGTAGACACCCTCATTAAATCTGCTGCCTGTGGATACTGTTATGGCTAATGGGTGCACAGTAGTTATAGGAGGACAGAAGTACATTTGTCATATGCACTTTTGTGCATGACTCTGGTGTTCCTCTTTCGGAAGAGGGACCCCTAACCCACACCTGGAGGCCAGCTGGTCTGACTGGCACTAAATGGAAGGTCTCAATGCCACTGAGTCTTGCTCTATCCCTAAAAAAATCTGTTCTTCACTTCTCTCTCCTTCGCAACTGGCCTCTTGTTGAATATTGAAAGGCCATTGCAGAGAAACTAAATGAATTCTTTGCATCAGTCTTCATGGTTGAAGATGTGAGGGAGATTCCCAAACCTGAGCCATTCTTCTTAGGTGACAAATATGAGGAACTGTCCCAGATTGAGGTGTCAGTAGAGGAGGTTTTGGAACAAACTGATAAATTGAACAGTAATAAGTCACCAGGACCAGATGGTATCACCCAAGAGTTCGGAAGGAACTCAAGTGAAATTGCAGAACTCCTAACTGTAGTTTGTAAACTATCATTTAAATCAGCTTCTGTACCAAATGACTGGAGGATAGCTAATGTGATGCTAATTTTTAAAAAGGGCTCCAGAGGTGATCCTGGCAATTATAGGCCAGTAAGCCTGACTTCAGTACCAGGCAAACTGGTTGAAACTATAGTAAAGAGCAAAATTGTCAAGATGACGCATAGGTGAACATAATTTGTTGGGGAAGAATCAACATGGTTTTGTTAAGGGAAATCATGCCTCACCAATCTACTAGAATTCCTTGAGGGGGTCAGCAAGCATGTGGACCAGGGGGATCCAGTGGATATAGTGTACTTATATTTTCAGAAAGCCTTTGACAAGGTCCCTCACCAAAGGCGCTTAAGCAGAGTAAGCTGTCATGGGATAAGAGGGAAGGTTCTCTCATTGATTGGTAACTGGCTAAAAGATAGGAAACAAAGGGTAGGAATAAATGGCCAATTTTTAGAATGGAGAGAGGTAAATAGTGGTGTCTCCCAGGGATATGTATGGGGACTAGTACTATTTAACATTCATAAATGATCTGAAAAAAGGGGTAAACAGTGAGGTGGAAAAATTTGCAGATGATACAAACTACTCAAGATAGTTAAGTCCAAAGCAGACTGCGAAGAGCTACAAAGGCATTCACAAGACTGGGTGACTGGGCAACAAAATTGCAGGTGAAATTCAATGTTGCTAAATGCAAAGTAATGCACATTGGAAAACACAATCCCAACTATACATATAAAATGATGGGGTCTAAGTTAGCTGTTACCCTAAGATCTCTCTCTTGAGTGATATGTCTACACTACGAAATTAGGTCGATTTAATAGAAATTGATTTTTTAGAAATCGATTTGATACAGTCAATTGTGTGTGTCCCCACTAAGTGCATTAAGTCGGCGGTGTGCGTCCACAGTACCGAGGCTAGCGTCGACTTTCGGAGTGTTGCACTGTGGTAGCTATCCCACAGTTCCCGTAGTCTCCGCCACCCATTGGAATTCTGGGTTGAGTTCCCAATGCCTGATGGGGCAAAAACATTGTCGCGGGTGGTTCTGGGTCATCAGGTGGTTCATGTCATCAGGCCCCCCTCCCTCCCGCCATGAAAGCAACGACAAAAAATTGTTTCTTGCATTTTTTCCTGGGTTACCCGTGCAGACGACATACCATGGCAAGCATGGAGCCTGCTCAGCTCACTGTCACTGTATGTCTCCTTGGTGCTGCTGGCAGACGCGGTACTGCAGTGCTACACAGCAGCATCCCCTTGCCTTGCGGATGGCAGATGGTGCAATATGACTGCTAACAGTCATTGTTGCCCCGTGGGTGCTCCTGGCCGACCTCGGTTAAGTTGGTTGGGGGCGCCTGGGCAGACATGGTGCTCCTGGCCGGCCTCGGTGAGGTTGGTTGGGGGGGCCTGGACAAAAATGGGAATGACTCTAGGTCATTCTCTTCTTTAAGTTTCGTCTAATGGAGATTCAGTCCTGCCTGGAATATCATGCCAGCTGGAGGGTTCTGCCTCAGGCTGCTCTCCCAGTTGGCAGCACCGTGCCGTCGCACCTACCCCAGCCCACCCCTTGCTTCCATGGCTCATGAAGCCTAGACAGTAGTAAGGAGCAGTTCAACTATAGGCTGAGCAAGTGCAGAATGGTGGTAGAATGCCCATTTGGACGTTTAAAAGCTCGCTAGTGCAGTTTACTGACTCGGTTAGACCTCAGTGAAACCAGTATTCCCATCCTTATTACTGCTTGCTGTGTGCGCCACAATATCTGTGAGAGTAAGGGGGAGACGTTTATGGTGGGGTGGGAGGTTGAGGCAAATGGCCTGGCCACTGATTACGCACAGCCAGACACCAGGGTGGTTAGAAGAGCACAGCAGGGCGCGCTGTGCATCAGAGAAGCTTTGAAAACCAGTTTCATGACTGGCCAGGCTACAGTGTGAAAGTCCTGTTTGTTTCTCCTTGATGAAAACCCACCCCCTTGGTTCACTCTACTTCCCTGTAAACCAACTGCCCTCCCCTCCCCCCTTTAATCTCCACTTGCAGAGGCAATAAAGTCATTGTTTCAAATTCATGCATTCTTTATTAATTCGACACAAATGAGGGGATAACTGCCAAGGTAGCCCGGGAGGGGTGGGGGAGGAGGGAAGCACAGGGGTCGGGTAGTTGTAGGGGCACACCCTAGAATGTCATGCAGCTCGTCATAGAAGCGGCATGTCTGGGGCTCAGACCCGGAGCGGCCGTTTGCCTCTCTGGTTCTTTGATAGGCTTGCCTGAGCTCCTTAAGTTTCATGCACACTGCTGCGGGTCCCTGTTATAACCTCTGTCCTTCATGCCCTTGGAGATTTTTTTCAAATATTCCAGCATTTCGTCTTTAGGAATGGAGTTTGGATAGCATGGATTCGTCTCCCCATACAGCGATCAGATCCCGTACCTCCCGTGTGGTCCACGGTGGAGCTCTTTTGCGATTCTGGGACTCCATGGTCACCTGTGCTGATGAGCTCTGGATGGTCAGCTGTGCTGATCAGCTCGCCACGCTGGCCAAACAGGAAATTAAATTCAAAAGTTCGCGGGGCTTTTCCTGTCTACCTGGCCAGTGCATCTGAGTTGAGAGTGCTGTCCAAAGCGGTCACAATAGAGCATTCTGGGATAGCTCCCGGAGGCCAATACCGTCGAATTGCGTCCACACTACCCCAAATTCGACCCACAAGGGTCGATTTCAGCGCTAATCCCCTCATCGGGGAGGAGTACAGAAATCGATTTTAAGAGCCCTTTAAGTCGACAAAAATGGCTTAGTCGTGTGGACGGGTGAAGGGTTAAATCGATCTAACACTGCTAAATTCGACCTAAACTCATAGTGTAGACCAGGGCTTAGAGTCATCATGGATAGTTCTCTGAAAACATCCGCTCAATGTGCAGTGGCAGTCAAAAAAGTGAACAGAATGTTGGGCATCATTAAGAAAGGGATAGATAATAAGACAGAAAATATCATATTGCCTCTATATAAATCCATGGGACGCCCACATCTTGAATACTGTGTGCAAATGTGATTGCCCCACAATATTTGAATTAGAAAACGTTCAGAAAATGGCAACAAAAATGATTAGGGGTATGGAATAGTTTCATATGAGGAGAGATTAATAAGATGTCAAGTATCAGAGGGGTAGCCATGTTAGTCTGGATCTGTAAAAGCAGCAAAGAGTCTTGTGGCACCTTATAGACTAACAGACGTTTTGGAGCATGAGCTTTCGTGGGTGAATACCCACTTCGTCGGATGCATGACGAATAAGATGGTGACTTTTCAGCTTGGAAAAGGGATGACTAAGGGGGGGTATGATAGCGGTCTAAAAAACGTGACTGGTGTGGCAAAAATAAATAAGGAAGTGTTATTTACTCCTCCTCATAACCCAAGAACTAGGGGTCACCAAACAAAATTAATAGGCAGCAGGTTTAAAACAAACAAAAGGAGAACTTGGAATGGTCTTGAATGCTTACTGAAGAGGTTTTGGAACAAATTGATACATTAAGTAGCAATAAGTCACCAGTAGCAAACGATGTTCACCTGAGAGTTCGGATGTGAAATTGCAGAATTACCAACTATGGTACAGGAGTACTTGTGGCACCTTAAAGACTAACAAATTTATTTTAGCATGAGCTTTCGTGAGCTACAGCTCACTTCTTCGGATGCATAGAATGGAACACACAGACAGGAGATATTTATACATACAGAGAACATGAAAAGGTGGAAGTATTCATAACAACAGGAAAAGTCTAATCAATTGAGATGAGCTATCATCAGCAGGAGGAAAAAAACCTTTTTGAAGTGATAATTAAGATGGCCCATAGAAGGTGTGAGGAGAACTTAACATAGGGAAATGTTAAGTTCTCCTCACACCTTCTATGGGCCATCTTAATTATCACTTCAAAAAGGTTTTTTTCCTCCTGCTGATGATAGCTCATCTCAATTGATTAGACTTTTCCTGTTGTTATGCATACTTCCACCTTTTCATGTTCTCTGTATGTATAAATATCTCCTGTCTGTGTGTTCCATTCTATGCATCCGAAGAAGTGAGCTGTAGCTCACGAAAGCCCATGCTAAAATAAATTTGTTAGTCTTTAAGGTGCCACAAGTACTCCTGTTCTTTTTGCGGATACAGACTAACACGGCTGCTACTCTGAAACCTGCAACTATGGTATGTAACATATCGCTTAAATCAGCCTCTGTACCAGCTGACTGGTGGATAGCTAATGTGATGCCAATTTTTTAAAAAAGTATCCACGGTGATCCTGCAATTACAGGCTGGCAAGCCTAACTTCAGTACCAGGCAATCTCTTGTTACTCAGAACTCTGAGACCAGGTCCCTGCTTCCTTGCCTGGTTGTTGCTACCCAGCATGGTTCCTGCTTCCTTGCTCTGACCCCAGTTGTTGACTCTGGCTTTGATCCTTCGTGTGACTTGACTTAACTCTTGATGTGACCATGACCTCAATGCTACCCATGGCTCCAACCACTGTGTCAGACTCAGACAGCCCCTGTTATGGGTCCTGAGAGTATAAATCAGATGCTAGGAATTTAGGAAGTTGATAAAGGAAGAAAGGGACACAAGAAGAAATCTATGGCCAGCAGAGTTAAGGACAATAAGGAGTTTTTAAGTATATTAAGAACAAAAGGAATGCTAACAATGGTATTGGTCCATTACTAGATAGAAATGGTAGAATTGTTCATTGATTTATAGATTCTAAGACTAGAAGAGACCATTGGGATCATCTAGTCTGACCTCCTGTATAACACAGGCCAGAGAAGTTCCCCCAAACTATTCCTAGAGCAGATCTTTTAGAACAACTTCCAATCCTGAGTGTACATTTAACAGTAATTAACCATTGGAACAGTTTACCAGGGGGTCGTGATTCTCCATCACTGACAATTTTTGAGTCAAGATTGGATGTTTTTCTAAAAGATCTGCTCTAGGAATTATTTCGGGGCAGTTCTCTGGCTTGTGTTATACAGAGGGTCAGATTAGGTGGTGAAAATGGCCACTGCTGGCCTTGGAATCTAGGAATCTATTAATTTGCTCTCATTTTTGTGCTTGGAGCCTATTTGGGATAATTTGTGGCGTACCAGCCTGGGAGTCTGGCCCCTGCACCTCCCAGAAGCTGTCTGTAATGTGCAGATGCTCCCAAGTGGATGGTGGTGTGAGGCTCCTGGCTCCTGCTCCATTCGCTTCCACTGCCTTCATGTGTTGCTGAGCCTGTGCTATAAGGACTGAGAACCCTGCACACACAATGTGATGAAATGAGAATTACCTGTGACAGTTTTATGAATTCTATGCGTGCCTCAGTTTCCCTCTGTCCTTTGCATTATTATCCCAGGGAGGAAAAAGGGTTAAGTCTCTTCCTAGGGGCAGCTCAGGACATGAGGTGAGGATATTACCTTGTCTGGGATCCAGTGAATGAGGTGGTTGTGGAACTGGCTGGACCCTGCTGAGTGGAGAATCCAAAAGAGACAATGGAAAGCTCCAATGACCAGAACATTGACAGCTAGCAAACAGTGACACAGAGCAAAGAATTTTTTGAGACATGACCAGCAAGGGATAAAGAGTGGGATTCTGGAGGAGGCTGGCTGCTCTCCTCTGGGAGTGACTGAGGAGTGAGAAAGGGACCGGGCCTGAGATGGAATCCACTACGACTAGGCTGGTGGGCTGCTCTGGCTTGACCAGAATGGATGATCTTTAACCTTCATTTCTGAATGCTAACCTCAGGCCTTCCAGTGCTGTGTTCCAGTTGCCTAATAAGTCCTACTCTGTTTTGAAAGGCTGGTTTGATGTCACCACAAATACTGGGTAGGGAGCATTAGTCCCTGAACAGCGAACAAGTCTCTATCTCAGCTGGATTGCTGAGCAGAGGTCCCAGTGTGAAGCAGGAATTCTGGAGTCCTGGGGCTCAATCTCAGAGGCAGTGAGGCTGTGTAGCCTAACCTGAAGGAAGTGTGAGACCCATGGGGAGTCTGGCACACGGATGGGGTTCCTCCAAAAGACTGTTTAAGCTGGGCATAGGACTTATCCCACGGATCCATGATACAAGGTGTTTCAGAGGCAGAATTTCAGGGACCTAAGTAACTGTCCCTTCTATGTAGAGACGCGCCAATCTGCAGGGACTGAGGGCTATACGGTACCCCATGGGACCTGATGGATAGGCTGGGGTGGTTGTGGGGATGGAGAGCCACAGGTCAGGAGGTGTGGTTCCGCGGGTGGAGGGGGACACAAGGGGTGGTTCTGGGGGAGGATGGGAGATGCCTCAGGTGGTTTGGTAAGTGCACAGCATTGTCAGTCATTCTTCACTCTTCTCCATTACAGCGTTCGCATCAATGAGAGAAGGCAAAGAGGGATGGAGGAGAACAAGAGACTGGCATATCTTATCGACATCAAAACTATAGCAGCAGGTGAATGGTGACCGTTTTCCTCCCTGCCCCGTCTACAGTCACATTTCTTCCGGGAGGCGAATCATTAGAGTCAAGTTGCACTCATGTCTGGCTGGGAGGCTGCCCTGCTCACGGGTGTGTTACATGTCTGGTGAGGATGGTGGGTCTCTGGGGCAGCGCCATGTCTCCTGTCTGTGTGTGCGGCCATCAGTCATCAGAACTGTATTGCTGCAGGCACTGTCAGGGCACAGACTCCTCGAGCTGATGAGACGGGCATTAGTGCTGCCAGGTGAAGCTCCCAGAGTTGGGAGGTATCAGCACGTTCTGCCCCGATGCCTTAGGTATGCGATGTCATGGTGCAGTTTCCATGGGACCCCATCTCATCCGGCATTGCAGGACTTGAGTTCTGGATGCTCAGGTTGAACAGTGTGCAGAGAACAATGGAGTAGGGCAAGAATGATTTGCAGTCTGGAATGCCTGCCGTGCAGTGAGAGTAAAGAAGTGGTTTATTTAGCTTAATAAAGAGAAGGTTAAGAGGTGACTTGATCATGGTCTAGAAGTACTCACCTGGGGAAGAGATTTCTCATAGCAGAGACTCTTTAGTGTAGCAAACAGATGTTTGGAAGTTGAAACTAGGGCCGGCTCCAGGTTTTTTGCTGTCCCAAGCAACAACAAAAAAAGCAGGGGGGGATGAAGTGCTGCTGCCAAAGCAAAAAAAAAAAAAAAAAAAGAGTGTTGCCCCTTGAAAAGTGCCGCCCCAAGCACATGCTTGGAACGCTGGTGCCTGGAGCTGGCCCTGGTTGAAACTAGACGAAGATTGGAAACAAGGTGCACATTTATACAGTGAGGGCAATTAACCATTGGCACAACATACCAGGTAGTGTGGCAGATTCCCCAGCACTTGGAGTCTTTACATTGGGACTGCGCATCTTTCTAAAAAATCTGCTGCAGCTCCTCCAGCAGTTATACATTCAGTGCAGGAATCGCTGGGTGAGGTTATCTGGCCTGTGCTGTGCAGCTCAGACTCGATGTTCATAATGGTCTCTGGCAGCCTTAAATAGTGAATAA
Organism: Mauremys reevesii; assembly: GCF_016161935.1. NCBI lineage: Eukaryota > Metazoa > Chordata > Testudines > Geoemydidae > Mauremys > Mauremys reevesii. The sequence goes on along the minus strand of NC_052625.1, from coordinate 207,963,503 downwards.
GAACAGAAGAGAGAATTGCTGTCTGTCACCATCATGAACAATAATGTTCCCTCCTTCCTGCCATTGCTCCCCAGCCCCCTGCTGGCCATGTGGTCAGTTACAGGTCGTTCCTGAGTGGTAGGTGGCAGGGATGCACAATTCCCCTGCACCCTGGACTACATAGAACAAGGGTGTAAATCCTGTCCTCAGCTCCTCTCTGCCAGCTGCAGTACCATCGGGTACGCTCGAAATCGTTCTTAGGTAGCATAATTAATCGAAAACATTTTAGGCTCATGTCAGTTCATGGGTTGGGAGGGTTTGTATTGAGGTTTTGCTGTGTTTGGATTTTTTGGGCCAGGCCCAGGATGGCGGATCTGCCCCAGAGATTGCAGCTGAAGAAATGTTCCTCTTCCCCACAATTATCTGTCTTTGGTGGGAATGAAAAGTGCCTTCCTGCCTCAAGGAGGGGTTTGGGCCGAGGGATACAATGCCTGTAAGGCTTTCTCTAAAGATAAGAAGGACTGAAGGACTCTGCTCCAGGAGTGGCTCCTGCAAGAGGCTCTGGGGGGACCACCTCCCAAAAAGCTTTCCCCAGGCATGAGTAGCATGACCCCTAAGCCTCCCGTGGTGCCAAACCCTGAGGCTAAAGCCCAGACAGAAAGGGCTTGTCCTCATGTAAATGCACTCCGCATATGGATTTTATCTGGATAACAAGAATATCCAGCGATAAAGCAGGTAACGTTAATGTTGGCAGGGCGGTAAAACCCTCTGCTTCAGGGTGTCTCTAACAATTGGGGCTGGGATGAAAGTTTCATGAGGAGCAGTTTTAATAGATTTTTAAAGGCCAGAGGGAACCATTCGATCATCTAGTCTGATCTTCTGTACATCACAGGCGGCTGATTTTCACCCATTTACCCCTGTATTGAGCCTAGTAACTTTTGTGTTTGGCTAAAGCATCTTCCAGAAAGGCAGCCAGTCTGGATTTGAAAATTTCAAGAGATGAATAATCCACCACATCCCTTGGTAGTTTGCTCCAGTGATTAATCAACCACAATGATAAAATATTGTGCCTTATTTCTAATTTACATTTGTCTGACTTCAGTTTCCAGCCATTGGTTCGTGTTCTGTCTTTCTCCACTGGACTAAAGAGCCCTTCAGTATTAGTATTTTCTCCCCAGGAAGGTCCTTAGACACTAATTCAAGTCACCTTTCAGTCTTCTTTTTGCTAAACTAAACAGATTGAGCTCTTTAAATCTCAAGGTTATCCTCGGTTTTCCTCCATGTGGGTATCGTGCACCTGGGGGATTTGGCCCCTGTGTCACTAGTCTCTTTAGAGAGCAGAGCTGACAATAGACGTGGGTCTACTTCTTGGCTTAAGAAGGCAAAAGTTCCTGCAGGGATCCCTTGGCTTCCATGTCTGTGTTTCTGGGAACACAAGTTCTGCTTGATGTGGCTTCCAACTCGCTCATCAGTGGAACCAGGGGCACAGTGCCTACCAGTGTCCCCTCTGCTTTACCTCTGGGCGGGATGGCATTGATGACAATGCCAGGGCATGCCGGGACTTAGTGGACAGAATGGCAGCAGGCCAGGACGTTTGCCCAGGAAGCCACACAGACTGACATCCAGGATCTACAGGAGAAAGAGAGAAAAGGGTCTCACTGTGAGTGTCAATCTGGCCATGAGTTGTTGTCTCTGCAACTCTCGCATTGAAGTCACCAAGGAGGAAAAGTTGCTTAGTTGATGGTATTCTTTTGATAACTCGTTAAATGTATCCTCCTCGGGACTAGATCTGAGTGTTGGTGCATAAGCGCTAATGATGTTCACAGAGCCTGTGGCTGTCTGAAGTTTAAGTGAGATGATGCGCCCTCACTTCCCAATGGGTGTTTCTAGGAGCTTTACCCATTTGTTTCTCATAGCGAAACCGACACCACGCAGACAATTTTCTTCACTGCTTTTACCTTGCCAAAAATGATGTAATTGGCCTCTTGGACAGAGCCAGCATCTGCAAGTCTCATTTCCATGAGTGCTGCAATGTCAGCATTGACTTTATACAGCTCACGGTCTATCAAAGCTGACTGCTGTGTGCTGCTTGTGTATTGTAGGTTGTCATCATTGGTTAATACCGGACATATGGTCCCGACATTTAGCTTCCAAGGCAGAAAGTTCTTGGTTCCTTATTTTTGCCAGGTGCAAGATTTCCATCTGCCTTTCAACTTTTGGTCTAGCCCCATGCACCCTGGGAGGTGGACAGACCGTGGTGGGTCAGCACCTAACTGTCTGGGGGCTGCCCGGCTTTGTGGCGAGCGATGGCTGACCAGTGGAATGCAGTGGTTCCTCCCACCAATCAAGTGAGAGCTTATAACCCGTAACTGCCACCTTCTGTGTTGTGTCCATGCTGCAAGCAAGGATGGAGTGTTCTCTCCATGTGATCTTGCTGCAATAGCCTGAACAGTTGATATGGAGGCGCTGCTTTGCCCATGTGTCAGCGTCCCCCTCTCGATTTCACTGGTTTGGACCAAAGGAAGGACGGGAGTAAATACATTTGGAACTAGCTGTGCTGCAGGAGTTGCCAGTGCAGAGGAGATCCTCCATTTGCCTGCCTTTCTGTGCTCCATTTCTAGATTGGGCCCTTCAGCTGAGGCTACTAACCAATCTGTCCTGCATGGATGCCCTTGGCAGAAACACAGTGAATTTGCTCATCCGCCTTTTGATGGCATTTCCTCCATCAGGGATTCCGCCACTCTCCTCAGACGCTTGTCTGGCAGAAGCTGTTGGCACTTCCTGAGATTTCTGGGTCAATTAACCGCTGCTCAGCACTCAGCGTTGACCAGTACAGGTTGTACCACTTATGGTCATAGCGGTAGCAGGTTTTCAATTCTGATCTGACAGATAAGAACTCTCATAAGATTTTTAAAACGTGACAAAGAGTCCTGTGGCACCTTATAGACTAACAGAAGTATTGGCGCATAAGCTTTCGTGGGTGAATAAGATTTTAGTTATTTTCCACACTGCTGCATGTGACAGAATAGCCGTGTCCATAAATGAGGGGTTACTGCAACCAGCTCAAACCTCATGTTGATGCCAATGATGATTGAGAGAGCTGATAGGGAATACCAAGTTCCCACTAAAGACTTAGAGATGTTTTATGCCCGTCTGGCACACAATTCACTGCTGCTCGAGAGCTCACAAAGCAGCAATCTTACAGCAAACTATTCTGGACAAGCTCATGGCACAGAAATCAGTGCTCCCAATGAGGATTTCTAACTATAGGGCTCTCCTATCTAGATATGATTATGTCTGTTGTCAATCAAATGTTTAAATCTTTAAATCAAGTAGCTTCAGAAATCTCAATATGAAATGTGGAATGTTATTAATGAAGGACTTTGCAGAACAGCTTTACAGACAGCTGGAGATACAGTTAACACGGGCGTCTGTTCAGGTGCTACAGCATTAGTCATGAGAAGAGCTTCATGGTTTCAGTCCTCTGGTTTCCCATGTGAAGTTCAGGATACATTCTGAGGGAACAGGTTTATTCAGTTTCAAGACTGATGACTCCTTCCATACTGTGAAGGCTTCAAGAGCTACCTTAAAGACACTGAGAATTTATACTTCACAAACCAGAAAGCCGTTGGCTAGGTCTCTCACCAATGGATCCTAAGCAAAGTAAGCTGCCGTGGGATAAGCGGAAAGGTCCTTTCATGGATCTATAACTGGTTAAAAGATAGGAAACAAAAAGTAGGACTAAACGGTCAGTTTTCACTGTGAAGAGAGGTAAACAGTGGGGTCCCCCAAGGATCTATACAGGAACTAGTGCTGTTGAACGTATTCATAAATTATCTGGAAAAGGGGGTGAACGGTGAGGTAGCAAAAATTTTAGATACAAAATTACTCAAGATAGTAAACACAGCAAACTGTGAAGAGTTACAAAGGGATCTCACTAAACTGGAAGACTGGGCAAGAAAGTGGCAGCTGAAATTCAATGTTGATAAATCCAAAGTAGTGCACCCTGGAGAAAATAATCCCAACTATACATACAAAAAGTTGGGGTCTAAATTAGCTGTTACCACTCAAATTGATTTTATAGTCATCAGTGGATAGTTCTCTCAAAACATCTGCTCACTGTGCAGTGGCAGTCAAATAAAATAACAGGAATTGTTAGGAAAGGGGTCAATAAGACAACAGAAAATATCATAATGCCATTATATAAATCCATTCTATACTACACTTTGAATACCGTGTGCAGTTCTGGTCACCCCACTCCAAAAAAGATATGTTAGAATTGGAAAAAGTGCAGAGAAGGGCAACAACAACGATTAGGGTTATGGAGCAGCTTCCATATGAGGAGAGATTTAAAAAGACTGGAACCGTTCATCTTAGAAATGAAATGCCTGAGCAGGGATATGATAGAGGTCTATAAATCATGAATGGTGTAGAGGAAGTGAATAGGGAAGTGTTATACAAGAACCAGGGGTCACCCAGTGAAATTAATAGGCAGCAGGTTTAAAATAAACAAAAGAATGTTCTTCTTCACACAACACACAGTCAAATTGTGGATCTTGTTTCCAGGGGATGTTGTGAGGGCCAAAAGTGTAACTGGGTTCAAAAAAGAATTAGGTAAGTTCATAGAGAATAGGTCCATCAGTAGCTATTAGCCAAGATGATAGGCAAGGTGGGTGAGGTTATATCTTTTGTTGGACCCACTTCTGCTGGTGAAAGAGACAAGCTTTTGAGCATACACAGAGCTCTTCTTTAGCCAAGATGGTCATGGATGCAACCCCATGTTTTGGATGTCCCTAAACCTCCAACTGCCAGAAGCGGGAACTAAACTCATAGACTTTAAGATCAGAAGGGACCATTATGATCATCTAGTCTGACCTCCTGCACAACGCAGGCCACAGAATCTCACCCACCCACTCCTGTAACAAACCCCTAATCTACGTCTGAGTTATTGAAGTCCTCAAACTGTGGTTTGAAGACCTCAAGCTGCAGAGAATCCTCCAGCAAGTGACCCATGCCCCATGCTGCAGAGGAAAGCGAAAAACCTCCAGGGCCTCTGCCAATCTGCCCTGGAGGAAAATTCCTTCCCGACCCCAAATATGGCGATCAGTTAAACTCTGAGCATGTGGGCAAGACTCACCAGCCAGCACCCAGGAAAGAATTCTCTATAGTAACTCAGATCCCCACCCATCTAACATCCCATCACAGACCACTGGGCATACTTACCTGCTGATAATCAAAGATCAATTGCTAAATTAATTGCCAAAATTAGGCTATCCCATCATCCCATCCCCTCCATAAATTTATCAAGCTTAGTCTTAAAGCCAGATATGTCTTTTGCCCCCACTACTCCCCTTGGAAGGCTGTTCCAGAACTTCACTCCTCTAATGGTTTGAAACCTTCATCTAATTTCAAGTCTAAACTTCCTAGTGTCCAGTTTATATCCATTTGTTCTTGTGTCCACATTGGTACTAAGCTTAAATAATTCCTCTCCCTCCCTGATATTAATCCCTCTGATATATTTATAAAGAGCAATCATATCCCCCCTCAACCTTCTTTTGGTTAGGCTAAGCAAGCCAAGCTCTTTGAGTCTCCTTTCATAAGACAGGTTTTCCATTCCTCGGATCATCCTAGTAGCCCGTCTCTGAACCTGTTCCAGTTTGAATTCATCCTTCTTAAACATGGGAGACCAGAACTGCACACAGTATTCCAGATGAGGTCTCACCAGTGCCTTGTATAATGGTACTAACACCTCCTTATCTTTGCTGGAAATACCTCGCCTGATGCATCCTAAAACTGCATTAGCTTTTTTAACGGCCATATCACATTGGTGGCTCATAGTCATCCTGTGATCAACCAATACTCTGAGGTCCTTCTCCTCCTTTGTTACTTCCATCTAATGCGTCCCCAATTTATAACTAAAATTCTTGTTATTAATCCCTAAATACATGACCTTGCACTTTTCACTATTAAATTTCATCCTATTACTATTACTCCAGTTTACAAGGTCATCCAGATCTTCTTGTATGATATCCCGGTCCTTCTCTGTGTTAGCAATACCTCCCACAGGGGATGACTCACTCGAAAATGCCCTGTTCTATTCATTCCCTCTGGAGCATCTGGTACTGGCCACTGTCCGAAGACAGGATATTGGGCTAGGTGGAGCATTAGTCTGACCCAGTATGGCCATTCTTATGCTCAATATCTGCCTATCATCCTAAGAAGATGGTTGGGTTTAATATATTTTCTCATCCTATTTCTAAAAGATTCCTTTAGGGTCTGGTTAAAGTATTTCCACCTATGAAGGATCCCTAGAGATCTGAATATTTTATTGTCTAGTTTAATGAAAACTCGATTTAAGACTTTAGCTACCCCTCCGTTAAACCTTCCATCCATGGAAACAGTATTTTTGCATATAGCATGAGTGAAATTAATGCTTTGATGTCAGGTCCTCTGTCATAACAGATAGTTAAGGGTTAACAAGCTCAGTAACCTGATGAACACCTGACCAGAGGACCAACAAGGAACACAGAGATTTGAAATTATCTTGTCCCCTGATTGGTCCATCCTCCCTATATGATATTTCATAGAGGTAAAGTTTCATTAAGCCCTCATCCAAGTTTTCTGCCTAAGATTGTGTCCGAATTTCATGTTGACCAGGCAGTTAATTTACCAATACCTTGTCCAAAACCTGATGCTGATAAAATGGAAAGGACTCTGCACTCTGTAGCTGTAGCTAGAGCTTTATTTCACCTTTTATCTGAGCAGAACTTTTTTTTTAGTAGTTGTTCCATATTATTTGGCATATGCTGAGGGAGTTAAAGAGAAACCGATTTCCTCTCAAACACTTTCAAGTTGGATTTCAAGATGTATTAAACTGTGCTATCGTTAGTAATTAGGGCCCATTCTACAAGAGCCTGAGATGATTCCATAGCTTCTTTTAGTAATGTCTCGGTTTTAGGAGTTCCTAAGGTAACCACGTGGGCTTCTATTCATACTCTCATGAAACATTACGTAGCTGGACGGGCAACTAGAGACGATGTAACCTTTGTTACAGCTTTGTTCCTTAGATCTGTCTTTACGTAACACTTGTGTACCCACCTCCATTTGTCAATTACTTTTTAGTCTCCATGAGTGGAAGATATATAGACAACCACTCAGTTAAGAAAAAGAGGTTACTTACTTATAGTAACTGATGTTCTTCAATGTGTGTTGTCTGTATGTATTCCATGACCCATCCTCCTTCCCCACTATATGAAGGCCTTCAAGATTTTGGCTGGTGAATGAACTTAGTGGCAGTTGGTCCACCCCACCCCTTTTTGCCTGGGTGGGATGGATTGTGTGAGTATGTGCAGACCAATGGGGGACTGCTAGTAAGAAGAAAATGTCCTGTCTGTGGCGCTAGGGAGTGCATAATGCCCATGAGTGGAAGACGTATAGACAACACATCTCAAAGATCATCAGTTACTATAAGGTAAGTAATTCCCACTTTACTGAAATGTTGGTGTGTTCCGGGGAGGAGGAGATAGAGATTTTCTAGCACACACTGATCACAGAGAGCAGTTTCGAACCTCTCACTTTGTTTAACAATGCTCTTTGCCTGGGAATTTATTAGTGTTCTGTCTGGTACTAATTTACATGTCGCAGGAGACGGATGGGCTTCCATCCTTGGGAGATGAGTCCCTGCTTGACACAGCTCGCTGTCAGGGGACTTATCCTGATATGCAGCTTACATGTCCTTTTCTCAGTGTCATCCTCTTGCTCTGAGTTGTGTCCCCCTTGTACCACCCTAAATAATCCCTCTCCATCCTTCTCCTGCCCACAGACTGAGTGCCCTCTTTGCAGCAAGGCTTCTGCAGGTCTGCCCTGCCATTCACCTCCTGGCTTGACAGAACATTCTCATACTGAGCCTCTCTTCTTTCCCTTTCCCAGTGGATCTTGTTGGTGGATACAACATTGGCACCATCAGCCATGACAGCAAGATTGACTGGCTGGAGCTGAATGAGACAGGCCACAAGCTTCTCTTCAGGGACAAGAAGATGAGGGTGAGGTGGGAGACAGGCATGCCCAGGGTACGGGGAATGAGCTGGGCATGCCCAGGAGCAGGGAAGGTGGGTGTCACCGCTCTAATCTAGTGTCTCCTCTTGGACACTTGCCATGAGAGGATCCAGCCGCTCAGTCCCAGGTGTTTTAATCCTCTGGACACTGCACAGCATCCAAGCACTCCCACTGCTTTGGGGCCTCTAGTCACATTCTCAGAGCACAGCCCCTGTCTAGCACCCTCTCCGGAGAGCTGCTACCACACTGCTCAGCCCCTGGAATCAGTACTGACCCCTTAGGCGTGCCCATAGCTTACATGCACCCTTTCCCCGAACTCCAGCCGGGGGGCGTTCTGGTCCCACGGTTTACCTCTTCATGGGCGCGTGATAGCTGCAACACATGAAACACACAGACACTTTGCACAGGATTGTAACACCGTTGCTGTTTACATAATCGCACAAGAAATACACAGATCTTATAGAAAACAACAAACATCATGAACACAGTGCTTTAAACTGCAGCTCACCTTTCCCTGGAGAGACCTCCGAGTTTCACAGATCATAGATTCCCAGGCCAGAAGGAACCACTGGGCTCACCCAGTCTGATCCCCTGTCTCACACAGGCCAGAGAACTTTCCCAAAATAATTCCTAGAGCAGATTTTTTTGAAAAACATCTAAGCTGGATTTTAAAATTGCCACTGATGGAGAATGCATCACGACCCTTGGTAAATTGTTCCAATCATTAATTACTCTCACCATTAAAAATGTGTGTCCTAATTCCAGTCTGAATTTGTCTAGCTTCAACTTCCAGCAGTTGGATTGTGTTGTGCTTTGCTCTGCTAGATTGACCAACCATTATTAAATATTTGTTCCCCATGTAGTGTCTTGCAGGGGTCAACTCTGTGTCCGGTACTATCGATATTTTCATTAATGACTTGGATAATGGAGTGGAGAGTACGCTTATGAAATTTGCAGATGACACCACACTGGGAGGGGTTTCAAACTCTTTGGAGGACAGGTTTAGAATTCAAAATGACCTTGACATATTGGAGAATTGGTCTGAAATCAACAAGATGAAATTCAAAAAAGACAAGTGCAAAGTACTTCATTTAGGAAGGAAAAATCAAAAGCACAGCTACAAACCAGGGAATAACTGGCTAGGTGGTCGTACTGCTGAAAAGGCTCTGGGGATTCTTGTGAATCACAAATTGAATATGAGTCAATAATGTGATGCAGCTGTGGAAAAGGCTAATATTCTGGGATGTATTAACAGGAGTCTTGTATGTAAGAGATGGGAATTAATTGTCGTGCTCTAGTCGGCACTGTTGAGGCCTCAGCTAGAACACTATGTCCAGTTCTGCAGGCCACGCTTAAAGAAAGATATCGACAAATTGGAGAGAGGCTAGTAGTGGACAGCAACAAAACTGATAAAAAGTTTAGAAAACCTGACCTAGGAGGAAAGGTTACAAAAACTGAGCATGTTTCGTCTTGAGAAAAGAATGGGGGAGGGAGATGATTACAGTCTTCAGCTATGCTCAGAGCTGTTAAAAAGGACGGCGATCAGTTCTCCATTTCCACAGAAAGTAGGACAAGACATAATGGTCATTAATCTGCAGCAAGGACGATTTACGCTAGACGTTAGGAAAAACTTTCTAACTCTCAGGGTAGTTAAGCTATGAAATAGGCTTCCAAGGGAGGTTGTGGAATTCACGTCATTGAAAATTTTAAAAAACATGTTTGACAAACACCTGTCAGGGTTGGTCTAGGGTTACTGGTCCTGCCACAGTGCAGGGGCTGGATTGATGATGTTTCAAGGTCTCTTCCAGGCTACATTTCTATGAATCTGTGTAGATATTATAGACTGGGATCAAGTCATCCCTTAACCTTTTCTTTGCTAAGCTAAATAGATTGAGCTCTATAAGGCAGGTTTTCTAATCCTTCTCTGACTTCTCTCCAATTTATCAACATCCTTCTTGAATTGTGAGCACTGGAACTGGACACAGTATTCCAGCAACGGTCACACAAGTGCCTAATATACCTCTCTATTCCTGTTCAAGATTCCCCTATTTATCCCTCTCCGGATGGCATTAGTTCTTTTGGCCACGGCATCACCCTGGGAGCTTGTGTTCAGCAGATTATCCCCCAGGACCCCCAAATCTTTTTCAGTCACTGCTTCCCAGGATAGATCCCCCATCCTGTAAGTATGTATGGCCTACATATAGCTTCCAAGGGTAGTGCAAAAGCAACCTCAGGGCAGACCGTTAACTGGTTGTGAGTTCTAAACATAGATTTCACCAACCACCTGCACCAAGTGCAAATTCCTCAGGCACTTAGTTAGCCTTAACACAGAGTCACAGACAGTCCCCTTGGGTTCTCCAGTCTTTCTTGCCACCCAGGTGAGCATATCTCTGTGATAGATGGCCCCTTACACCACAAATCATAGCAATAATCAGGTTACTTCTGATCCCAAAGGACCAGTCATCCTAGATCTCACACCAAAGACAACACTTGTAGCCTTATAGTAAACTACATGAAGATGTATTAAATAGGAAAAGGAAATCAGAGAGTTATTTACCAGATTAAAGCAAGCAAACAGACACATCAATGAGTTACAGCCTTAGGTATCAAGTATCAGAGGGGTAGCCGTGTTAGTCTGGATCTGTAAAAGCAGCAAAGAGTCCTGTGGGACCTTATAGACTAACAGACGTTTTGCAGCATGAGCTTTCGTGGGTGAATACCCACTTTGCATCCGACGAAGTGGGTATTCACCCACGAAAGCTCATGCTGCAAAACGTCTGTTAGTCTATACGGTGCCACAGGATTCTTTGCAGCCTTAGGTATGAAAAGGTAATACAGGCTTCTGTAATCAGCAAGTTCTATTTGACCTTTAGGGCTAGCCCAGGCTAAGCAGCTGGGGATTTCTTGCTTATGTCGAGAAACACCTTGCTTTCCCCCACCTCCACCCGCCCCCAGTCCAAGCAGCATAGGTTTTTATCCCTCTCCTGCCATGTGCTCTGAGCTTCAAACTCAATTGATGGGACTTGGGAGGAGTCCACTGTCATGATTCATCTTCACAGGAGGGAGGGCAGAACAAAAATAAGAGTCTTTAGTCCTTTTGTTGACAATTCCTCAATCCAGATGTAGGGAGTTTCCAGCTGTAAAATCCACTCATATCCTGCCTGGTATCCATGGGTCTCCTCTTTCAGGAGAGGCATAACTGTTTCTGTAGAAGAGAGCAGCTCTTCCCATGAATTAATGTCCCTCTCATCTGTGATAATTCATACAGCCACAGAGGTTCACAGGACAACCGCTCAAATATTACATTATAATGTGGAGCACAGATATCTCAATAAGATTTATGGAGCAGCAACTCACAAACATTCACTTTCTTGTAATTCTAATACCTGTTTTATCAATATTAACCCACAAGTGAGCCGACAGAGTCCATGTCTGTCATTGTCTAGTTGAGACATGGAGACCCTGGCATGCACTGGCCCCTGGCCTGTCAGTGTCACAGTATACATTTACATTTAGCTGTATTGAAATGCATGCTGTTTGCTTGCGTCCTGTTTACCAAGTGGAACAGATCGCTGTGAATCAGTGACCCGTCCTTTTCATTATTTACCTCTCCCTCAATTTTTGTGTCCTCTGCAAACTTTATCAGTGATGGTTTTATGTTTTCTTCCAGTTCATTGATAAAAATGTTAAATAACATAGGGCCAAGAACCAATCCCTGAGGGACCCCACTGGAAACACTCCCACTCGGTGACGAATCCCTGTTTGTAATTACATTTTGAGACCTTGAATGCAGTGTTGTAGCTGGTTCAGTCCCAGGATATTAGAAAGACAAGGTGCATGAGACGATACCTTTTATTGGACCAGCTTCTAGTGGTGAGGGAGACAAGCTTTCGAGCTGCAAAGAGCTCTTCTTCAGGTCTGGGAAAGGCACTCACAGACATGTCACAGCTAAATGCAAGGTGGAACAGAGAGTTTAGCATAAGTAGTTAGAATGGTAAGAGACCATTCAAGGTGAAGTGGCCTGTTAACACCGCTGTGATCATAGGACAAAAGGGGTGTGTGTGTGTTAGTGGGTTACAGATTGTTGTAATAAACCATAAATCCAATGTCTTCATTAAGACCATGATTTTTAGTATTTAGCAGAGTTATGAATTTAAGCTCCCAGGCTTATCTTTTGAAAGTCTGGTGCAGGTTTCCTTTGAGGCTGAGGGCTGGGAAGAGAAGACCCATCAATACCAGACAGGCTATGAGTGTATCTTACAACTGTCTGGTAAGTCTTCATCCTCAAACGGAACCTGCACAGCACTTTCAGCAGACCAGCCTGGGAGTTTAAATTCATAACTTTGCTAGATCCTAAAAATTAACAGATGTTAATAAAGATCCTGGATTTAATAAGGGCTAATACTCAATATATAAAGGCTGCATATTCAAACTGGAGCGTGCAGCTTGGTAAAGATACATACAGGGAGTTCATAATCTCACATGGAATTTGTTAAATTGTAAAAACAGGTTCCCCAGATCATCACAATGGGCTCTCTCTGGGAGTGGCCTCACAGCACAGCCTAGCACCATACTGGGTCCTTGGGATCAGTACTGCCCCGAGGGGAGAGCACCGCCCTCTCTCTGACCTACTCACCTCAGTCTCTGCAGCAGATGTCTGTGCCTGGAAAATCTCCCATCTAGGTGCTGAGCAGGCTGACCTGACTCAGCATATGAGATCCAGCTGTGTCACAGCACTAGGTGGCTGGATGCAGGGTGCCAGTGTCCTCGCCGGGGTGGGTCACAGGCCCTGCTGATTCTGTCTCTTTCCTCATCTAGTTGCAGCTTTATGACATTGAGAGCAGCACCAAGACCACGATCCTGAACTACTGCTCCTATGTGCAGTGGGTCCCAGGCAGTGATGTGGTGGTGGCTCAGAACAGAAACAGCCTCTGCATTTGGTACAACAACGATGCCCCAGAGCGAGTTACCATGTTCCCGCTGAAGGTAAAATTCCAGTCTGCTCCCTTCCCCCAGAGCTCCCCACCGTCACCCACCGTCATGTGGGGGGGGGGGGGGGTTCTGGGAGGGCACTGGGCAGAGCAGTATTTTATGCAGCGAGAACAGATGGGGTGGTGCTTTGAAAGGGGAATAGGAGGAAGCCTGGGGTCTGACCCTCCTGAAAGCTGTAGGGTAGGAGGGGATGGAGAGAGCAGAAGGCGGACGGGTGACGTTCGGGAGTTCACTGGGAGAAATGGCCTTTCTCTTAGTTCTGCTTGTGACGGTGGGGTTAGCCCAAGTGCCTGGTGGGGGGCAGTTCTGCTGAGCTCATCTACCTGTAGGAGACTATGGCAGAGCTGTCCCAGTGTGCCCTAGCCCCCTCCCCGCGCACAGCGGAAGGTGGAATGGGAGCTGAGAGTGGAGGTGCTGAGGTGTCTGGGGCTCTTTCAGGGGGATATCGTGAACCTGGAGCGGAGCAATGGGAAGACTGAGGTGATAGTGGCGGAAGGGGTGAACACGGTGTCCTACACGCTGGATGAGGGGCTCATTGAGTTTGGAACAGCAATTGATGATGGGGACTATAGCAGGTGAGTGCTGGCAGCCAGCGACCCGGGGTGGGCTGGGCAGTCGAGTCCACAAGGAGGCTAAAGGGTGGCTGGAAGTGAAGGAGGTGTTGTGACGAAGAGCAGGCATGGGGGAGCCAGACGGTGCAATTTGTGGGGGACAGGGCAACTGGCCACTGAACAGAACGGTGTGGGCTGGAGGGAGATGTCTGAGGGCAGCCACCAGACGTGGTGCCAGCTTCATTCAAGGGAAGAAGAGGCTCCCCGGTGATCACTGTCCCATCCATCACAGGGCGGACAGCGAGAGAAAATCCCCGGAGAGCTGGATGGGAGCAGAGCCAGGAGCTGTGAGCAGCGTGGCAGCTTACAGAATGAATCTGCCCAGACTCCCCTGAGCCCAGTATAAGTAGCAGAAGGGAGTGCAGTAGCCAGGTGTGATGTCCAAGGATATGTGTGCAAATATGAGAGCACAGCCAGAGCATGAGTGTGTGCTAATAGATGTGAGACAACTAAGGGGGGATATGATAGAGGTCTATAAAATCATGACTGGTTTGGAGAAATTGAACAAGGAAGTGTTATTTACTCCTTCTCGTAACACAGGAACCAGGGTCTCCCAATGAAATTAATAAGCAGCAGGTTTAAAACAAAAAAAGGCAGTATTTCTTCACACAACGCACAGTCAACCTGTGGAACTGTTTGCCAGAGGGTGTTGTGAAGCCAAGACTATAACAGGGTTCAAAAAGAACTAGATACATTCATGGAGGACAGGTCCATCCATGGCTATTAGCCAGGATGGGCAGGGCTGGTGCCTCTGTTTGCCAGACGCTGGGAATGGGGACAGGAGATGGATCACTTGGTGATTACCTGATCTGTTCATTCCCTCTGGGGCACCTGGCATTGGCCACTGTGGGAAGACAGGATATTGGGCTAGATGAACCTGTGGTCTGACCCAGTATGGCCATTCCTATGTTCTTAAACCTGTGCAAAGGGACGAATGCAGGTTCTGAGCAGTGTGTGTGAGGGCCTGTTCCAGGCTGCGTGCATATGTCAGGTCTCCTCAGAGATGCAGAGCTCTGCAAAAGCCTCTTGAGCCCACATGGGCCTGTGCATGGATGCAGACACCATCTGTGGGGCTCTGTGGGGCTGGAACTGCAGCTTGGCCCCTCTGTTTGCATCACAGTGGGAGGTAGGTTTGCGGTGGTGCATGGGGTATTGAGCTGCTTCTGAGGTAAAGCATGGCACATCTTTGTGCTTCTGGCCAAATGGTCGAAAGGAGCCAGCCTAGTTCTCAGCACCCAGAGGCTCACTGTGTGAGACGCTGGCCCCAGTGAAGTCACTGTGAGTTCAGGGGGACAGAATTTCCCTGCTGTAGCCAGAGGGGTAACAGTGGGGTGTGGCTGCGGCTGTTATAAGCAACAAGAAACAGCTAGCCCTGGTTTGCCGTCCTCAGGCTTCCCCGTCACTGCCCTCCACGGAGCCGTGATGCTTTTCAACAGATCCCCAGAGAGGCCCAGCAGGTGGGGCTCCTTGGGCTGCCCACAGCCCGTTCCTGCATGAGGGAGACACAGCCAGAGAGCGGGCGGCAGGGCTGGGTGGGCTCTGGGGTGACATGCAGGGCAGGAACTGAGCAATTCATGTAGCACCAGCCAGAGCCCTGTCCATGGCCAGGAGAAAGGGTGAAGAGTGGTGGTTGTGTGGAACAAAATCCATCAGGGTTTTCCAAAGTGGAAAAGAGTGTCAGACACTCCTAGGACAGGCCCAGCTGAAGGGCTGCTGAGCCCCAGGGCCTCACAGTGCTGCAGGGTCACATGGTAACCCACCTCCCTCTTCTCTAATGTGCTGCAAACCCTCCTCTCCCCAGGGCAGCTGCATTCTTGGAGACGCTGGAAATGTCCACGGAGACTGAAGCCATGTGGAAGACCCTAAGCAGACTAGCCCTGGAGGCC
Organism: Mauremys reevesii; assembly: GCF_016161935.1. Lineage (NCBI taxonomy): Eukaryota > Metazoa > Chordata > Testudines > Geoemydidae > Mauremys > Mauremys reevesii. Next base: position 207,947,980 of record NC_052625.1, on the reverse strand, counting down.
AAGCAGCTGCACATCGCTGAGAGGTACAGGGAGGAACCTGCCACCCGGTACCTTTCCTTCTGGGGGTTCCTCACGCCCCGAAGGCCTGATCCCAGTGGCCCAGGTTCTGGCCAAGGAGAACTGGATTGTGTGCCTTTCAGTGTTACGTGTGAGCCAGAGTTCCTGCAGTGGGGTGCGCAGTGTTCTCCATCCCAGGTGCTGGCTCAGTCTTACCATCCTCGGCCCTGGGGGACACATGCCTGTGTAGCATAGCTCTGCTACAGATCACAAGGTGGACAGAGCACGTGGCTGGTGCTCCCTCCTGTGGAGCAGAGCTCATGTCGGAGGGTGCGGGATACAAACAGGTGGCTGGGGCCCCCTGCCATGGGCCGACAGCCCTACGAAGGTGCATAGACAGAGCATGTTTCTGGGGCTCCCTCCTGCGGAGCAGAGCTCATGGCTCTGTGGGGTGGAAAACAGGCAGAGCATGGGGCTCGAGCTCCCTCTTGTGGAGTCGGTCAGTGCTATGGCTTGGCCTTACTTCGCTGTGACTACCTGCCCCAGTGTTCTGAGCCCTGGCCTTGCCTTCTGGGTCTGAGGGCAGATAAAAGCCCAGGTATCTGCTTGGCAGCCCATGCTGCTGGTCACTCTGCCCTCCTCACTCTCCCCAGATGCTTCTCAGCGCTGGGCCACGTGTCAAAGGCGCGATTCCTCCATGAAACCAATGAGATCGCTGACCAGGTGGCCAAGGAATACGTGAGTCAAGCTTCACTTCTGCTATGCAGCAGAGTGTGTGTGTGTGTGTGTGTGTGTGTGTGTGTGTGTGTGTGTGTGTGTGTGTGTGTGTGTGTGTGTGTGTGTGTGTGTGTGCGCCACGCCTACTTTCCCCGGCATGGAGAGTGTGCAGCCGATCACGCTGGCCTGGCAGGGGTTTTCTGGAGACCCTGAGTCATGTGGGAATTGCTCACACTGTCCTTCACCCAGGCATCCCAGCTCCACTCATCCCAACTGCATCCCTCACAGGATGCCCAAAGCGCCCCCCTGGCTGTATCCCTCATGGGGTGCCTAGAGCACCCCCCCACTGCCTCCCTCACAAGGTGCCCAGAGTGCCCTCCCAGCTGCCTCCCTCACGGGGCAGCCAGAGCACCCTTCCTACAGCTGCCTCCCTCACGGGGTGCCAGGTGCTGGCCTCCCACAGCCACCTCCCTTGCACCATGCCCAGTGCTGCGTCCCCAGCTTGTCTGAGATGTTTGTGTGTGTCTATAGGGTGGGGATGGCACAGACTATTACCAGGTGCGTGCCCGCCTAGCCATGCTGGAGAAGAATTACAAGCTGGCAGAGATGATCTTCCTGGAGCAGGTGAGGGAGGGTTTGCTGTTGGCTGAGAAGTTTACCCTGGAGTGTGGAGCTAATTCGCTGGCTATGGGGTTTGCTGGGGAGGGGGGGCTCATTCGTTGGCTATGGGGTTTGCCCTGGGGTGGCTCATTCGCTGGCTATGGGGTTTGCCGGGGAGGGGTGGCTCATTCGCTGGCTATGGGGTTTGCCGGGGGGGTGGGGCTTATTTGTTGGCTGTGAGGTTCACCCCTGGGGTATGGGGTCGGAGATCTGATTAATTGGCCGTGAGGTTTCCCCTGAGGTACGGGGGTGTGAGGCTCATTTGTTGATGTAGTGTGAGGAGACATACGCAACATCCAGAGAACTGTACCAGGAAGTTCCTTCCTATGTTTTTTGAGCTGCCCGCTGCAACATGTCCAAAATGTAGGAGATGCCACAAAATGAGACATCTGCTTCTTTTGCTGGTTGTTGCCAGCTGTGGCTTGGTGTCTTGCCACATCTTGCACAGCTTTTCCTACCTTCCCTCCAAAGGTTCCTTGGTCTCCCAGTCGAGTTGTGCACTGTTCTAAGGTTGTACATTTGGTCTGTCTGCTTCTTTTCCTCTTTATTGTGTCAATATTGTAGTCTCTCCTATGCTGATGGAGTGTAAGTCATATTGCAAGAAACCATAAAAATACAGCACTTTCACTTTTGCTATGGTTCTGGTGGAGAACAGGAGTTCTATAACCACTCCACAGCTCCCTTTCTTTATAGTAAAAGATTAAAACCTTAATTAATAACCAGAGTATTTTCACACAGCAATTCAAAATACACTGAACATTCCTTAAAACTGTTTACACTAATATGTCCCCTTTTCAATTGCATTTAAATAGTCCTGAGCAGTATTCTAAAAATCAAGTCGTGGAGGAGATGTGGTCACACATCCAGACTGTGTTCTCATTTCTGTTGAGTTTGGGTATGGAGTTCCCTTAAGAGAGGCTCTCGCATCCTGGCAGAGTACCTGAAGGTTCCTGATCCTCTGTTGGGTTGAGAAATATTGAAGATGGAGCCAGTTTCTCCAGAGAAGTCTCCTTGGAGTCTTCTCTAGGTAGGATCTGGGAGTTGCTGTCAAGTTCCAAATGTCTGCGAAAACAAGTTTAAGCCAAACTTTATCTGTCTCAGTCCAGGCCCTGCTTTTGTTCGGTGCCAAACATTCAAGTTTTGCTGCTGCCGAATGTTTATTTCAGGATCCCATTCTCAAAATTCCTTCAGGTTGGGCCAGTGAGGTTTGAGCTGAGTCAGTGCCACAGGTAAAAGCCTCCTTCACTGTCTTTGCATCAGAAATTCTGCTGGAGATAGCCCAGAGGCAAACAGTGGTGACTGATATTCCAGGAGTCCTTTCTGTGGGTCCGCTGATATTTGCAGAGAAGTCTTTGTAATATCTGCACTGACCTCTCCATCTCCCGGTTGCTCTGGGGGCAATGTGGACTACTAGTGCGACGTTCAAAATCAAAGTCCTGTGCAAATGCTAGGGATGTTTCAGAGGTGATTTGAGGCCCATTATCAGACATGAGGATTTCAGAAACTCCCTGTCCTGCAGATATTGACTGGTTTCTGGACGATTGTGCTGATGAACTCTGTGTGAGGATAGCCAAGTCAATGTATCTGGGGAGGCAATTCGCTACAATAATGTATGTGTCCTTTCCAGAAAAACTGTGGCTACCCACTGCCACGGTCTGTCATGTAGCTTTGTAGAGAGCAGTGGCTCTGGTGATTGTTTTCTTTCCTTGTTACATATCTCACAGCCTTCTACTAAGGTCTGAATTTGCCTTCTCAGAGACCATCCAGTTGTTGTGCAAATGCCTTGTACTTGTTTATGCCGTAGTGTCCCTCGTGGATTTTGGAGAGCATCTGTTTCTGAAGTACCAGCCACGGGGATAAATTAATCTCTGATGTCTGGTCAACTGCAGAAAGCATTTGTCTTTTCTTTCTCTGCACACATGTTTATTTTATTGTGTAACATGCAAATCTGGATTTTGCCCTTGGGCTTTTGATACTTCAACCGTTCTCTCACACCAGTCAGTGGGTTCTTCTGTCTGGGAAATCCCCATATCTTCCATTCTCATGAATTCTTTGACTTTGGCTAGCAGGGTGTGGGGATGTGGTGTGAGGCCATGAGAGCAAAGGGAGTCACTGATGGCACCAGTTTTCTTTTGAACTCCCCTGACAGCTGTCCTGGCCCTGGGAAGATGTGTATACATCTCCTGTGCAGGTTGCTTTCTGCCATTAATGCATTCCAGTTTCTCTACTAGGTGTAGTCCTTGCATTGTTGGCAACCCTACTATTTCCCCTTGTTCCTGTCACCTGCTATTAAATTTGGCCCTTCACATATAATATTCTGCCTACCTATGAAATGGGCTTCAGAGGCCTCTTTTGTTTTGTCACAGATCCCCAGGATCTGTGCTCTGCCCCTATTTTTAAGCAGTCCCTTGGAGGAACCCCTGCAGACCCCAAAGTCCTTCTCTTCCTTAAGGGTAGGCCGCACAGCCTCCACATCTCCTAAACTGAGCCTCTGGGCTCCAGCACTACTGTTTCACACTGTGATTCCTGCCCATTGAGTCCATCTGAGATAGATTATGGGTCAGAGACTCATACACTCTTCAGGGACAAATGCACCTCCGCAGCTATTTGCAGTGACACCAGGCAGGTATTTCAAAACAGAGCAGGGCCAGTCAGCTGGAACGCAGCATCGGAAAGTCCTTAAGTTTGCATAGACATAGTCCAGCCTGGCCAAGCCAGCACACCACAAAGCCAAGCGGGCGTGGAATCCATTTGTTGGCCCTTCCCCTCTGTCTCTTTTCCGTTTCCCATAAATAGGGGTCAGTTGTTCAGTCCCTGGGGCTCCCTTTGTCTTTCCGGATCTTCTGTTGATGTCGGTTGGTTTCAGCCAGGCCTTTAACAATCCATTGCTCCCACTCCAGACAGTCACGTGACACAAATATCTCAAGTCTCCATCTCTGCCCCTGCCCCAAGAGCAGGTTTTCAGCCCTTTAACACCCACTGGCTAGCAATCCCTAGTCCAGTAAGTCACCACATAGAGAGACAAGGGGGGGGGGGGGCGAGGGAATATCTTTTATTGGACCCAACTTCTGTTGGTGAAAGAGACACCCTTTCAAGCTTACGCACAGCTCTTCAGGTCTGGCAATGGTGCTCAGAGTGTCACAGCTAAATACAAGGTGGAACCGTTTGTTTAGCAAGTGTAGCTTGATGGCTTGTCTTTCTCACCAACAGAAGCTGGTCCATTAAAAGGTATTACCTCACCCCCCTTGTCTCTCTAATATCCTGGGGCCAACACAGCTACAACAACACTGCACAGTGCATGCCAACAATATGCTCATAAAATAGTATTGAAATTCTCATTGTGTCACATTTTTTCCTCTTCGAGAGAGACCTGGGAAGTTCAACCTAAAGTTGTTACTCATGGAAGCCAAAACTGATTTCCCACCCACTTTGTAGCTCTCTTTCCAGGCACTTCCAAGATTCTTACAGCATAGGTTTCATAACATAATACAGAACAGTTTCACACCCTCCCTTAGATTTTGTGAGTTTGTCACTAGCAAAGTGGACACAGAGTCATAGAATCGTAGGACTGGAAGGGACCTCAAGAGCTCTTCTAATCCAATCCCCTGTACTCAAGGCAAGACTAAGGGTATGTCTACACTACAAGAGTAGTTCGATTCAACTTAATTCGAATTTGTGGAATCGACCTTACGAAGTCGAATTTGTGTATCCACACTAAGGACACTAATTCAACTTTGTGATCCAACACTAACGGGGCCAGCGTCGACTTTGGAAGCGGTGCACTGTGGGAAGCTATCCCACAGTTCCTGCACTCCCCACTGCCCATTGGAATTCTGGGATTTCCCCCCAATGCATGCTGGGGGGAAAACTGTGTCGAGGGTGGTCTTGGGTAACTGTCAGCATTCAACCGTCACTCCCGCCGGCGGGAAATCAGTTCGCGCACTTTTCCTGTTAGTGACAGCGCGGACGCCACAGCACTCCACTGCGATCATGGAGCCCGCTGTGATCATCGCTGCACTTATGGCCGTTGTCAACTCCTCGCACCTTATCGTCCACCTCTTCAACAGTCAGATGCTGAGAAATCGGGCGAGGAGGCTCCGGCAGCGTGGTGAGGACATGAAGTCTCAAAGTGGCACAGACCTCTCAGAAAGCACGGTACGCCGCGCCATGGAGATCATGGTGGCAATGGGTCATGTTCATGCTATGGGACGGCGATTCTGGGCCCGGGAAACAAGCACAGACTGGTGGGACCGCATAGTGCTGCAGGTCTGGGATGAATCACAGTGGCTGCGAAACTTCAGGATGTGTAAGGGCACTTTCCTTGAACTGTGTGACTTGCTGTCCCCTGCCCTGAAGCGCAAGGACACCCGTATGCGAGCAGCCCTGAGTGTGCAGAAGCGAGTGGCCATAGCCCTCTGGAAACTTGCCACGCCAGACAGCTACCGGTCAGTAGCGAACCACTTTGGCGTGGGCAAATCTACCGTGGGGGTTGCTGTGATGCAAGTAGCCAACGCAATCGTTGAGCTACTGCTCTCAAAGGTAGTGACCCTGGGAAACGTCCAGGTCATCACAGATGGCTTCGCCGCGATGGGATTCCCAAACTGCGGTGGGGCTATAGATGGGACTCACATCCCTATCCTGGGACCGGCCCACCAGGCCAGCCAGTATATTAACCGAAAGGGCTACTTTTCAATGGTGCTGCAAGCAGTGGTGGACCATAGGGGACGTTTTACTAACATCAACGTTGGGTAGCCGGGCAAGGTTCATGACGCGCGTGTTTTCAGGAACTCTGGTCTCTTTAGACGCCTGCAGGAAGGTAGTTTCTTCCCGGACCACAAAATAAGTGTTGGGGATGTGGAGATGCCTATAGTGATCCTCGGGGACCCAGCCTACCCGCTAATGCCCTGGCTCATGAAGCCCTATACAGGTGCTTTGGACAGTGACAAGGAGCTCTTCAACTACTGGCTGAGCAAGTGCAGAATGGTGGTGGAGTGTGCTTTCGGACGTCTCAAGGGGAGATGGCGAAGCTTACTGACTCGCTCGGATCTCAGCGAAAGCAATATCCCCATTGTTATTGCTGCTTGCTGTGTGCTCCACAATCTCTGTGAGAGCAAGGGGGAGACCTTTATGGCGGGATGGGAGGTTGAGGCAAATCGCCTGGCTGCTGATTACGCTCAGCCAGACACCCGTGCAATTAGAAGAGCCCAGCGGGAAGCGCTGTGCATCCAGGAGGCTTTGAAAGCTAGGTTCCTCAGGGAGCGGGGTAACCTGTGACTGTTCAGTTTCTTTACAGAGAAGCTGAACCTGCCCCTGCTTCAGTTACTGTTGACTTTCTTCTGCGGTGACATACCCCGTTCACCACGTTTCCCCCCTTCCAACACACGTTTAAAAATAAAGTTAATGGAATATTTTTAATTAGCAACGTTTTCTTTACTAATGAATTCGCGTTAAAGGGTTGAAACAGGGACGCAGACTGTGGTGGGTAGGGTGTGCAGTGATGTACAGACTGCTTCTACACTCGAGGAATGACAGGCTCCTGCCCCTAGAGCGGTCTGCACTGCCGGACTAGTTGTTTCAACGGAGCCTGCCATCCCTCCTTTTCGGGACTCTGTGTGCGGGGGCTATGTGGCCTTGTGGTGGGGGAGGACTGGGGGCAGGACGTTTACAGGTGGGTGTGAAGGAAGGGGTGAGGGGTGCAGGCTCTGGGCTGGGGGTGGGGGCGTAGGAAGGGGTGAGGAGTGTGTGGGAAGGGGGAGGAGGTGTAGGGGGATGAGGGCTCTGGCTGGGGCTGAGGGTTTGGGGCATTGGAGAGGCTCAGGGCTATGGTGGAAGGGCAGGGTAAGGGCAGCCTGCCTTGCCATTTGTGTATGGCAGGCGCTAGGACCCTGGGGCACCAGACAGCATTTCTGCGGGGAGCTGCTCTACTGTCAGGCAGGTATGGAGCGCAGCGGGGCGGGGGGGAGACCCGTAGGGGCCAGGGCCCGATCCAGGCAGGAGCGGGGGAGAGACCCAGCTCCAAATATAGCTGGAGCAGGGCACCTTCCGCCTATGCACAGAACATGAAAAACACCTCCCAGACTGACCAGGGTGCCTAGTGACTGCACTATGTGTGTGTGACCTGCTGTAGATCCTGCCCCCATGTATGTATCCAGGTAATGGTGACCGTCCTATGCAATTACCAAACCCCTCCTCCCCCTTCACACAAAGCCTTCTGTAAAGAAACATGACGGAAACAGTAATGAACAGCAAACTATTTTTAATAATCAACTACACAGTGAGGGAACGAAACTGGGATTTGGGCTTGGGTGATCCAGGAAGGGAAGGACGTCTCAAAATTTAGCGAATGAGAGCTTTTTGGTACTTGAGCACTCTGCTGGGGTGGAGTGACAGTTTTCACGGCCCCTGGCGCACCTCCTTCTTGTTATTTTGGGTGAGGGGGGTATGGGACTTTGTGGCGGGGGAGGGCGGTTGCAGATACACTGCAGGGGGGCTCTGTCCTCCTGCCTGCGGTCCTGCAGAACATCCACAAGGCGCCTGAGCGTGTCCGTTTGCTCCCTCATTAGTCCAAGCAGCGTTTGAGTCGCCTGCTGGTCCTCCAGACACCATCTGTCCTCCCGTTCGCTGTGTGAGCGCTGCTGCTGGGAGAGGTTCTCCCTCCACTGGCTCTGCTGGGCCGCCTCGGCTCGGGAGCAGCCCATAAGTTCTGCGAACATCTCGTCCCGTGTCTTTTTCTTGCGCCGCCTAATCTGCGCCAGCCTCTCTGAGGGGCATGCTGGAGCAGGTCGGGATACAGGTGCAGCTGTGTGATGGGAAAAAGGGATTGACTTCCTTATAAAGATACATTTCCGCAAAGAGGAAACATAATCTAGTCAGTCTCTGTGAACAAGACCATGCACAGCACTCACTCAGGGAAAGTTTGAATTTTCGGAATTCGCTTTCATTGCCTGGGGGATTGCACTGCAGATCAGACAAGCGGGGCAGGACAGCAGAATCCGTGGAGCAGCCGGGCATGGTAAGCCAAAAACTTTTGGCTGCTTAAAAGTCAATGTATACCACTGTCCTCTTGCTACAGGCAATCCTGATAGCATAAACTCTGCCCCTGTTGCACCCCCTCGCGTCTGTTCCCTGTGAAAGATCCCTGTATAATGCCACTCTGCAGCCTCCACCACGTGGCTGTAAAGTGACGCTCATTGTTATGCAAAGGAACAGTGAAGCACTCCCAATACTAATAGTACACAAATTACTGTAATTAAATGCAGGAGTCTCCGAGCGAGATCACCCTGAGGAGGGTCACTGAGGCAGATAGAGAGCGCATGCTGCGTGAAAGCCAGCACAAACCAGGGGCCTATGCGGCCATACTCGTGGAGGCAATGCTCCCGGAGTACCTGATGATAGCCTGGCACGGAAAAGTGTGCTACCACGGATCACCCAATAAGGCAGCTCTCCCCAGGAACCTCATGCGGAGGCTTTTCGATTACCTGCAGGAGAGCTTCTCGGAAATCTCCCAAGAGGATTTCTGTTCCATCCCCATATATATTGACCTTCTTTTCGCATAGTTAATATTCCTGTTCTGTTAGAAAAAATGTTTGCATGTTTAAAGCACTTACCGACTGATCCTTCCCCTGATTCAGGGTCCGGGGTAACGGCTGGGGAGGGTTGGTAGGGGATCTCAGTGAGGGTGATGAAGAGATCCTGGCTGTCGGGGAAATCAGCGTTGTAAGCGCTGTCGACTGCCTCGTCCTCCTCATCTTCCCCGTCCGCGAACATCTCCGAGGAACAGTCCGTCGACAGTATCCCATCCTCAGAGTCCACGCACACTGGTGGGGCAGTGGTGGCAGACCCACCGAGAATGGCATGCAGTGCCTCGTAGAACTGGCATGTCTGGGGCTGGGCTCCGGAGCGTCCGTTTGCCGCTCTGATTTTTTGGTAGCCTTGTCTCAGCTCATTGACTTTCACGCGGCACTGCGTTGCATCCCGGCTGTATCCTCTGAGTGCCATGGCTTTGGAGACCTTCTCATAGGTCTTTGCATTCCGTTTATTGGAGCGCAGCTCCGAAAGCACAGACTCATCGCCCCCCACAGCAATGAGATCCAAGACTTCCTGGTCAATCCATGCTGGGGCCCTCTTTCTAGTCTGAGATTGCATGGACACCTCTGCTGGAGAGCTCTGCATCGCTGCCAGTGCTGCTGAGCTCGCCACGACGTCCAACCAGGAAATGAGATTCAAACTGGCCAGACAGGAAAAGGAATTCAAATTTCCATGGGGCTTTTCCTGTGTGGCTGGTCAGAGCACCCAAGCTCGGACTGCTGTCAAGAGCGTCAACAGAGTGGTGCACTGTGGGATAGCTGCCGGAGCTACTAAGGTCAATTTGCATCCACACCTAGCCTAATTCGACATGGCCATGTCGAATTTAGCGCTACTCCCCTCGTCGGGGAGGAGTACAGAATTCGAACTAAAGAGCCCTCTATGTCGAATTAAATGGCTTCCTGGTGTGGACGGGTGCACGGTTAATTCGAATTAACGCTGCTAAATTCGAATTAAAGTCCTAGTGTGGACTAGGCCTAAGTATTATCTAGACAGGTGTTTGTCCAATATGCTCTTAAAAATCTCCAATTATGGAGATTCCACAACCTCCCTAGGAAATTTATTTCAGCACTTAACCACCCTGACAGGACATTTTTCCTAATGTTCAACCTAAACCACCCTTGCTGCAATTTAAGCCCATTGCTTCTTGTCCTGTCCTCAGAGGTTAAGGAAAACAATTTTTCTCCCTCCTCCTTATAACAACCTTCTATGTACTTGAAAACCGTTTTCATGTCCCCTCTCAGTCTTCTCTTCTCCAGATTAAAGAAACCCAATTTTTTCAATCTTCCCTCATAGGTCATGTTTTCTAGATCTTTAATCATTTCTGTTGCTCTTCTCTGGACTTTCTCAAATTTGTTCACATCTTTCCTGAAATGTGGCATCCAGAACTGGACACAATACTCCAGTTGAGGCCTAATCAGTGCGGAGTAGAGCAGAAGAATTACTTCTCTTGTTTTGCTTCCAACACTCCTGCTAATACAGCCCAGAATTATGTTCGCTTTTTTTTCAACAGTGTTCCACTCTTCATTCATATTTAGCTTATGATCCACTATGACTGAGGGGGGACATGATAAGAGTTTCAAGTACATAAAAGGTTGTTACAAGGAGGAGGGGAAAAATTGTTTTCCTTAACCTCTGAGGATAGGACAAGAAGCAATGGGCTTAAATTGCAGGAAGAGAGGTTTAGGTTGGACATTAGGAAAAACTTCCTAGCTGTCAGGGTGGTTAAGCACTGGAATAAATTGCTAAGGGAGGTTGTGGAATCTCCATCATTGGAGATTCTTAAGAGCAAGTTAGACAAACACCTGTCAGGGATGGTCTAGATCAGCAGTTCTCAAACTGTGGGTCAGGACCCCAAAGTGGGTCATGAGCCCATTTTAATGGGTCACCAGGGCTGGCTTAGACTTGCTGGAGCCTGGGGCTGAAGCCGAAGCCTGAGTCCCATCGCCCGAGGTCAAAGCCAAAGCCTGAGGGCTTCAGCGCTAGGCGGTGGAGCTCAGGTTACAGGCCCCCTGCCTGGGGCTGAAACCCTTGGTCTTTGTCCCCCCATCCAAGGCGGCAGGACTTGGGCGGGCTCAGGCTTCGGTCCCCCCTCCTGGGGTCATGTAGTAATTTTTGTTGTCAGAAGGGGGTCACAGTGCAATGACGTTTGAGAACCCCTAGACTAGATAATATTTAGTCCTGCTCTGAGTGCAGGGGACTGGACTAGAAGACCTCTTGAGGTCCCTTCCAGTCCTACGATTCTATGATTGTCTAGTCTCCTGTGGGCTGTAATACTGTGGTCTCATTTCGGTTGTTGGGTTTAGTGTGCCTTTGCTGGGTGGTGTTGGTGACCTCTGATATACAGGAGGTCAAACTAGATCGTCTAGTGGTCGCTTCTGGCTTTAAATTCTCTGACTCTGTGACCCATGCGTAGGCCCATCCCCTCTGGACCTACTGTCTTTTCATACCTGGGCCTACTGTCCACAACTTCTGCCACCAATTGGCCTGCACTACACAGATCCTCAGGCTTCCTCTCCACTAACCCCATTTAAGCTTGTGGGAACATATCTCATAGGGTTGTTCTAAACCAACTAGGCCATATAAATGTTCCAGCATAGCAACACTTGCACCTTGACCTCATTTGTGGAGATCTCCTCCCATCAGGGTGGTAGCTATCGTATACATCACATCCCGACTCATTTGTATACCCTGAAACCTTTCCCTGTAAGCCACAGGTTTCCAGTCAAACGTAAGGAGTAGAGCCTTTTGGATCTGTTCATAGTCCCCAGTATTCACTCTGTCCATCTGGCTGTACACCTCTGCCACTTTAAGATTGACTAATGGGGTGAGACAGCGGAGCTGGTCTGCAGATTCAAACTGGTTTACATCACAAGCATTCTCAAAGGCACTGAGGTAGGCTTCTATATCCCCCTTCCTTAAACTGGGGCCGCACATTGGGACATAGGTTCCCTGGGGAAGTGGCTTCTCATGGTCTCTCCACAGATACCCCTCTATGGAACCTCTTGCTTCTCCAAATTCAGTTAATGCTGTCGCTGCAATTATTCAGCTTCTGTTTCTCTAGCTGAAGGTTCTTCTCTCTCAGCACCAACTTCCGCCCCTTCAAATCTAGCACTGTGGAATTGGGCCGTGAGGACACTTGCTGCTGGGGAATTGGGCCGTGAGGACACTTGCTGCTGGGGAATTGGGCCGTGAGGATGCACTGCTCCGGCTGCCCCTGTTGCCCTTGGACTCTTTCGGAATCCTGCCTGTGCCTGGACCCTGGTTCTTGGTCCAGTCATCCTTCTCCAGGCGAGCAATCAGCTGCACCTCGTTTAACTTCCCAAAACTTAACCATGTCTCCCTGCACAGCTCCACAGTGCTGTTCTTAGGAGCTGGTCTTATGCCATTTTCTTGATGTTTCCTTTGACTAACCTTATTTTAATTCTTTGAGAGATTGCACATGTGCATTCCGCTCTCAGAGTCTGTGCTCTCAGCACATGGCCATTGGAAGCTTTTTCCCTCAGCGGTACCCATTGGGTGGCTCGAGACCCCTCTGCTGCTGCATGTCACTGCAGCCAGGTCTGAAGGGAAGAGCCGCCACTAGACCACCCGTTGTTCCTTAATCACAGAATCATAGAATATCGGGGTTAGAAGGGACCTCAGGAGGTATCTAGTTCAACCCCCTGCTCAAAGCAGGACCAATTCCCAACTAAATCATCCCAGCCAGGGCTTTGTCAAGACTGACCTTAAAAACTTCTAAGGAAGGAGATTCCACCACCTCCCTAGGTAACCCATTCCAGTGCTTCACCACCCTCCTAGTGAAAAAGTTTTTCCTAATATCCAACCTAAACCTCCCCTACTGCAACCTGAGACCATTGCTCCTTGTTCTGTCATCTGGTACCACTGAGAACAGTCTAGATCCATCCTCTTTGGAACCCCCTTTCAGGTAGTTGAAAGCAGCTATCAAATCCCCCCTCATTCTTCTCTTCTGCAGACTAAACAATCTCAGTTCCCTCAGCCTCTCCTCATAAGTCATGTGCTCCAGCCCCCTCATCATTTTTGTTGCCCTCCTCTGGACTCATTCCAATTTTTCTTCTTACCGCCCGTGGCAGTCACTGGAATCCCTGTTCGTTGCCAGAACAGCTTTCTCTCTGCTGTGTAGATAGTATCGTTGTGGTTTAGTAGTTATAGTTAGTAAGTTGTAGTTGTTTGGTTAAAAAAAACGGGGGGGGGGGGAGGGTGGATTTTGTTGTTTTTCTCCATTTCAGTGTTCTGCTGCCGGCACCGAGGCATGCCCCAGTTGCTGGGCTTCAAGCCAAGTGCTTCTTGCTCAAAGCCTATGCTGGTGAGCGACCCACACAGTAGTTGTCTTAAGTGGTCCCCAGGAGGTCACTGGGGACCAGCCCTGTATTGGTGGCCATGTTGGAACCCCTGGGTTTCCTCCCCAACTTCTAGATCCTCCCCTCGTCATGCCTACTCAGTGCCCTCATCTCGGTGGGGGAAGTGCCTGGGCAAAGCACAGGTGAAAGACCAATGCCAGATTTGCTGGGAATTGAAGCCTAGAATGAAAAGGATAGGGAGGCTAGGCTGAAATTCCTGCTGATGGAGGCAGCATTCAGACCACTGTTGGAGCCATTCTGGTCCAACTCAGTGCCGAGGGTTACCGCTCCAGTGAAAAGCTCACCTCCAATGTTGCTGGAGTCCCGGCAGTGATCTCCTTCACCTGTGCCAAGGAAGAAATATAAATCTTCCAAAGAGGAACCGACCAAGGGAAGAGCTCCACCTTGCAAGTCTGGTAAGAGGGGCAAGAGGGAGTGGTGTAGCTTGCATATGAAATCTAAGCTCTCCTCCTCCAAATCAGTGCCTAAGCCGGCACAGTTGGCTTCGGTGCTGGAGAGGGCACCGTTCAGTGCGGTGCCAGAAGTAACACCATCAACTTCAGCAGCACTGCAGTGGCAGACACACTCTCAGTGCCGACTGCCCTGGAAGTGTTCACAGCAGCAAGGAATTTGCTCTGCTTCTGTGTGTCGCTGGCCATGCAGGAGTCAGATCCCTGGGCCCCGTTGCCCCATCTGGCACCAACACAGCCGTGCCACTTGTGTTACCATGCCAGCTGCCTGCTTCCTGGACAGGCAGCCCATCGGTATCATCTGAGGGGAAGCCAGCAATGATGGCAGTGCTGTGCCCATCCCCAGGTTCTTGGGACCAGCCTCCAACACCCACTGGACCAGCCCCTCCATGGTCAGAGGGAAGGGAAGCTTCACTGCGGGACTCAGAGATGGGATCTTGTATCTCACAATGCTGAAGCATATCCTGCAGATCCCTGCTCTCTCCTCCCTCTCCACCCACCAGCGCAACCCCACCGTGGACACTACTATGGAAATGCGGCCAGGAGGTCACTGGGGACTAGCCCTGTATCGGTGGCTATGTTGAAACCCCTGGGTTTCCTTCCCAACTTCTAGATCCTCCCCTCGTCATGCCTACTCAGTGCCCTCATCTCGGTGGGGGAAGTCCTTGCACCGAGCTGCCCCATCCCATGTCCAGTACTGGGCTCAGAAGAGGCGTTGAAAGCAGAGGAACAGCCTGTGGAAGAAATTCAACCATGTCCAATCTTGGATTCCTCCTCCTCCTCCTCTCCAGACAAGGCAGTTTCCTTAGAGGCAACATCACCCCTTGTGATGATTTTAAAGCTTAACAGGAATTGTGAGGGAGGGTGGCTACAGGTCGAGGAGGTCAATCCTCATCTCATCTGATTGACGTTTGATCAATGGCAGGTCCCTCCAGAATGGGACTGAGGCAATATTGGCGTCTGTAACGGTGCTATAGTAGACCCCATCTTCATTGCCTCCCACCTCAAAGATAGCAGAGCAGAAGCACTCTGTGCCCTCCCAAGGCTTTGAATATCTTTACTCCCATCCATCTCCAGGGTCCTTAGTTGTTACAGCAGCTAATGAGAGAGAGCAATGGGGCATCAGGCTGTCACCCCAAAAATCAAAGGACTCAAAGAGATGGGACTTGTTTGGCAGGAACATTTCTTCAGCTAGAGGATTGAAGCTTTGAATTGCCAACCAGCAGGCTCTGCTGGGGCCTTATGACAAACGCCTGTCAGGGGTGGTCTAGATAATACTTAGCCCTGCCTTGAGGGCAGGGGACGGGACTAGATGACTCACGAAGTCCCTTCCAGTCCTACAATTCTATGATTTAAATTTATGGGGCTCCATGGAGAAGTTCTCAGAACTGCTTCCTGGGAATGCCACGCAGAAGATCTCTTCCCTGGTGAACGAGGGCAGACTAGTGTTGAGAACATGGCTGCCGCATCCATTGTTGCCATGCAGAGATCCTCAGGGTTATAGTCTTCTGGTCTCCCCTATGAAGTCCAGAATACTATTCAGGACTTGCCGTTTGAGGGTCCTTCTCTGTTCTCAGACCAAGTGGACAACAAGATTCATGGGCTTGTACACGCCTGCCTGGTCAGAAAGTGCTATTGACCTCAACAGATCCACTGTTTTCCCACTCCACCTCCTTGTCAGGACCTGTCAAAACAGAAGTGCAGGGGTGAGAAGTGCAAGCCTCCCCCTCCTGTTGCTTCGGCTCCAGCTCTGGACCCTTCAAGACACCTGGCCAGTCAAGGCTGCCGGGCCAGTCTCCATCTCTCCAGACCCTATTTCCCCCACATTTGCAAACCATCTGTTTCACTTCCTCAGTGCTTGCTCCCAAATTACTTCAACCAATGGGTTGTGAGCATTGTGGAAGTGGGATATACCCTTTAGTTTGTTTCTGCCTCTCCCTCCCCGCCAATATTCCTCTGCAGGGATCACGCCAATGAGGAGCTCCTTCTCCAGGAGGTACACTCTCTCCTTCGGTCAGAGGCCAGAGAAGAGGTTCTACACTGTCCAAGAGGGAAGGGGTTTTATTCCTGTTATTTCCTAATGGGGGGCTGTCTCAGTCCAGTTTTAAACCTGCGTCAATTCAACAAATTCTTTAAAAAGATAACGTTTCTCATGGTCACCCTAGCTTCTGTTATTCCCACCCTGGATCTGGGGACTGGTGGGCCAACCTGGACTTAAAAGATGTCTACTTCCATGTGGCAGTCAACCAGGTTCATAGGAAGTACCTCAGATATGTGGTAAATCAAAATCATCAGCAGTTCGCTGTACTACCATTTGGCCTGTCAGCAACTCCCAGGGCTTTTACCAAAGTTATGGCAGTAGAAGTTGGCTTCCTGAGAAGATCGAGAATCCAAGTTTACCCCTACCTAGGTGACTGGCTTGTGATCCAGACTGCAGGTATTGTTGTGTATTCCTGATCCAGTCAACATTCAGTGCTCTGAGACTGCTAGTCAATGCAGAGAATTTCTCCTTTTCCCCATCCAGAGGATAGAGTGTATAAGGACTGTACTGGACTTGTCTCAAGTCAGAGCTTTTCTTCCAGACCTGAGGGTTCAGACAATCCATAAGAATGGCCATACTGGGTCAGACCGATGGTCCATCTACCCCAGGGTCCTGTCTTTCAGCAGTGGCCAGTGCCAGATGCTTCAGAGGGAATGAACAGAACAGGGCAAGTATCGAGTGATCCATCCCCTGTCGTCCACTCTCCGCTTCTGACAGTCAGAGGCTAGGGACACAGAGCATGGAGTTGCGTCCCGAGCATATTGACTAATGGATCTATCCTCCATGAACTTACCTAATTCTTTTCTGAACCCTTTTATAGTTTTGGCAATTCGATCAATTGTTACAGAGATGAAAGCTCACCTGGTCACAACAGCATGAAGCTGAGATTCCTTGGGGCATGTGGCCTCTAGCCCTTTTGATTCAGTAGGTCAGACTGCACTCAGAGTTCTACAGGCTAGGCTGGCACTGGGGCACGCAACTCTCCTACTCTTCTGGCCAAGGTAACGGCAACCAAAAATGGCACTTTCATTCATGGATACAGCAGCGAGCAAGTAGCCAAAGGCTTAAATGGGGGACCCATAAATCTTGACAACACAAAGTTCAGATCTCACGGCAGGAACAGGCCTTGGAGTTTCCCATGGATAAGTGTCAGTTGTTCAGTTGTTAGGGCTCTCTCAGGATCCTCCACTGATGTGGGTTGGTGTCAGCCAGTCCTTCAACAATCCATTCCTCCCACCCCAGACAGTTCCCTGACACAAGATCTCATGTCTCCGGCTCTGCCCCAGAGCAGCTTTTTACCCCTTCTGCCTCCTAGGCCAGGGAGTCACTGCCACACGCATCATTCACAAAAATATTACAGAAAATTCCACTCTGTCACAGCTTTGGAGTCTACTTGCTTTCCCTCAGCCGGACAGGTATGGCACACAGCAGCAGCATCACTCATGGCAAATATCAGGGCATGTGCCTGCTGTTCTTGTGCTTTCTCTGTAAATCATAAGCCACCCGGAATCACTCAGACCTACGGATCCAGCAAGGCTGCTGCCTGAGTTTCCAAAATCAAACTTCTCTAGCAGTCATCTGTGCTATGGGTCCTGCTGCTGCGCTGAGAGGACTCTGCATCCTTCATGCTGCAGCTTTCGCAGCTCTGCTCCCTGGCTTTCCACTGCTCCCACTCCCTCACCACTGCTGCTGTGCGAGTCTTTCCTTTACCCCTGAGAGAGGGATTTCCCACGGCTGACACCCTGCGGTGTGAGCACATAAGCACAGAGCACCAAGCTTTAAGCAGCGTCTAGAGAACTCCCTGACCAGGAAGTTCCTTCCTACATTTCTTAAGCTCCCCACTGCATCACATCCTGGTCCTGTCTGGTGACCCTCGGGACCAGGAACTGTATAACCTCTTCACAACTGGCTGTGAGGTTTGCCCTGCAGTGCCGTGGGGCTCATAGTTCCCTAGAGAAGGGACTGTTGTGATCGTCTAGTCTGACCTCCTGTAGAACACAGGCCAGAGACCTGCCCCAGAATAATTCCTAGAGCAGAGCTTTTAGGAAGACATCCAGTCTTGATTTAAAAGTTGCTGATGAGGGAGAATCCACCACGGCCTTAGTAAATTGTTCCTGTGGTTAATTACTGTCTTTGCACCCTATTTCCAATCTGAATTTGTCTAGCTTTAACTTCCAGCCACTGGATTGTGTTAGCCCTGTCTCTGCTAGACCCAAGAGCCTGCTGTTAAATATTTGTTCCCCATGTAGGTGCTTAGAGGCTGTGATCAAGTCACCCCTTCCCCTTGAGCTCCTGGAGTCTGTCACTGTGAGGCAGGTGTCTAACCCTTTAATTGTTCTCACAGCTCTTCTCGGTGGGAAGGAGGTTTCGCTGAGGTGCGGGGGGCTCGTTTATTGGCTGCGAGGTTTGCCCTGCTGCCCAGCATTCGGACTCATTGTCTGAAGTGCCCAGCCTGGCCTCGTTTTGGGAGCTAACCCCATGTGGCAGGGTGTTCCCCAGGCTCAGGCTGACGAGTCAGCAGCGAGGGAAGCCCGCCCCATAGTAACGCTCTGCTCTCTGTGCCCAGAACGCGGTGGAGGAGGCCATGGAAATGTACCAGGAGCTGCACATGTGGCAGGAGTGCATTGTGGTGGCAGAGGCCAAGGTACCGTGTATATTGCGCTTTGCCCTCCCTTGCCGGTGGACTGGGCCCCGCTGGGGTGCTCCATCTGCGCTGGGGGATAACGTCTGAGCCTGGGTTCTGTCACAGAGAGCCTGCATCTGCCTGGGAGACTCCCAGCTGGACTCGGATGAGCCAGTTCAGTGCCAGGTGGCTGAGTGGGGAGGTGCCTGGGGGCTCTGCAGTAAAGAAGGGGGGAGGGCATGTTATCACTCCACGTGTGTGCAGAGCTGCAGAAGGGAATGGAGGGACAGGGCGGGGGGTGAATGAGGGGCTTGGCTGTGATGCCAGGGACAGGGGGCGAGGAAGGAGGCTTCCTGCCGCTGACAGCTGGGGGAGGAGGCTGTTATCAGGCAGGGTGGGAAGGTACACGGGTCTGCAGCGGGCCTGGGTGCTGTAGACTTGGCAGGTGAGGAGGCTTGGGAGGAAAGGCAGCGCATCCTGCTGGGCCGTGCAGCTGGGGACTGGAACTGAGATGGGCTCATGGGGGGACACAAGGCTGGGGGAGGGAGGCATGTGGAGCTGAGCAGAGGGGAGCTCAGGGGGTGCTGTGGTGGGGAGGGAAAGGTAGTTCAGGGGACACTGTGGGGCAGAGGAGAGGGGAGCTCAGGGAGCACTGTGGGGTGGGGCAGAGCAGAGGAGAGGGGAGTTCAGGGGGCGCTGTGGAGGGGAGGGAAAGGTAGTTCAGGGGACACTGTGGGGCCGAGCAGAGGAGAGGGAGTTCAGGAGCACTGTGGGGTGGGGCAGAGCAGAGGAGAGGGAGTTCAGGGGCGCTGTGGGGTGGAGCGGAGGGGAGCTCGGGGGGCTGTGGGGCAGGGCCGAGCAGAGAGGAGGGGAGCTCGGGGGGCGCTATGGGTCAGAGGGGAGCTCAGGGGCGCTGTGGGGCGGAGCAGAGGGGAATGGGGGGGGCTCTGGCCGGCGGCTGTGCCTGGCACTGGAAGAAGCCTGCAGGAGGGGTGGGGCCGGGCAGGGGGAGCTCAGGGGGCGCTGTGGGGCGGAGCGGAGGGGAGCTCGGGGGGCTGTGGGGCAGGGCAGAGCAGAGAGGAGGGGAGCTCAGGGGGCGCTATGGGTCAGAGGGAAGGGGAGCTCAGGGGGCGCTGTGGGGCGGAGCAGAGGGGAATGTGGGGGCTCTGGCCGGCGTCTGTGCCTGGCACCGGGAGAAGCCTGCAGGAGGGGAGCTGGCCGGGGCTGACAGATGCTGCCCCCTGCCTCCACCAGGGGCACCCGGCGGTGGAGAAGCTGCGCCGGGGCTATTACCAGTGGCTGCTGGACACGCAGCAGGAGGAGAAGGCTGGGGAGGTGCAGGAGAGCCAGGGGGAGCACCTGGCCGCCGTGGGCCTGTACCTGAGGGCCGGACTGCCGGCCCGAGCCGCTCGGCTGGCCATGGCTAGGGACCCGCTCCTGGCCAATGGAGATGTCATCAACCGAGTCACCACCGCGCTGATCAAAGGGGAGCTGTACGAGCAGGTGAGAGCCTCCCCCTCCCCCAGGGTCAGAGCTTCCACCCTCCCCCAGCCCCCAGGTCGGCGCCTTGCCCCTCCCCCAGCCCCCAGGTCGGCACCTCGCTCCTCCCCGACCCCTCCCCCAGCCCCCAGGTCGGCGCCTGGCCCCTCCCCGACCCCTCCCCCAGCCCCCAGGTCGGCGCCTCGCCCCTCCCCGACCCCTCCCCCAGCCCCCAGGTCGGCGCCTCGCCTCCCCAGCCCCCAGGTCGGCGCCTCGCCCTCCCCAGCCCCCAGGTCGGCGCCTCGCCTCCCCAGCCCCAGGTCGGCGCCTCGCCTCCCCAGCCCCCAGGTCGGCGCCTCGCCGCCTCCCCATCCCCTCTCCCAGCCCCCAGGTCGGCGCCCCGCCTCCCCAGCCTCCAGGTCAGCTCCTGCCCACCCCCAACCCCTCCTCCAGTCCCCCAGGTCGGTGCCTCGCCCCTCCCCTCCCCCAGCCCCCAGGTCAGCACCTCGCTCCTCCCCGACCCCTCCCCCAGCCCCCAGGTCGGCACCTCGCCCTCCCCAGCCCCAGGTCAGCATCTCGCCCTCCCCAACCCATCCCCATCCCCAGGTCGGCGCCCGCCTCCCCAGCCTCCAGGTCAGCCCCCGCCCACCCCAACCCCTCCTCCAGTCCCCAGGTCGGTGCCTCGCCTCCCCTCCCCAGGTCAGCGCCTCCTCAACCTGTCCCCAGCTCCCCAGGGTCAGCGCCGCCCCTCCCCAGCCCCCAGTCAGCGCCGCCTCCCCAGCCCCCAGTCAGCGCCCCTTCCCCAAACCCACTCCCCAGGGTCAGAGCCTCCCCCTCACTCTCACCGAGTAACAGCCTTACCCCCACCCTCCCCTCAGCCCCCACCCCAGGGAGTTGGAGCCTCAATTGCACAGAGCTGTGGTGCCAGCTCCCTGCGCCCTAGAGACAGAGGGCCTGGGGCAGGAGCCCTCATCCCCGTCCCTGGAGTTGCTGGGAACGTCCAAGCAGCTCTTCATGGTACCTGCTGGCATCTCCACAGGAAACAAACAGGCAGCGGCTTGGCAGCTGCAGGACCAGCCCCAGGCTCGGTGGCATGCAGGGTAACGGCTCCAGGACCCCATGGTCTGGGGGCTCTGGACAGGGAGTGGCCCTGGGGCTGCAGGGTGCATGGCTTGTGGGGTGGGCATGGGGGCTCTGTACCTGGCGAGGTGTATGGCTGGGGCAGCGGTCGGGGCCTGGGAGCTCTGGTCCTGGCCCCCAGCCTGGTGTGACATGTGGCAGGGGGGCCAGCGGCTCTGCAGCCTGTCTGACAGCCTGTGTGTGTGCGCTAGGCTGGAGACCTGTTTGAGACGATCAGGAACCCCCAGAAGGCTCTGGAGTGTTACCGCAAGGGCTGCGCCTTCCTGAAAGGTACCATGGTCCCCGTCCCCCTTCCTTGGTGTGAGCACCCCCAACACCTCTTGCAGGGATGCCCTGTTCTGTTGCCACACAAGTGGCTGCCCCGGAGCCCAGAGGACCTGGCTGCGTGTCATCGCTGCCCGTCTTCCTGTCAACAGCTCTAGTTCTGAGCTGGAGCTCCATGAGTTGAGGAACAGGATTGCCTGGTGAGACTGCCTGCAAAGTGGGCACTGGACTCGATGCCCCAGGCCATCCCTTCCAGTCCTGAGTTCCCGTCTCCTGTAGCCACTCATGGCCTCAGTGCAGGTTCCTCCTGGGCTTATCAGCCAGCAGGAGGCCAGACGCTACTGGAATCAGCCCCACGCCTCCCAGGGCCTGTCTTCAGTGCTGTCAGGTCAGCATCCTCTCCCAGCTGGTGGCTGGTGTGACACGTTCCTCTCCCCTTGCAGCGGTGGAGCTGGCTCGCGTGGCGTTCCCTGCGGAGGTGCTGAAGCTGGAGGAGGCCTGGGGAGATCACCTGGTGCAGCAGAAGCAGCTGGATGCTGCCATTAACCATTACATTGAAGCCAGGTAAGGCCAGGCTGGAGCATTCCCACGGCAGCTGCACAGCTCTGAAAGCAAAGCACTTGGGTGAGTCTCCTTACACTAGTGAGCTAGCTGGACCCTCCAGGGTCTGCTGGAGCCCCACGGGCCTGACCCATGGGACCCTGCTATCCCAGCCCTGGGCATGGGCGCCGACTTATATGGGCTCCTGGGGCTTTAGCCCCAGGAATATTTACAGTCAGGGGCTCTGCTCCACCAATAGTTGGAGCTAGGTTTCGCCCCTTTTAAATCCCAGCCGCGGCCGGGAGTCAGAGGGCTCTGCGCTGCCCGCAGCCGCGGGGAGCCCAGAGCCTTTTAAATCCCAGCCGCGGCAGGGAATCAGAGGGCTCTGGGCTGCCTGCAAGAGCGGGGAGCCCAGAGCCTTTTAAATCCCAGCCGCGGCTGGGAGTCAGAGGTTCTGGGCTGCCTGCAAGCGCGGGGAGCCCAGAGCCCTTTAAATCTCAGCCGCGGCCGGGAATCAGAGGGCTCTGGGCTGCCTGCAAGCGCGGGGAGCCCAGCGCCCTTTAAATCTCAGCCGCGGCTGGGAATCAGAGGGCTCTGCACTGCCCCAGGGGCAGGGAGCCCCGAACCCTTTGAATCCCAGCCGGGGAGGTGGCTGGGATTTAAAGGGCTCAGGGCTCCCGCAGCTGCCAGCAGCCCAGAGCCCTTTGAATCCCAGCCCCTGGCCGCTGAGTGCCCCCTCCCCAGACCCTTGCCCCAACTGCCCCCCAGGACCCCCACCCCGTATCTAAGCACCACTGGTCCTTGTCCCCCGATTACCCCCCCTGCCCCTAACTGCCCCTTGGGACCCCAGC
Source organism: Mauremys reevesii (assembly GCF_016161935.1). Classification (NCBI taxonomy): domain Eukaryota; kingdom Metazoa; phylum Chordata; order Testudines; family Geoemydidae; genus Mauremys; species Mauremys reevesii. Next base: position 207,925,253 of record NC_052625.1, on the reverse strand, counting down.
CCCTATCTAAGCCTCCCTTCTCCTTGTCCCCAACAGCCCCCTCCTGAGACCCCACTCAACTTCCCCAGGACCGCACCCCTACCTGTCCCCTGATAAACCTCTTAGACTCCCATGCCTATCGAATTGCTGCCTGTCCCCTGACTGCCCCTTCGAGCCTCTGCCCCATCCAACTCCCCCTGCTCCTTGTCCCTTGACTGCCCCCCGGAACTCCCTACCCCTTCTCCAACCCCCAAACCGCTTACGCTGGTCTGAGTGGCACAGTATCTGGCTCTGTGCAGCTCCAGATAGTTGCTGCCATGCTCCCCCATGGAGCCCACAGCCCTCTCCCACCCCCAGCACCTGCCTTCCAGATTTGAACACCTCAAAATTCAGGTGTGCTCAAGCTCGGTTTGGGCAGCTTTTACTTCATTTCTCCCAAATCAGTTTCCCCTGCAAGGTGCCAACTAAAGGTGTTGGAGAACAGAGAGATCGGGTGGCCTCCTAATGCCTAGAAAAGAGACAAAGGCCGGAGGAGGGAGTGTCAGTGCCTGTGCGGACTTCTGGGAAGTGCACGGTGTGGAAGGGGATGCTGTGATGCTTTGGAACAACTCCATACAAAGCCAGTCAGGACTCTGGGGGAGCCTCCTCTCTCGGAGCAGACTGTCTCCAGGGCAAGAAGCTTACACCTTCCTGGGTCTGACCTCGGAGCATTCAGCCCTTCCACATCATGCGCTTTCCACAGCGAGTCTGCCCAGGCGGGTCCTGGGGCAACCAGAGGTCCCTGCACCCCAGCTCTGCAGTCAGATGTGACTCTCAGCCAGACAGTAAAACAGAAGGTTTATTAGATGACGGGAACACAGTTTAAACAGAGCTTGTAGGTACAGAAAACAGAACCCCTCTGTCAGGTCCATCTTGGGGGGTGGGGAGCCCAGAACCAAGTTCTGGGTCTCTCCCCATTTCCCCAGCCAGCTCCAAACTGACACTCCCTCCTCTGGCCTCTGTGTCTCTTCCGGACAAGGAGGCCACCTGATCTCTTTGTCCCCAACACCTTCAGTTGGCATCTTGCAGGGGAAACTGAGGCACCCACACAGTATTCAGAAAAAATATTAAGGACGTTCCCACTTCATCACAACGGGTGCAACAAAATATAATACTGTATATTGAAGTAGGCAAGTGCTGCTTCTGACTTTCCACTTTTAATTGACCTTTGTAATCTTGTGGCACTGATGCATTGTAGCTTCATTTTATATCGGCTTACAGGGCGGGAGCCAGGGCCGGCTCCAGACCCCAGCGCGCCAAGCAGGCGCGTGGGGCGGCATTGTCCTGGCAGGGCGGCATTTGGCTCCGGCGGACCTTCCGCAGGCATGCCTGCGGGAGGTCCACAGGAGCCCTGGGAGGAGCGGACCTGCCGCAGGCATGACTGCGGCGGGTGCGCTGGTCCCGCGGCTCGGACGGAGCTCCCGCAGTCATGCCTGCGGATGCCCCACCGGAGCCGCGGGACCACGGGACCGTCCGCAGGCACTTTTGCCCCGGCCACGGGACTGGGGAAGGGCGGCGCAAGCGGCGCGGCGCACCGCCCTGCTTGGAGCAGCGGAATTTCTAGATCCACCCCTGGCGGGAGCGGGGGGGCACCACCATTTTGGGCCCCACCAAAAATTATACAAACCTGCCGCCTATGGCCCTGGGCTCCCTCCTTCACACCCGCCCAGAGCCCTCTGCTATCCCAGCCCTGGGCTCCCTCCCTCCTTCCCTCACACCCACCCAGCTCTGCCGGTGCCCAGAGCCCTCTGCTCTCCCAGCCCTGGGCTCCCTCCTTCCCTCCCTCACACCCACCCAGCTCTGCTGGTGCCCAGAGCCCTCTGCACTCCCAGCCTTGGGCTCCCTCCTTCCCTCCCTCACACCCACCCAGCTCTGCCGGTGCCCAGAGCCCTCTGCTCTCCCAGCCCTGGGCTCCCTCCGTCCCTCCCTCACCCCCACCCAGCTCTGCTGGTGCCCAGAGCCCTCTGCACTCCCAGCCCTGGGCTCCCTCCGTCCCTCCCTCACACCCACCCAGCTCTGCCGGTGCCCAGAGCCCTCTGCTCTCCCAGCCCTGGGCTCCCTCCTTCCCTCCCTCACACCCACCCAGCTCTGCTGGTGCCCAGAGCCCTATGCACGCCCAGCCCTGGGCTCCCTCCTTCCCTCACACCCACCCAGCTCTGCCGGTGCCCAGAGCCCTCTGCTCTCCCAGCCCTGGGCTCCTTCCTCCTCACACCCACCCAGCTCTGCCGGTGCCCAGAGCCCTCTGCTCTCCCAGCCCTGGGCTCCTCCCTCCTCACACCCACCCAGCTCTGCCGGTGCCCAGAGCCCTCTGCTCTCCCAGCCCTGCGCTCCCTCCCTCCCGCACACCCACCCAGCTCTGCCGGTGCCCAGAGCCCTCTGCTCTCCCAGCCCTGGGCTCCCTCCTTCCCTCACACCCACCCAGCTCTGCCGGTGCCCAGAGCCCTCTGCTCTCCCAGCCCTGGGCTCCCTCCTTCCCTCACACCCACCCAGCTCTGCCGGTGCCCAGAGCCCTCTGCTCTCCCAGCCCTGGGCTCCCTCCCTCCTTCCCTCACACCCACCCAGCTCTGCCGGTGCCCAGAGCCCTCTGCTCTCCCAGCCCTGGGCTCCTCCTCCTTCCTCACACCCACCCAGCTCTGCCGGTGTCCAGAGCCCTCTGCTCTCCCAGCCCTGCGCTCCCTCCCTCCCTCACACCCACCCAGCTCTGCCGGTGCCCAGAGCCCTCTGCTCTCCCAGCCCTGGGCTCCCTCCCTCCCTCACACCCACCCAGCTCTGCCGGTGCCCAGAGCCCTCTGCTCTCCCAGCCCTGGGCTCCCAGCCACCCTCACACCCACCCAGCTCTGCCGGTGCCCAGAGCCCTCTGCTCTCCCAGCCCTGGGCTCCCTCCTTCCCTCACACCCACCCAGCTCTGCCGGTGCCCAGAGCCCTCTGCTCTCCCAGCCTTGGGCTCCCTCCTTCCCTCACACCCACCCAGCTCTGCCAGTGCCCAGAGCCCTCTGCTCTCCCAGCCTTGGGCACCCTCCCTCCTTCCCTCACACCCACCCAGCTCTGCCGGTGCCCAGAGCCCTCTGCTCTCCCAGCCCTGGGCTCCCTCCTTCCCTCACACCCACCCAGCTCTGCCGGTGTCCAGAGCCCTCTGCTCTCCCAGCCCTGGGCTCCCTCCCTCCTTCCCTCACACCCACCCAGCTCTGCCGGTGTCCAGAGCCCTCTGCTCTCCCAGCCCGGGGCTGCCTCCCTCCCTCACACCCACCCAGCTCTGCCGGTGCCCAGAGCCCTCTGCTCTCCCAGCCCTGGGCTCCCTCCGTCCCTCACACCCACCCAGCTCTGCCGGTGCCCAGAGCCCTCTGCTCTCCCAGCCCTGGGCTCCCTCCCTCCTTCCCTCACACCCACCCAGCTCTGCCGGTGCCCAGAGCCCTCTGCTCTCCCAGCCTTGGGCTCCCTCCCTCCTTCCCTCACACCCACCCAGCTCTGCCGGTGCCCAGAGCCCTCTGCTCTCCCAGCCCTGGGCTCCCTCCCTCCCTCACACCCACCCAGCTCTGCCGGTGCCCAGAGCCCTCTGCTCTCCCAGCCTTGGGCTCCCTCCTTCCCTCACACCCACCCAGCTCTGCCGGTGCCCAGAGCCCTCTGCTCTCCCAGCCTTGGGCTCCCTCCTTCCCTCACACCCACCCAGCTCTGCCGGTGCCCAGAGCCCTCTGCTCTCCCAGCCTGGGACGCTGATTGTACCCTCTTGTGCCAGTGTATAGTGGTTTTATGATGGGGAAAGTGGAGTCTAGGCTTGGAGCCTAAACAGTCCTTCCCTCGTGATCTGCGGGAGGTGCCCAGAGCCTGTGCTAGGCCGTTTCTCTAAGGTGCTGGTGGACTTTCTCTACTCCACGTGCCAGGCCTGATGACACCATCCCCTCCTTGCCAGCTGTTCTCCCTGACCCTCCTTGCTCCCCAGTTCCCTGTCCCCTGTGCAGACGCGCATGCAGGTGACCCGAGCAGGGAGGCTGCTTCGTTGTCTCCTCACACAGTTCCCAGTCTCACTGCCTGTCTCTCGAGTGAGCAGAGCTCCGCCGGATCTGGTCTCCTAGGCCTGCTAAGGATCTCTGCCCCTTCCGGCGCTAGGTGCTCCATCAAGGCCATTGAGGCAGCCCTGGGGGCCCGGCAGTGGAAGAAGGCCATTTACATCCTGGATTCCCAAGAGAAAAGGATAGCAGTCAAGTACTACCCGAGGATTGCCCAGCACTACGCCGCCTTGCAGGAATTCCAGGTGAGACGCCAGCTCCCAGCATCTCCCAGCCCCACGATGGTCAGAGACGGCTCACCTGCTGTCCTCTTCCCCACAGATCGCAGAGGAGCTGTTCATCAAAGGAGATCGGCCCAAGGATGCGATTGACATGTACACGCAGGCAGGGCTCTGGGAGCAGGCACACAAGGTAGGGATAGAAACTGAGAGCGGCTGAGTCTCTCGGACCCTGCTCCCCACCTTCCAAAGCAGTAAATGTCTGGGCTCAGCAGCCTGCAGACAGTGCTCTGTTTCCAAAGGGTTGCTGCAGGCAGGAGCTGTGAGCTGCCAGCCACAGAACGGGGTAGCCCACTGCTCCCTGTGCCCTGTCTGTGTCTCCCTCCACTTCCGGCTCTGGCCTGAATTACAGCACTTCTCAAAAGGACTGGGCAACCACCGGGCTCAGCCCTGCTCTCGCTGAGCTGCATGACCAAGTGCCCACAGTCTGCTGTGGATGCAGCATCTGCACCCCGGGGGGAAAGGGGTTGGTGTCTGTCCCCAGACCATCCAAAATGGAGACCAGCGAGATTGGCCGTGGGCAGCTTGTGCAGAGTGCTCAGTGGGTGCCTGGAATCAGTGCCTAGGTTTCTGAGCTGAGCCCACCACACACCCAGCTGGTATTCCCAGGGGAATGGCTGGGTTTATATGCCGTGGCCTGCCTGGCTAGCTCAGCAGGGAGCCGGGGCAGATCTGTGAGGAGGTTGGGGGACTCTCCCCAAATTCTCACTATCCCCTTTACGCTGAGGTTGCTGGGTAGGGGGCTGGAACCTGTTTCGTGTCTCCCTGCAGCTGGCGACCAAGTGCATGAGGCAGGAAGATGTGTCCGTGCTCTACATCACCCAGGCTCAAGAGATGGAGAAGCAGGGCAAATACAAAGAAGCAGAGCGGTGAGTGTCTGCCTGGACACCATGGGTGGGGGCTAGGCCTCGGTAGCGGCCCGTGGGACGTAGAGCAGGACAGGGCTGAGTCTCTCCAGAGTCCAGTCCCTAGCCAGGCCTGCCAGGAATGTGCCCTAGGAGTCTTGCTGTGAGGTTGGTTTTATGATGGGAGGACAAAGGCGCTTTCCTGGGACTGGAGGGTGGGGAATAGAAACCCCCTGCAGGTCACATGTCACCGCTCAGCCACGTGGCCCTTGAGCCATCTCACATGCCTCTGTAGCCCCAGGCAACCCTGCCAGGCTACCCTGCCAGGCTGCCCTGGCCTAACTTCTCCCCAGCCATGTGAGGCTGGTGGCTGAGCCAGCAGCTCCCATTACAAACTTCAGGCTGGGTGTTCCCCAGTGTGCCACCTGTAACCATTCCCTGCCCGGCTCTGAGCCCCACTGCTGCCACTCCCCGTTTCTGGGGAGGCCCTAGGAAGCCATGCAGCACGTCTCCCCACTGATCCCTGTGCAGGGGCAGAATGCACTGGCCTTGCCATGGGCCCGACACTGCAGTTACTTTTCCAGATTTCTCTCTTCCATTTTTCTCAACTGCAGCAGCCAGTGGGATTTTTCTGGGTTTTCCCCCAAAACAAGTCTCCGTTCCTGCTCTGGGACCAGTGAGGAATGCCCCACCCTCTCCCCCCTGGTTCTGTGGAGGGCTCCTTGGAGGAGCAGAGAATGATGAGACCTTTCTCAGCCCTTCTGAAGGGACACTGGCATTTCTCTCTCAAGTACTTGTTCTAGCTAAAACTCTCCCCTCAGCGAGAGTGGGGTTTGATCTCTGGCGCCTGCTCTCCCACCATCCACGCAGCCCTCCCGCAAAAGGAGAGGAACTGGGACTGAGATTTCTATTATAAAAAACGAGCAGGGGGAGCCTGACAGGCCTCTGGGTACATGAGAGAGAGGCCAGAAGTTCACCAACCCAGTGGGGAATTCTGCAGGGCAGCGCCAAGCCACTGGCAGCCTCCAGCTGAGACACCAGGCAGGATTCCTAGGGGTGAAGTGGTTGTACAGTTTGTGCATCTGTTTGCACATGGGCAGAGAGGAGCTGGACCAGATCCAGTGGTTGGCTCAGGAGGGTGGTCGGGGCCTTTTCCCTCCAGTGAGTGCCAGCTCCTATTGAGTGGACTGGCTGGCTGGGGGATTGGGAATGCAATACAAGCCTTTCTCTTCTATGGGCACTGCTCTGGTCAGCCCCAGGACAGGACTGCCGAGGGGGTGGTAGGAAATGGGATACTGGGCCACTCCCATGTAAGTCACCAGGTCCAATCGATCCCAGGTAGCAGTGACATAAGCTCTTTAGTGATCTAAATGAAGTGAGCTGGGTCACATCACCAAGCCGTCATCAACCCCTGGGACTGCTGGCAGCCTCAGCAGGGAGGCCAAGGCATGACTGGGCCCCAGAGACCCAGGAGGGTCCCTCCACAGGAGAGCTGAGGCAGACTGGTAGGGACAGGATGGGAAGGTGGCCCTGCCCATCACCCGTGTGGGTAGGTTACATGGAGCCGTCCATCTCCACAGCACTCAGTCCCACACCTTTCATCAACACGACATGCCGTGCACCATTTCCTGTCTGATGAGTATTCAGCCCCTGCCCTGCTCCAGCTGGCCTGGGAGCAGACGGGTTCTTGGGCCCGGCTCAGTGACAGTGAGTGCCCGCCGCCCGGGCGTCCCGGGGCCCGGCCCGGCGGCAGAGCCTGCACCGGCCGCCCGTGCGTCCCGGGGCCCGGCCCGGCGGCAGAGCCTGCGCTGCCGCCTGCATCCCGGGCCCGCCCGCGGCAGAGCCGGCGCCGGCCGCCCTGCGTCCCGGGCCCGGCCGGCGGCAGAGCCTGCGCTGCCACCCCTGCGCCCGGGGCCCGGCGGCAGAGCCGGGCGCTGCCGCCTGCGCCCGGGCCTGCCCGGCGGCAGAGCCGGCGCCGGCCGCCTGCGCCCCGGGCCCGCCCGCGGCAGAGCCGGCACCCGCCGCCCCTGCGTCCCGGGGCCCGGCCCGGCAGCAGAACCGGCACCCGCCGCCCCTGCGTCCCGGGGCCCGGCCCGGCGGCAGTCTCAGCATTTCTGTGCTTGTGTTCTCAGGCTGTACATCACGGTGGAGGAACCTGACCTGGCCATCACCATGTATAAAAAGTGTAAGATGTATGATGAGATGATTCGCCTGGTAGCAAAGTACCACAAGGACTTGCTGAGTGACACACACCTGCATCTGGGGAAGGTAAAGCTCTCGGGGTGCGAGAAAGGATCTGTCATCCCAGCAGGAGGGCTAGGATGCTCCCTAACACACCATCTCCTATGACAGGAGCTGGCGACTGAGGGCCGCTTGCAGGAGGCTGAGTACCACTACCTGGAAGCCAAGGACTGGAAGGCCACAGTGAACATGTACAGAGTGAATGACATGTGGGAGGACGCGTACAGGGTAACAGCAGCTCTTTAACAGAGAGGACGACATGGCACCAGTAGGTCCCCGTATGTGTCTAGCCGCAGTGTTGCTGGCAGCACTGCAAGTCCCAGCATGCACTGCTCCCCACTGGTCTGAACATAGGCTGAGTGTGGTGATGGATGAGGCGCTTGGGTCAGGAGGAAGCATTGCATCCTGGGATTGACGTCTGCTGCCCTCTTGGGTGAGCAGTGCTGAGGAGGCAAGGAGGTCTCTGCACTCCGTCCCCTGCAGGTCCTTGCCTCCTCCTCACCAGGCCGCAGGGAGGCCGTAACTTGGGGAAGAGTCTGAGTTGGGGAGGGAGCCACAGACTCAGCTTGCTCCAGCGAGGAGCCCCCTGGGAGACTCAGCTGGTCCTTCGGCTCTGTTTGCTTTGGACAGGTGGCCAAGGCCCATGGGGGGGCGAATTCCTACAAGCATGTGGCCTATCTGTGGGCAAAGAGCCTCGGAGGGGAAGCTGCCGTGAAACTCCTCAATAAGTTTGGGCTCCTGGAAATGGCCATTGACCATGCAGCAGACAATGGGTGAGTGTCCTGAGGCTAGGAGCTCGCCTCCTGGCACAGGGAGAGCAAAGCCAGGCCTGGGGAATGCTCTTCACTCGCAGCAGCTACAGGCCCCGGGATGGAGGCTGGGACCGAGGAGGAGCTGCTGTGCGGCCCTGGGGGCTGGGAAGGAGCTTTTCCCGTCTTGGCTTGAGGGAAGTGAGGCCTTGCAGAGCTTCCACCTGTGGGGCCCAAGGCACCAGCAGCACCACAAGCTGCCAGCCGCTGGGGCAGCCTCCTGCCACAGCATCAGCACCTGCCCTGTGCTCTCACTGCCTGCATCGTCCGTCACCGCAGCCGTCTCCTGTGCCGGGTCCCAGCCCCAGCGCTCCCCTCACCTCGCCCTGGGTTCTGCCTGCCAGCACCAGCCCTCCTCGTCCCGTCTGCGCCACGTGGGGCACAGCCAGGACCTAGCTTGGCTCACCCCCATCCCTTTCCTCTCGTCACAGCGTCTTTGACTTTGCGTTCGAACTGGCCCGGCTCTCGCTGAAGCAGAAGACACCCGAGATCCACTTGAAGTACGCCATGTTCCTGGAGGACGAGGTACAACCCCAGGCCCTGCACTGTGCCCAGGCTGCAGAGCACTCCCTCGGGGGCCTGCCCCAGGCAGGCAGTGGTGTGGCTGCAGCCCAGAGCGTGCAAGCCGGCTCTGTGAAGCCCTTGCCTCTCCTGGCCGGGGTCAGCAGATTGCTCTCCTCTGTCCTAGGGCAAGTTCGAAGAGGCCGAGGCCGAGTTCATTAAAGCTGGGAAGCCCAAGGAAGCGGTGCTAATGTGAGTGCCCCCTGCTGACTGAATCCAGGTTCCAGGCCAGGGGGCCTTGCTCCCCTGCCTGACCCCAGCTTGGCAGCTCTTCTCGCCAGTCGATCTCATGCTCCCTCCCCCACCCCAATCTGCCGGACCCAGGCTGGCATGTCTCCTTGGCTCCCCAGGTTTGTCCACAACCAGAACTGGGACGCTGCCCAGCGCGTGGCTGAGGCCCACGACCCAGACAGTGTGGCCGACGTGCTCGTGGGGCAGGCTCGCTTCGCCTTTGAGCAGAAGGAATTCCAGAAAGCAGAGGCTTTCCTCCTGCGGGCCCAGCGGCCAGAGCTGGCCGTGAAGTATTACAAGGTGGGTGCGGCCAGTGACGATGTCACTTCACCCCACAGAGCTCAGTGTCTGGGCAGGGAACCCCCCCCATCATCCCCCCGAGAGCGCAGTGTCAGGGTAGGGAACCGCCCATCATCACCCCTGAGAGCGCAGTGTCTGGGTAGGGAACCGCCCATCATCTCCCGCTCCTCCCCCCCGAGAGCTCAGTGTCTGGGCAGGGAACCCCGCATCATCACCCTCGAGAGCTCAGTGTCTGGGCAGGGAACCGCCCATCATCACCCCTGAGAGCGCAGTGTCTGGGTAGGGAACCGCCCATCATCTCCCGCTCCTCCCCCCTGAGAGCTCAGTGTCTGGGCAGGGAACCCAACATCATCCCCGAGAGCTCAGTGTCTGGGCAGGGAACCCCGCATCATCACCCCTGAGAGCTCAGTGTCCGGGCAGGGAACCTCCCATCATACCCCCGAGAGCTCAGTGTCTGGGCATGGAACGCCCCCATCAACACCCCGGAGAGCTCAGTATCTGGGTAGGGAACCCCCGCCCCCATCATCCCCCCAAGAGCGCAGTGTCTGAACAGGGAACCCCCCCCCCCCATCATCCCCCTGAGAGCTCAGTGGCTGGGCAGGGAGCTCCACATCATCCCCCCGAGAGCTCTGTGTTTGGGCAGGGCACCCCCCCCCATCATCCCCCTGAGAGCTCAGTGTCTGGGCAGGGAACCCCATCATCCCCTGAGAGCTCATTGTCTGGGTAGGGAACCGCCCATCATCTCCCGCTCCTCCCCCCCGAGAGCTCAGTGTCTGGGCAGGGAACCCCGCATCATCACCCCTGAGAGCTCAGTGTCTGGGTAGGGAACCCCCCCATCATCCCCCCGAGGGCTCAGTGTCTGGGCAGGGAACCCCCCCCATCATCCCTCCGAGAGCGCAGTGTCAGGGTAGGGAACCGCCCCTCATCTCCCGCTCCTCCCGAGAGCTCAGTGTCTGGGCAGGGAACCCCACCATCATCCCTCCGAGAGCGCAGTGTCAGGGTAGGGAACCGCCCATCATCTCCCGCTCCTCCCCCCCGAGAGCTCAGTGTCTGCGCAGGGAACCCCACATCATCACCCCGGAGAGCTCAGTGTCTGGGCAGGGAACCCCGCATCATCACCCCGGAGAGCTGAGTGTCTGGGCAGGGAACGCCCCCATCAACACCCCGGAGAGCTCAGTGTCAGGGTAGGGAACCGCCCATCATCACCCCTGAGAGCTCAGTGTCTGGGTAGGGAACCGCCCATCATCTCCCGCTCCTCCCGCCCGAGAGCTCAGTGTCTGGGCAGGGAACCCCCACATCATCACCCTTGAGAGCTCAGTGTCTGGGTAGGGAACCCCCCATCATCACCCTTGAGAGCTCAGTGTCTGGGTAGGGAACCTCCCATCATCCCCCCGAGAGCTCAGTGTCTGGGCAGGGAACCCCACATCATCCCCCCGAGAGCTCAGTGTCTGGGCAGGGAACGCCCATCAACTCCCCGGTGTGCTCAGTGTCTGGGCTGGGAACGCCCCCATCAACACCCCGGAGAGCTCAGTATCTGGGTAGGAAACCGCCCATCATTCTCCCCCCCCCCCCCGAGAGCTCAGTGTCTGGGCAGGGAACCCCGCATCATCACCCCTGAGAGCTCAGTGTCTGGGCAGGGAACCTCCCATCATCCCCCCGAGAGCTCAGTGTCTGGGCATGGAACCCCCCCCCCATCAACACCCCAGAGAGCTCAGTGTCTGGGCAGGGAACCCCACATTATCCCCCCGAGAGCTCAGTGTCTGGGCAGGGAACCCCCACATCATCCCCCCGAGAGCTCAGTGTCTGGGCAGGGAACCCCACATCATCACCCCTGAGAGCTCAGTGTCTGGGCAGGGAACCCCCCACATCATCACCCTCGAGAGCTCAGTGTCTGGGTAGGGAACCCCACATCATCCCCCCGAGAGCTCAGTGGGTGGGCCGGGAACCCCACCTCATCCCCCCGAGAGCTCAGTGTCTGGGCAGGGAACCCCGCATCATCACCCCCGAGAGCTCAGTGTCTGGGCAGGGAACGCCCCCATCAACACCCCGGAGAGCTCAGTGTCTGGGCAGGGAACGCCCCCATCAACACCCCGGAGAGCTCAGTATCTGGGCAGGGAACGCCCCCATCAACACCCCGGAGAGCTCAGTATCTGGGTAGGAAACCGCCCATCATTCTCCCCTCCCCTGAGAGCTCAGTGTCTGGGCAGGGAACCTCCCATCATCCCCGAGAGCTCAGTGTCTGGGCATGGACCCCATCAACACCCGGAGAGCTCAGTGTCTGGGCAGGGAACCCCACATCATCCCCGAGAGCTCAGTGTCTGGGCAGGGAACCCCCACATCATCCCCCCGAGAGCTCAGTGTCTGGGCAGGGAACCCCCACATCATCACCCCTGAGAGCTCAGTGTCTGGGCAGGGAGCCCCACATCATCCCCCCGAGAGCTCAGTGTCTGGGCAGGAACCCCACATCATCCCCGAGAGCTCAGTGTCTGGGTAGGGAACCCCGCATCATCACCCTCAAGAGCTCAGTGTCTGGGTAGGGAACCCACATCATCCCCGAGCTCAGTGTCTGGGCAGGGAACCCCACATCATCCCCGAGAGCTCAGTGTCTGGGTAGAGAACCCCACATCATCCCCCCGAGAGCTCAGTGTCTGGGCAGGGAACCCCACATCATCCCCCCGAGAGCTCAGTGTCTGGGCAGGGAACCCCACATCATCACCCCTGAGAGCTCAGTGTCTGGGCAGGGAACCTCCCATCATCTCCCCGAGAGCTCAGTGTCTGGGCAGGGAACCCCCACATCATCACCCTTGAGAGCTCAGTGTCTGGGTAGGGAACCCCATCATCACCCTTGAGAGCTCAGTGTCTGGGTCGGGAACCTCCCATCATCTCCCCGAGAGCTCAGTGTCTGGGCAGGGAACCCCCACATCATCACCCTTGAGAGCTCAGTGTCTGGGTAGGGAACCCCCCATCATCACCCTTGAGAGCTCAGTGTCTGGGTAGGGAACCTCCCATCATCCCCCCGAGAGCTCAGTGTCTGGGCAGGGAACCCCACATCATCCCCCCGAGAGCTCAGTGTCTGGGCAGGGAACGACCCCATCAACACCCCGGAGAGCTCAGTGTCTGGGCAGGGAACGCCCCCATCAACACCCCGGAGAGCTCAGTATCTGGGTAGGAAACCGCCCATCATTCTCCCCGAGAGCTCAGTGTCTGGGCAGGGAACCCCGCATCATCACCCCTGAGAGCTCAGTGTCTGGGCAGGGAACCTCCCATCATCCCCCCGAGAGCTCAGTGTCTGGGCATGGAACCCCATCAACACCCCAGAGAGCTCAGTGTCTGGGCAGGGAACCCCACATTATCCCCGAGAGCTCAGTGTCTGGGCAGGGAACCCCACATCATCCCCCCGAGAGCTCAGTGTCTGGGCAGGGAACCCCCACATCATCCCCCCGAGTGCTCAGTGTCTGGGCAGGGAGCCCCACATCATCCCCCCGAGAGCTCAGTGTCTGGGCAGGGAACCCCCCACATCATCACCCTCTTGTGCTCTGTGTCTGTGTTGGGAACCCCACATCATCCCCCCGAGTGCTCAGTGTCTGGGCAGGGAACCCCACATCATCCCCCCGAGAGCTCAGTGTCTGGGCAGGGAACCCCGCATCATCCCCCCGAGAGCTCAGTGTCTGGGCATGGAACGCCCCCATCAACACCCCGGAGAGCTCAGTGTCTGGGCAGGGAACGCCCCCATCAACACCCCGAGAGCTCAGTATCTGGGCAGGGAACGCCCCATCAACACCCCGAGAGCTCAGTATCTGGGTAGGAAACCGTCCATCATTCTCCTCCCCCCGAGAGCTCAGTGTCTGGGCAGGGTACCCCGCATCATCACCCCGGAGAGCTCTGTGTCTGGGCTGGTAACCTCCCATCATCCCCTCGAGAGCTCTGTGTCTGGGCATGGAACCCCCCCCCCCATCAACACCCCGGAGAGCTCAGTATCTGGGCAGGGAACCCCACATCATCCCCGAGAGCTCAGTGTCTGGGCAGGAGCCCCACATCATCCCCGAGAGCTCAGTGTCTGGGCAGGGAACCCCCCCATCATCCCCCCGAGAGCTCAGTGTCTGGGCAGGGAACCCCGCATCATCACCCCCGAGAGCTCAGTGTCTGGGCAGGGAACGCCCCCATCAACACCCCGGAGAGCTCAGTGTCTGGGCAGGGAACGCCCCCATCAACACCCCGGAGAGCTCAGTATCTGGGCAGGGAACGCCCCATCAACACCCCGGAGAGCTCAGTATCTGGGTAGGAAACCGCCCATCATTCTCCCCTCCCCGAGAGCTCAGTGTCTGGGCAGGGAACCCCGCATCATCACCCCTGAGAGCTCAGTGTCTGGGCAGGGAACCTCCCATCATCCCCGAGAGCTCAGTGTCTGGGCATGGACCCCCATCAACACCCGGAGAGCTCAGTGTCTGGGCTGGGAGCCCCACATCATCCCCCCGAGAGCTCAGTGTCGGGGCAGGGAGCCCCACATCATCCCCCCGAGAGCTCAGTGTCTGGGCAGGGAACCCCCACATCATCCCCCCGAGAGCTCAGTGTCTGGGCAGGGAACCCCGCATCATCACCCTCGAGAGCTCAGTGTCTGGGTAGGGAACCCCACATCATCCCCCCGAGAGCTCTGTGTCTGGGCAGGGAGCCCCACATCATTCCCCCGAGAGCTCAGTGTCTGGGCAGGAGCCCCACATCATCCCCGAGAGCTCAGTGTCTGGGCAGGGAACCCCACATCCTCCCCCCGAGCGCTCAGTGTCTGGGCAGGGAACCCCGCATCATCACCCTCGAGAGCTCAGTGTCTGGGTAGGGAACCCCACATCATCCCCCCGAGAGCTCAGTGTCTGGGCAGGGAACCCTGCATCATCACCCCCGAGAGCTCAGTGTCTGGGTAGTGAACCCCCCCATCATCACCCCCGGGAGCTCAGTGTCTGGGCAGGAAACTGCCCATCATTCTCCCCTCCCCGAGAGCTCAGTGTCTGGGTAGGGAACCCCCGCCCCCATCCTCACCCCTGAGAGCTCAGTGTCTGGGCAGGGAGCCCCCCATCATCACCCCCAAGAGCTCAGTGTCTGGGCAGGGAGCCCCACATCATCCCCCCGAGAGCTCAGTGTCTGGGCAGGGAACCCCACATCATCACCCCCGGGAGCTCATTGTCTTCGTGAGGATCCACCTCCCCTGTCCCCCACCTGAGAACTCGGTCTGGGCCTGGAACCCACAACCCCTGCCCTGTGAGTAGCTGGGGGGGGACCGGGGGGTTGGATCGGGAGGGGCTGTGGGTGCCCCTCCCTAGGTGTAGCTGGAGAGGGGGTTAACGAGGGGCTGTGGTGTCCCCTCCATGGTAGTAGCAGTGAGGGGCTGGATCAGGGGCCCTGGGGCAGGGCTGGATCAGCCCTGGGGTGCCTGGGAGCCCAGCAGGCTGAGCAAAGACCCTCCCAACTGTGGCTCTGGTGTGTTTGGCGCAGGAGGCCGGCATGTGGAGCGATGCCCTGCGGACCTGTAAGGAGTACGTCCCCAGCCGGCTGGAGGTGCTGCAGGAGGAGTACGACAAGGAGGCTGCCAAGAAAGGGACCAGGTAGGCCAAAGCTGTTTGGCTGGGGGCGCTGGGCTGAGCCGGTGCAGGGATGTCCAGCCGCTGGCTGAGTTCCCTGCTCCCTGCGGCAGGGCCTCAGAGCCTGTTGCATGCTGCCTCCCTGAGCACTGGGCAGGGGCAGGAAACAGCACCAGCTGAACCTCTCTCCATCCCTGCACCTGCCTCTCCCTATGTGCAGGGCTCATGCCCGGGCCTGGCCCCGCCAGGGTCCCTGCACCATCTCCCTGTGCCCAGCACAGGCTCACCTCCCGTGTTGGTCCTGGCAGAGGCGTGGAGGGCATGCTGGAGCAGGCCCGTCAGTGGGAGCAGGCTGGGGAATACGCCAGGGCTGTGGACTGCTACCTGAAGGTACAGGATCCCAGTAACAGCCTGCTGGTGGAGAAGTGCTGGCTGAAGGTAAGTCCTGAGCCCCCGCCCCTCCTCTGGTACCCCAGGGGCTCCCCCACCCCCAAAGAGACACCATGTCTGGGGGCTTCAGACTGACTGAGACCCGAGAGATGAGCAGGGCACCAGAGACCCATGAGGGCTCTGCCCCAAACAACCGCATCCCCTGGGGCCAGGGTTGGACTCTCTGCAACGGGGCCCCTCCCCCCCAGTCTCGGGGCCGGGGCCCGGCTCTCCCCGACGGGGCCCCTCCCCCCCAGTCTCGGGGCCGGGGCCCTGCTCTCCCCGACGGGGCCTCTTCTCTCTGATAGCTCCCATCCCTTTTACCGCTGATGCCTCTTGTCCTGCAGGCAGCCGAGCTGGCCATTAAATTCTTGGGCCAGCCCCGGAGTGTGGAGGTGACTCGACTGGTGGGACCCCAGCTGGTGGCCATGAAGAAGTATAGTGTGGTAGGGGCTGCTGCTGTCAGCGCGGTGCTGAAGGGAGGGAGGTGTTAATGTCAGTGGGATGAAAGGTGAAGGGGTGGCTTGGTTACAGTGTGAGTACCTACGTGGGGAACAAACATTTCATAACATGCTCTTCAGTCTAGCAGAGGCAGGGCTAACACGAGCCCATGGCTGGAAGCTGAAGCTAGAATTCAGACTGGCAATAAGGTGTGAATGTTTAGCAGTGAGAGTCATTAACTACTGGAACAACTTGCCAAGAGGCGTGGTGTCCTGATTTCCCATCTCGTCTCCATATAAGGAGCCCCAAAGGGTCTGGGGCGGAATGACGCATCCCCTCCTTCTGTCCACCAATTACATCTCATTTCCCACACCCCAGTTTGGGTCCATTGATTTCAGATTCCATTCTCCTTTGCTTCTCAGACGCCATCTCAGCACAGTCCTTGGGAGGGATCAGGAGCCCCTTTGGTGGGACCAGTCCACTCTGTCCTTGAGGAGGGAGGGCTGGAGGCCATGCAGTCTCTGCGTGTCGACCGGGGGGCGAGAAGGGAAGGGGGCATCGTGTCCCAGAGAAGGAGGCGGGTGCTGTGTCCTGAGGCTAGGAGTATGAAATACTGGGTGAGCCAATCACCATAGTGTGCTTGGATTTTCAGAAAGCCTTTGACAAGGTCCCCCATCAAAGGCTCTTGAGCAAAGTAAGGAGTCATGGGATAAGAGGGAAGGTCCTCTCATGGGTCAGTAACTGGTTACAAGACAGGAAACAAAGAGTAGGAATTAGTGGCCAGTCTTCACAATGGAACACTGAGGTGGCCAAATTTACAAATGATACCAAATTCACTCCCCTTGAAACCTCTGGCATTGGCCTGTGTTGGCAGACAGGACCTGGGCTGAATGCAGCACTGCCCAGAGGCTGCAGTCAGGGCTCTGGCCCCATGGTGTGGGCACAGATGGCCTCTGGCCTTGGAGCTCCAGGTGACAATGCCCAAGCGTGACCCTGCTTTGCTTTTGCAGGCAGCTGAGCTCTACCTCAACCTGGACCTCATCCGAGAAGCCATTGATGCCTTCATTGAGGGTGAGGAATGGAACAAGGCAAAACGTGTGGCCAAGGAGCTCGACCCCAGGTAACCCTCAGGCCTGGTCCTCCCCACTGCCCTCTGCAGGTTCCCCTCCGTCCTGTCCTCCCCACACTGCCCTCTGCAGGTTCCCCTCCGTCCTGTGCTCCCCACACTGCCCCCTGCAGGTTCCCCTCCGTCCTGTCCTCCCCACACTGCCCTCTGCAGGTTCCCCTCCGTCCTGTCCTCCCCACACTGCCCTCTGCAGGTTCCCCTCCGTCCTGTGCTCCCCACACTGCCCCCTGCAGGTTCCCCTCCGTCCTGTCCTCCCCACACTGCCCTCTGCAGGTTCCTCCGTCCTGTGCTCCCACACTGACCCCTGCAGGTTCCCTCCGTCCTGTCCTCCCCACACTGCCCTCTGCAGGTTCCCCTCCGTCCTGTCCTCCCCACACTGCCCACTGCAGGTGCCCATCCGTCCAGTCCTCCCCACACTGACCCCTGCAGGTTCCCTTCCGTCCTATTCTCCCCCCACTGACCCCTGCAGGTTCCCCTCTGTCCTGTCCTCCCACACTGACCCCTGCAGGTTCCTTCTGTCCTATTCCCCCACTGCCCCTGCAGGTTCCTCTGTCCTGTCCTCCCACACTGACCCCTGCAAGTTCCTCTGTCCTGTCCTGTCCTCCCCACACTGCCCTCTGCAGGTTCCCCTCCGTCCTGTGCTCCCCACACTGACCCCTGCAGGTTCCCCTCCGTCCTGTCCTCCTCACACTGACCCCTGCAGGTTCCCCTCCGTCCTGTCCTCCTCACACTGACCCCTGCAGGTTCCCCTCCGTCCTGTCCTCCCCACACTGACCCCTGCAGGTTCCCCTCCGTCCTGTCCTCCCCACACTGACCCCTGCAGGTTCCCCTCCGTCCTGTTCTCCTCACACTGACCCCTGCAGGTTCCCCTCCGTCCTGTCCTCCTCACACTGACCCCTGCAGGTTCCCTTCCGTCCTATTCCCCCCCCCCACTGCCCCCTGCAGGTTCCCCTCTGTCCTGTCCTCCCCACACTGACCCCTGCAGGTTCCCCTCTGTCCTGTCCTCCCCACACTGCCCCCTGCAGGTTCCCTTCCGTCCTATTCCCCACTGCCCTCTGCAGGTTCCTCTGTCCTGTCCTCCCCACACTGACCCCTGCAGGTTCCCCTCTGTCCTGTCCTGTCCTCCCCACACTGCCCTCTGCAGGTTCCTCCGTCCTGTCCTCCCCACACTGCCCTCTGCAGGTTCCCCTCCGTCCTGTCCTCCCCACACTGACCCCTGCAGGTTCCCTTCCGTCCTAGTCCCCCCCCCCCCTGCCCCCTGCAGGTTCCTCTCTGTCCTGTCCTCCCACACTGACCCTGCAGGTTCCCCTCTGTCCTGTCCTCCCCACAGTGACCACTGCAGGTTCCCTTCCGTCCTGTTCGCCCCACACTGCCCCCTGCAGGTTCCCCTCTGTCCTGTCCTCCCCACACTGACCCCTGCAAGTTCCCCTCTGTCCTGTCCTCCCCACACTGACCCCTGCAGGTTCCCCTCTGTCCTGTCCTCCCCACACTGCCCTCTGCAGGTTCCCCTCCGTCCTGTCCTCCCCACACTGCCCTCTGCAGGTTCCCTTCCGTCCTGTGCTCCCCACACTGCCCTCTGCAGGTTCCCTTCCGTCCTGTCCTCCCCACACTGCCCTCTGCAGGTTCCCCTCCGTCCTGTCCTCCCCACACTGACCCCTGCAGGTTCCCTTCCGTCCTGTCCTCCCCACACTGCCCTCTGCAGGTTCCCTTCCGTCCTGTCCTCCCCACACTGACCCCTGCAGGTTCCCCTCCGTCCTGTCCTCCCCACACTGACCCCTGCAGGTTCCCCTCCGTCCTGTCCTCCCCACACTGACCCCTGCAGGTTCCCCTCCGTCCTGTCCTCCCCACACTGACCCCTGCAGGTTCCCCTCCGTCCTGTGCTCCCCACACTGACCCCTGCAGGTTCCCTTCCGTCCTGTCCTCCCCACACTGCCCTCTGCAGGTTCCCCTCCGTCCTGTCCTCCCCACACTGACCCCTGCAGGTTCCCTTCCGTCCTGTCCTCCCCACACTGCCCTCTGCAGGTTCCCTTCCGTCCTGTCCCCCCCACACTGACCCCTGCAGGTTCCTCCGTCCTGTCCTCCCCACACTGACCCCTGCAGGTTCCCCTCCGTCCTGTCCTCCCCACACTGACCCCTGCAGGTTCCCCTCCGTCCTGTTCTCCCCACACTGACCCCTGCAGGTTCCCCTCCGTCCTGTGCTCCTCACACTGACCCCTGCAGGTTCCCTTCCGTCCTGTGCTCCTCACACTGACCCCTGCAGGTTCCCTTCCGTCCTGTGCTCCTCACACTGACCCCTGCAGGTTCCCTTCCGTCCTGTCCTCCTCACACTGACCCCTGCAGGTTCCCTTCCGTCCTGTCCTCCTCACACTGACCCCTGCAGGTTCCTCCGTCCTGTCCTCCTCACACTGACCCCTGCAGGTTCCTCCGTCCTGTCCTCCCCACACTGACCCCTGCAGGGTCCCTTCCGTCCTGTGCTCCTCACACTGACCCCTGCAGGTTCCCTTCCGTCCTGTCCTCCTCACACTGACCCCTGCAGGTTCCCTTCCGTCCTGTCCTCCTCACACTGACCCCTGCAGGTTCCCCTCCGTCCTGTCCTCCCCACACTGACCCCTGCAGGTTCCCTTCCGTCCTGTGCTCCTCACACTGACCCCTGCAGGTTCCCTTCCGTCCTGTCCTCCTCACCCTGACCCCTGCAGGTTCCCTTCCGTCCTGTCCTCCTCACACTGACCCCTGCAGGTTCCCCTCCGTCCTGTCCTCCCCACACTGACCCCTGCAGGTTCCCCTCCGTCCTGTCCTCCCCACACTGACCCCTGCAGGTTCGCCTCCGTCCTGTCCTCCCCACACTGACCCCTGCAGGTTCCCCTCCGTCCTGTCCTCCCACACTGCCATCTGCAGGTTCCCTCCGTCCTGTCCTCCCCACACTGCCCTCTGCAGGTTCCTCCGCCCTGTCCTCCCCACACTGCCCTCTGCAGGTTCCCCTCCGTCCTGTCCTCCCCACACTGACCCCTGCAGGTTCCCCTCCGTCCTGTCCTCCCCACACTGCCCTCTGCAGGTTCCCCTCCGTCCTGTCCTCCCCACACTGCCCTCTGCAGGTTCCCCTCCGTCCTGTCCTCCCCACACTGCCCTCTGCAGGTTCCCCTCCGTCCTGTCCTCCCCACACTGACCCCTGCAGGTTCCCGTCCGTCCTATTCTCCCCCCCCACTGCCCCCTGCAGGTTCCCCTCTGTCCTGTCCTCCCACACTGACCCCTGCAGGTTCCCCTCTGTCCTGTCCTCCCCACACTGACCCCTGCAGGTTCCCTTCCGTCCTATTCCCCCCCCACTGCCCCCTGCAGGTTCCCCTCTGTCCTGTCCTCCCCACACTGACCCCTGCAAGTTCCCCTCTGTCCTGTCCTGTCCTCCCCACACTGCCCTCTGCAGGTTCCCCTCCGTCCTGTCCTCCCCACACTGCCCTCTGCAGGTTCCCCTCCGTCCTGTCCTCCCCACACTGACCCCTGCAGGTTCCCTTCCGTCCTATTCCCCCCCCACACTGCCCCCTGCAGGTTCCCCTCTGTCCTGTCCTTCCCACACTGACCCCTGCAGGTTCCCCTCTGTCCTGTCCTCCCCACACTGACCCCTGCAGGTTCCCTTCCGTCCTATTCCCCCCCCCACTGCCCCCTGCAGGTTCCCCTCTGTCCTGTCCTCCCCACACTGACCCCTGCAGGTTCCCCTCTGTCCTGTCCTCCCCACACTGACCCCTGCAGGTTCCCCTCTGTCCTGTCCTCCCCACACTGACCCCTGCAGGTTCCCCTCTGTCCTGTCCTCCCCACACTGCCCTCTGCAGGTTCCCCTCCGTCCTGTCCTCCCCACACTGCCCCCTGCAGGTTCCCCTCCGTCCTGTCCTCCCCACACTGCCCTCTGCAGGTTCCCCTCCGTCCTGTGCTCCCCACACTGCCCTCTGCAGGTTCCCTTCCGTCCTGTCCTCCCCACACTGACCCCTGCAGGTTCCCCTCTTTCCCACACTCCCCTGCTCCCCTACCCCCAGTCACCCTCAGCCCCATTTCCCCCTATCGCCCTTAAGGCACTTCCAGTCCTACCCTCGTCTCCTTTTGCCTGTCTCCATCCCCTCCCTCCTGGAGTGCTCTCAGTCCTGTCCCTGCCTGCAGTTTTCTACTGCCGTCCCCCTCCTCGCAGCCTCCTGCCATGGGTTGGGATGTCTGTCTGCCCTCACCTCCAGGTGCCACAGGGGCCTGCTCCTCACCCCAGCTGGGTCGCTCCTTGTCCCTGTCACTGCAGCTGCAGTGGGACCCCTGCTGGGCCCCTGTGCTCCACTCTGGGCACCTCCAGCTGGGTTTGGCTGCCAACAAAGTCTGCTTCTGCCCGGCAGGTCGGAGGAGTATGTGGACCAGCGCTATAAGGAGTATTTAAAGAATCAGGGCAAAGTGGATTCGGTAAGAATGTTTTTGTCTGGGGCTGGGCAGGGGGCCAGGGTCGTTTTGTGCCCAAGGGACCCTCCCATGGGGCTGGGTGAGGGGGCAGGGCCATTCTGTGCTGGGGGTGGTGCATTGTGTGGGGGTCTGGGTGCTAACATGCAGGGCAGTGTGATGGGTGTGTGGCTGGGTGCCCGTGCTGGGGGGCGGGGGGGAGGGCTGGACGCCCATGCTGGGGGGCGGGGGCATTGGGTGCCCGTGCTGGGGGGCGGGGGGGAGGGCTGGTGGCCCATGCTGGGGGGCGGGGGCATTGGGTGCCCGTGCTGGGAGGTGGTGGGGGAGGGCTGGACACCCATGCTGGGGGGCAGGGCCATTGGGTGCCCGTGCTGGGGGGCGGTGGGGGAGGGCTGGGCGCCCATGCTGGGGGGTGGGGGCATTGGGTGCCCGTGCTGGGGCGGGGAGGGCTGGGCGCCATGCTGGGGCGGGGCATTGGGTGCCCGTGCTGGGGCGGTGGGAGGGCTGGGCGCTCGTGCTGGGGGCAGTGGGGAGGAGGGCTGGGCGCCCGTG
This sequence comes from Mauremys reevesii, assembly GCF_016161935.1. Classification (NCBI taxonomy): domain Eukaryota; kingdom Metazoa; phylum Chordata; order Testudines; family Geoemydidae; genus Mauremys; species Mauremys reevesii. The sequence continues at coordinate 207,903,426 of NC_052625.1, read as the reverse complement.
CTGGGGAGGGGGTTGGGCGCCCACGCCGGGGGGTTGGGCGCCCTGCTCAGTCCATTCTCAGGGTGTTGTGGCTCTCTCCTGTTCCGCAGCTAGTGGGGGTGGATGTCATGGCTGCCCTGGACATGTATGCGGAGCGGGAGCAGTGGGAGAAGTGCCTGGAGACCGCGGCCAAGCAGGTACCACTCCAGCCCTGGGCACCATGCTTGCAGCTCTGCCACCGCTGCGCAGTCCAGGCCGAGTGCCAGGGCCCAGGCTCTGCGGGGCGAGAACGAGAGTAAGAGGGAGGAGTGGGGCAGATAGGACAGTTGGGAACTGTAGACGGGTCGGACTCACCCCTGCGGCGCCTCCTGCTGGTGACTCCGGGAATTAGCTCATTCCAGCGCTGGAGCGCCCTCTGCAGGCTGGTGATCCCCCTGTCCTCAGGCCCCCGTGTCCCTCCCTGGACCCGGAGCCCTTTTACATGGGGTGCTGCCCCTGGCAGTAACCCCTTTCTCACTGGGTCTCCCCTCCCAGGGAACCCCCACCCTCTATCCCCACCTTGCCTCAGTGTATGGCTACTGCCAGTCATCCTCTAGCCCCCGTTCCCTGGGGCAGGCTGCAGTATCAGCCACTCATCACTGGCAAGGAGGGTTTGGACCTGCTGCCTTGGCCTGCCCCTGGGCTGCCCTCTGCAACCCCCAGGACCTGTTAGCCCAATGCTAGGCCACAGCCTGGGGCTTTCCAGACTGGAGCTCCCCAGCTCCTCTGCCTTTCCCCAGCCCTGCTTCACTCAGGTACCCTGTGTCCAGCTCCCTGCAGCCAGGCCCTTCTCCCTCTTCAGGCAGAGGAAGACTGTCTTTGCTTCTGGCTTCCCTGGCCTTTTATAGGGCCAGCTGGGCCTGATTGGGGTGTGGCCCATCTGCAGCCACTTCCCCAATCAGCCCAGCCTAAAGGCTGTTTTCTCCTGCTACAGCCCCTTCCCAGGGCTGTTTTTAACCCCTTCAGGGAAGGAGCAGGGGTTCACCCTGCTACAGGAACATAGGGTTTGTCTCACTAAATTGAGCCTGAGACAGCCCCCAAGGAAGTGCCAGAGTCTGGCGGCAGCAGGCCTGGACTAATCGGAGCCCCACATTGATCTCGTTCCGGTCTCTAACAGGTAGAGATTATCCTAAGCCCTGGTGCAGGAGGTGTAACGTCTGTCAGAATGTGTGTTATCATTAGTGACCACAGCTCCGTGGTGCTTGTGAGCCACAGAATGTCTGATCTACACAAAAATGAGGACGTTAGTTAAACAGAAATTAAAAGGTACAGTGCTAAAAATTAAATCCCTGCAAGCTGCATGGAAACTTTTTAAAGACACCATACTCGAGGCTCAGCTTAAATGTATGCCCCAAATTAACAAACATAGTAAGAGAACCAAAAAGGTGCCACTGTGCTAAACAACAAAGTAAAAGAAGCAGTAAAAGGCCATCCTTTAAAAGTGGAAGTGAAATCCTAGTGAGGAAAATAGAAAAGAGCATAAACTCTGGCAAATGAAGTGTAAAAATATCATTAGAAAGGCCAAAAAAGAATTTGAAGAACGGCTAGCCAATGACTCAAAAAGTAATACCAAAAAAAAATAAAAAAAATTAAGTACATCAGAAGCAGGAAGCCTGCTAAACAACCAGTGGGGCAACTGGATGATCGAGATGCTAAAGGAGCACTCAAGGATGACAAGGCCATTGCAGAAAAGCTAAATGAATTCTTTGCATTGGATGTACATGTATCGGTCTTCACGGCTGAGGATGTGAGGGAGATTCCCAAACCTGAGCCATTCTTTTTAGGTGACAAATCTGAGGAACTGTCCCAGATTGACATGTCATTAGAGGAGGTTTTTGGAACAAATTAATAAACTAAACAGTAGTAAGTCACCAGGACCAGATGGTATCACCCAAGAGTTCTGAAGGAACTCAGATGTGAAATTGCAGAACTCCTAACTGTAGATTGTAACCTATAATTTAAATCAGCTTCTGTACCAAATGACTGGAGGATAGCAAATGTGATGCTAATTTTTAAAAATGGCTCCAAAGGTGATCCCGGCAATTGCAGGCCTGACTTCAGTACCAGGCAAACTGGTTTAAACTATAGTAAAGATCAAAATGGTCAGACACATAGTTGCACATGATTTGTTGGGGAAGAGTCAACATGGTTTTAATAAAGGGAAATCATGCCTCACCAATCTACTAGAATTCTTTGAGGGGTTCAACAAGCATGTGGGCAAGGGGGATCCAGTGGCTATAGTGGACTTAAATTTTCAGAAAGCCTTTGACAAGATCCCTCACCAAAGGTTCTTAAGCAAAGTAAGCTGTCATGGGATAAGAGGGAAGGTCCTCGCATGGATTAGTAACTGGTTAAAAGACAGGAAACAAAGGGTAGAAATAAATGGTGTTTTCAGAATGGAGAGAGGTAAATAGTGGTGGTCCCCAGTGCTCTGAACTGGGACCAGTCCTAGTCAACATATTCATAAATGATCTGGAAAAAAGGGTAAACGGTGATGTGGCAAAATTTGCAGATGATACAAAACTACTCAGGATAGTTAAGTCCCAGGCAGACTGTGAAGAGCAACAAAAGGATCTCACAAAACTGGGTGACTGGGCAAGAAAATGACAGGAGAAATTCAGTGTTGATCAATGCAAAGTAATGCACACTGGAAAACATAATCCCAACTATACGTATAAAATGATGGGGTCTAAATTAACTGTTTCCATTCAAGAAAGACACCTCGGAGTCATTGTGGATAGTTCTCTGAAAACATCCACTCAATGTGCAGCAGCAGTCAAAAAAGCGAACAGAATGTTGGGAACCATTAGAAAAGACAGAAAATATCATATTGCCTCTATATAAATCCATGGTATGCCCACATAGAATCATAGCAGATTAGGGTTGGAAGAGACCTCAGGAGGTCATCCAGTCCAACCCCTGCTCAAAGCAGGACCAAACCCAACTAAATCATCCCAGCCAGGGCTTCGTCAAGCCTGACCTTAAAAACCTCTAAGGATGGAGATTCCACCACCTCCCTAGGGAACCCATTCCAGTGCTTCACCACCCTCCTAGTGAAATAGTGTTTCCTAATATCCAACCTAGACCTCCCCCACTGCAACTTGAGACCATTGCTCCTTGTTCTGTCATCTGGTACCACTGAGAACAGCCGAGCTCCATCCTCTTTGGAACCCCACTTCAGGCAGTTGAAGGCTGCTATCAAATCCCCCCTTACTTTTCTCTTCTGCAGACTAAATAACCCCAGTTTCCTAAGCCTCTCCTGGTAAGTCATGTGCTCCAGCCCTCTGATGATTTTCATTGCCCTCCGCTGGGCTCTCTCTAATTTGTACACATCCTTTCTGTAGTGGGAGACCCAAAACTGGACGCAGTACTCCAGATGAGGCCTTGCCAATGCTGAATAGAGAGGAATGATCACGTCCCTTGATCTGCTGGCAATGCCCCTACTTATACAGCCCAAAATGCCATTAGCCTTCTCAGCAACAAGGGCACACTGCCGACTCATATACAGCTTCTCATCCACTGTAATTCCCAGGTCCTTTTCTGCAGAACTGCCGCTTAGCCAGTCCATCCCCAACCTGTAGCAGTGCATGGGATTCTTCCGTCCTAAGAGACAAAACTGCCAGATGAATTTACTCAGATTTCCATTTCCATCCAAGCAAGGATTTCTCTATTGTACATAAGGAGGGCAAAAAATAAAACAAGAAAAGCCATGTGCATGTTGCAAGTGCTTTGGAGGACAGGATTAAAATTCAAAATGATCTGGACAAACTGGAGAAATAGTCTGAAGTAAATAGGATGAAATTTAACAAGGACAAATGCATCCCTCCTTAGCAGTTTTAAAGGTCAGGCTTGACAAAGCCCTGGCTGGGATGATTTAGTTGGGTTTGGTCCTGCTTTGAGCAGGGGGTTGGACTAGATACCTCCTGAGGTCCCTTCCAACCCTGAGATTCTATGATTCTGTGACATGATGAAAAACTTTGCATTATACAAAATCATTGCAGTCCATAATAAGTGGATCAAAAGCTGTTTACCTGGTAGATTGCAAGGAGTGGCTGAATAGGAAATCTTTGTCTAGTGGGGGTGTTCCTAGTGGGGTCCAGGAGCTCTCCGTTCTCTGTCCAGTGCTGTTCTATATCCAGATCAGTGGTCTGACAGAAAATATCAAACCACTGCTGGTAAAATGCCGAGGTGACACCCAAATGAGTGGAGGAGTAAATCATGAGATGGTGAGTAAGTTCTACAGAGGATCTGAATCTAAAGCCTGGCCCGGCCATTGCTTCCTCTCTCTGTCCCTGCTCCAGAATTATAAGGTCCTGCACAAGTACGTCGCTCTGTACGCAACCCACCTCATCCGGGAAGGCAGCTATGACAAAGCACTGAGCCTGTATGTCCAGCATGGAGCTCCTGCCAACCTGCAGGTAAAGGAGACGTTCAGTGCAGCGCCGGGAACCTCTCCAGCCCTGGCCCCCAGGCTGGGGCCTTGTGCTCTGACCATGCCCCTCTCTCTGGGCCATGTCTGTAGGGAAGGTGGCGTAGGACCCAGCTCTGCACCCACAGGGCCCCCCCACACACACACACACACACTGGGTCTGCGGCCACTTCCCGCTCTCTCTGCCTCCTGTGCAGAGGAGATGGGGAGGAGGCTGAGGATCTACCCCACGTGTGCTGCATTTGGGACAGGCCAAGGTCCTGCCAGGTGCCACTTTGTCTTGTTCTTTCCTGGGAGACTCTGGGCTGTAGAGAGAGGCCTGGGGAGGAGCCTGCGTTGCCAGGGGGCAGTTCTGGGACCACTGCTCCCTGCATACTGGCTGGACACGTTGCTGCAGGATACTGTGCGCGTGTGGAGCTGCTGGGACCTCCCGTCTGTTTTCTCTTGTGCGGCGGGGGAGACTGGGGCTCCCCTCAGCTCCCACCCGGTGCCCAGGATATGTGGCTTCCCCCCTCATGCAGAATTTCAACATCTACAAGCGTCTCTTTGTGGAGATGGTGAACGCACCCGGCATGAACAGCGCCGAGGCCTATCCCAGCTGGGCCGATCTGCGCGACGTCCTCTTCAACCTGGTGAGTGCAACCGCGCTGCCCCTGCTGGCGAGATCCCTACCCGCAGCGGAGTTCAGAGTTCTGCCCCCAGCTCTGCTCAGCGCCCACGGCTCCCGCTGCCCCCAGCTCTGCTCAGCGCCCACAGCTCCCTCTGTCCCCCACTGCTCAGTGTCTCAGCTCCCTTTGCCCTTTCCAACCCCTTGCAGCTCTGCTTAGCATCCACTGTTTCCCCGCCCACCCCCTGCCCTGCCCTGCCCTGCCCTGCCCTGCATGTTCTGTGGCCTGGCTGCCACGGGCCCCACGTGCTCACACGCTCCCTCTCTCTGCAGTGTGAGAACCTGGTGAAGTCGAGCGAAGCGAACACCCCCGCACACGAGGAGTTTGAGACCATGCTGCTGATATCGCACTACTATGCCACCCGCTCCGCCGCGCAGGGTGTGAAGCAGCTGGTAAGGTCTGCCATGCCCTCTGCTCGGCCTCCATACCTGGGATCCATGGGCAGGGGGCTCTGGAGGCAAAACACCTGATTGTGGCCCTCTCCAGTGCATTCAGCCATTGCAGAGGGGGCTGCCTGGGGGAACGTGGGAATGGGGCCCTGGGCCCGCCACAGCCAGGGGTGGCATTGGGGATCCCTGCTGTGAGAGCACAGAGTGACACACTGTGAGCCAGTGCATGGGAGGAGCCCTACAGCAATTGGGGATCTGGGCGGGGCAGAGAGAGGGCAGGGCTCTCCGGAGCTCAGACACCGGGCGCTGGGGATCTGGGCAGGGCTCTCTGGGGCTCAGACACTGGGCACTGGGGATCTGGGCGGGGCAGAGGGAGGGCAGGGCTCTCCAGAGCTCAGACACCGGGCGCTGGGGATCTGGGCAGGGCTCTCTGGGGCTGAGACACTGGGCGCTGGGGATCTGGGCAGGGCAGAGGGAGGGCAGGGCTCTATGGGGCTCAGACACTGGGCACTGGGGATCTGGGCAGGGCAGAGAGAGGGCAGGGCTCTCCGGTGCTCATACACTGGGTGCTGGGGATCTGGGCAGGGCAGAGGGAGGGCAGGGCTCTATGGGGCTCAGACACTGGGCACTGGGGATCTGGGCAGGGCAGAGGGAGGGCAGGGCTCTATGAGGCTCAGACACTGGGTGCTGGGGATCTGGGCAGGGCTCTCTGGGGCTCAGACACTGGGCGCTGGGGATCTGGGCAGGGCAGAGGGAGGGCAGGGCTCTATGGGGCTCAGACACTGGGCGCTGGGGATCTGGGTAGGGAGAGGGAGGCCAAGGCTCTCCGTGGCTCAGACACTGGGCGCTGGGGATCTGGGAGGGCAGGGCTCTCTGGGGCTCAGACACTGGGTGTTGGGATACGGACGGGGCAGAGGGAGGTCAAGGCTCTCTGGGGCTCAGACACCAGGCACTGGGGATCTGGGCGGGGCAGAGGGAGGGCAGGGCTCTATGGGGCTCAGACACTGGGCGCTGGGGATCTGGGTAGGGAGAGGGAGGCCAAGGCTCTCCGTGGCTCAGACACCAGGCACTGGGGATCTGGGCGGGGCAGAGGGAGGGCAGGGCTCTATGGGGCTCAGACACCAGGCACTGGGGATCTGGGAGGGCAGGGCTCTCTGGGGCTCAGACACTGGGTGTTGGGATACGGACGGGGCAGAGGGAGGTCAAGGCTCTCTGGGGCTCAGACACCAGGCACTGGGGATCTGGGCGGGGCAGAGGGAGGGCAGGGCTCTCCGTGGCTCAGACACCAGGCACTGGGGATCTGGGCGGGGCAGAGGGAGGGCAGGGCTCTATGGGGCTCAGACATTGGGTGCTGGGGATCTGGGAGGGCAGGGCTCTCGGGCTCAGACACCGGGTGCTGGGGATCCGGACTGGGTCACTGTCTCTCATACGTGTTGGCTCTGGGTGGCTCTCAAGGCATCTCTGCCCTCAGGATGTCGTGGCAGCCAAGCTCTCCATCTCCCTTCTGCGCCACACTGAGCTCGTCCCTGCAGACAAGGCCTTTTATGAAGCTGGCACAGCAGCCAAGGTAAGAGGCAGCCCGATATGCAGGGGCCACTGGCAGGAGGGCCTGGTCACCTGGCTCCCATGGGCTCTCTGTCTGCAGTGGGGGAGTGGGTCCTTCTCTGGCAGCTTTCCCTCCCTCCCTCCTGCCTGGTGGGCTCCTGCCCCCATCTTCCACCAGCCCCTCAGCAAATGTAGCTGCCAATGCCCCTCCTCCGGGGGTTCTCCATGAGCACGTATCCCATGGGGCATGAGGAGAGCGTGACAGGCCTGGCAAGGGAGTGGGTGTCCTCAAATTGGGGAGGGTGGGAGGGTTAGGGAGAGAGGGATGGGAATGGGCCCTGGGGGTCAGTGGATCCCCCTCATTGCACCCCTGGCCCCCACCCCGATTGGGAAGACCGGAAGGATCTGGCCAGGAAAGCTGCCCTCCTATACCACCTAGGGTCCTTAATTACCTTGACCAGTCCCCGGCCTGGACCTCCTCTGCCATCACCTCCTCTGCTATCGCCCCTCCAGCTTCTCCCGCCCCCGCAGACTGTGCAGGGAGGGTATGATGGGAGGTGGGCTTGGGGCACTGTGTCATCCCGCCAGCCACAGGCTGCGTCTCACGCTCTACCTGCCCCGGGTGGCCCCTGCTGGCACACTCCAGTACCCGGGGCGGGGGGTGAACATAAGCCTCCTGTCTGCCCCTCACTGCAGAGCCAGGGCATGACCCACCGGGGCAATGGAGAAGAATGCCCCGCCTTCGCTGTGTTCATCCGATCGGACTGGTGGGGTGTGACACATGGGCTCATGCACGTGCTCATAAAATACGCTCGTGCTGGCAAAACTCCCGGGCTTCAGGCTGAAATAGTGATTTTGTAAATACACTTAATAACTGGGGAGGGTCGTGCACCCTCCCGCTGCCTGGAGTGGTTCATGCCCGTGAGTGCCGTGCTCACGGCAGGCTGTCGAAAGCAGGGCAGACGCCCCATGCTGCTGTGTTCTGCAGTTAGCTGCCACCAGCCCAGTAACAAACATGGACTCTGGACGCACTAGACGAGCCTTACCATGGATCCCCGACAGGCCCTTGGGGCCCTCCTGTCTCTGCCACCCAGGCAAGCTGGGCTGTGTGATTCTTTGGTTGCCATACACCAAACATGAGCAAAGGTTCAGATTGCTGTCAGTCCCAAGAGACCAGTCACTTACCCCATGTCAGTTTGTACTGCAGATCTCACACTACCAGCACTTGTAGCCAATCCGACAGTAAACGAGCTCAGGGTGTAGTGACTAGGAAAAGAAATGCGAGTTCTTTACAGGTTAAAACAGGTACCGAACTGAGTTACAGCCTGTGGTTCCAGGAGGTGACAGAGTTGTAGTAATTGGTCAGCACTGAATGTCTTTTAGGTGTAACCCAGGTTGACCCTGGGGATCCCTGCTTTTGTTTCCTGGCTCCAGTCCTGTGAGAGTCCAAACAGCAGAGAGATGAAAAATTGTCATGTCAGCTATCTTTATTCTCCTCTCCCAGAATTAAGAACATAAGAACGTAAGAACGGCCGTACCGGGTCAGACCAAAGGTCCATCTAGCCCAGTATCCTGTCTACCGACAGTGGCCAATGCCAGGTGCCCCAGAGGGAGTGAACCTAACAGGCAATGATCAAGTGATCTCTCTCCTGCCATCCATCTCCACCCTCTGACAAACAGAGGCTAGGGACACCATTCCTTACTCATCCTAGCTAATAGCCATTGATGGACTTAACCACCATGAATTTATCCAGTTCTCTTTTAAACGCTGTTATAGTCCTAGCCTTCACAACCTCCTCAGGTAAGGAGTTCCACAAGTTGACTGTGCGCTGCGTGAAGAAGAACTTCCTTGTATTTGTTTTAAATCTGCTGCCTATTAATTTCATTTGGTGACCCCTAGTTCTTGTATTATGGGAATAAGTAAATAACTTTTCCTTATCCACTTTCTCCACATCACTCATGATTTTGTACACCTGTATCATATCCCCACTTAGTCTCCTCTTTTCCAAGCTGAAGAGTCCTAGCCTCTTTAATCTTTCCTCATATGGGACCCTCCCCAAACTCCTAATCATTTTAGTTGCCCTTTTCTGAACCTTTTCTAGTGCCAGTATATCTTTTTTGAGGTGAGGAGACCACATCTGTACACAGTATTTGAGATGTGGGCGTACCATGGATTTATATAAGGGCAATAATATATTCTCAGTCTTATTCTCTATCCCCTTTTTAATAATTCCTAACATCCTGTTTGCTTTTTTGACCGCCTCTGCACACTGCGTGGACATCTTCAGAGAACTGTCCACGATGACTCCAAGATCTTTTTCCTGACTCGTTGTAACTAAATTAGCCCCCATCATATTGTATGTATAGTTGGGATTATTTTTTCCAATGTGCATTACTTTACATTTATCCACATTACATTTCATTTGCCATTTTGTTGCCCAATCACTTAGTTTTGTGAGATCTTTTTGAAGTTCTTCACAGCCTGCTTTGGTCTTAACTATCTTAAGCAGCTTAGTATCATCTGCAAACTTTGCCACCTCACTGTTTACCCCTTTCTCCAGATCATTTATGAATAAATTGAATAGGATTGGTCCTAGGACTGACCCTTGGGGAACACCCTAGTTACCCCTCTCCATTCTGAGAATTTACCATTAATTCCTACCCTTTGTTCCCTGTCTTTTAACCAGCTCTCAATCCATGAAAGGACCTTCCCTTTTATCCCATGACAGCTTAATTTACGTAAGAGCCTTTGGTGAGGGACCTTGTCAAAGGCTTTCTGGAAATCTAAGTACACTATGTCCACCGGATCCCCCTTGTCCACATGTTTGTTGACCCCTTCAAAGAACTCTAATAGATTAGTAAGACACGATTTCCCTTTACAGAAACCATGTTGACTATTATTCAACAGTTTGTTTTTCTATGTGTCTGACAATTTTATTCTTAACTATTGTTTCAACTAATTTGCCCGGTACCGACGTTAGACTTACCGGTCTGTAATTGCTGGGATCACCTCTAGAGCCCTTTCTAAATATTGGCGTTACATTAGCTAACTTCCAGTCATCGGGTACCGAAGCCGATTTAAAGGACAGGTTACAAACCTTAGTTAATAGTTCCGCAACTTCACATTTGAGTTCTTTCAGAACTCTTGGGTGAATGCCATCACACTGATGGGACCAGCTTTCTTGACAGTAGCACCTTCCTGGGGGTGAGAGGGCTATCAACCCAGTCTTCGTATCATGATGTTCCACAATGGCCCATTTAGATTTGATAGTCCTTCTTGATGGGCAGGGCAACCTCTCCTCCTGCCTGCGTTCACAAGTCCAGAGCAGGCATTTATACCGTTACAAAGCAAAACGTACATATCACCTTACAGCATGGGATACAGGCATTACAAGTCAGATTAATGCAGGCAGCAACTTAGAAGCATTCTATAGAGTCTAACCACTTCCTCACAAGTCTAGCACCTGTCTTAAAGAATACTAGCGTACAGGTGAGCTGGTTTGTTTCCCAGCTATGAATTTGTCTGTGCTCAGCCGATGCCTACAGCCATGGCAAGAACTGGCACCTGCTTTACCAGTGTCATAGAATCATAGAATATCAGGGCTGGAAGGGACCTCAGGAGGTATCTAGTCCAACTCCCTGCTCAAAGCAGGACCAACCCCAACTAAATCATCCCAGCCAGGGCTTTGTCAAGCTGGGCCTGAAAAACCTCTAAGGATGGAGATTCCACCACCTCCCTAGGTAACCCATTCCAGTGCTTCACCATCCTCCTAGTGAAAACGTTTTTCCTAATATCCAACCTAAACCTCCCCCACTGCAACTTGAGACCATTGCTACTTGTTCTGTCATCTGCTACCACTGAGAACAGTCTACATCCATCCTCTTTGGAACCCCCTTTCAGGTAGTTGAAAGCTGCTATCAAATCCCCCCTCATTCTTCTCTTCTGCAGACTAAACAATCCCAGTTCCCTCAGCCTTTCATAAGTCATGTGCCCCAGCCTCCTAATAATTTTTGTTGCCCTCCGCTGGACTCTCTCCAGTTTGTCCACATCCTTTCTGAAGTGTGGGGCCCAAAACTGGACGCAGTACTCCAGATGTGGCCTCACCAGTGCCAAATAGAGGGGAATGATCATGTCCCTCAATCTGCTGGCACTGCTCCTACTAATGCAGCCCAATATGCTGTTAGCCTTCTTGGCAACAAGGGCACACTGCTGACTCATATCCAGCTTCTCATCCACTGGAATCCCCAGGTCCTTTTCTGCAGAACTGCGGTTTAGCCAGTTGGTCCCCAGCCTGTAGCAGTGCATGGGATTCTTCCGTCCTAAGTGCAGGACTCTGCACTTGTCCTTGTTGAACCTCATCAGATTTTTTTTGGCCCAGTCCTCTAATTTGTCTAGGTCACTCTGGACCCTATCCCTATCCTCCAGAGTATTTACGGCTCCCCCCAGTTTAGTGTCCTCTGCAAACTTGCTGAGGGTGCAATTAATCCCATCATCCAGATCATTAATGAAGATGTGAACAAAACCAGCCCCAGGACCAACCCCTGGGGCACTCCGCTTGATACTAGCTGCCAACTAGACATGGAGCCATTGATCACTATCCGTTGAGCCCGATTTAGCCAGCTTTCTATCCACTTTATAATCCATTCATCCAATCCAGACTTTTTTAACTTGCTGGCAAGAATACTGTGGGAGACCATATCAAAAGCTTTGCTAAAGTCAAGATATATCACATCCACCGCTTTCCCCATATCCACAGAGCCAGTTATCTCGTTGTAGAAGGCAACCATGACTTAGTCAGGCATGACTTGCCTTTGGTGAATCCATGTTGACTGTTCCTGATCACCCTCCAATGCTTCAAAATGGATTCCTTGAGGACCTGCTCCATGATTTTTCCAGGGACTGCGGTGAGGCTGACTGGTCTGTAGTTCCCTGGATTCTCCTCCTTCCCTTGTTTAAAGATGGGCACTATATTTGCCTTTTTCCAATCATCCAGGACCTCCCCTGATCACCATGACTTTTCAAAGTTAATGTCATAGATAGGTGTATAGATTAATTGTTGATTGACACCTTATACTGTAGTTGTGGCATTGGCCACTGTCGGAAACCAGGGTACTGGGGTAGATGGACCATTGGTCTGACCTAGTATGGCCGTTCTTATGTTTATGTGTGATGGGGTATGCAGACCTTGCATTGGCATGGAAGGGGTTAAAGAGCTGCTCTGGCCTGGAGTGGCCCTGCCTGAGGAGTTACAAGGAGGGAACTCACCTGAGCTGGCGGCAGACCTGGGACTGGACCAGGCTGTGGAGCTCCGGCCCTGGAGAGGCTAGCAGAGCCCCTGCTGTCACAGAGCAGGGTGTGCAGCCCCTGAATTAAAAGGGAACAGGCTGAGACTTGCTTTGAACCCCCAGTGAGCCCTGCAGTGGGCAGTGAAGGAAGAGAGCCCAGAGCCTGCAGGGAGCTGCCTCCAGGTTTTTCTTTCCCATTCTTTTGTAGCTTTGTTAGCTGTCTATAGGCTGTTGTGTTTTTCACCTGACACCCCAAGAGGGGATGGAAAAGCCAAGAGCCCTCGTCCGGCGGTTGAGTGCCAGCCCACTAGAAAGATACACACTGCAGCACTCACTGGGGTGGGGTATTGGACTCACACATGCGCTCCCCACCGGCTCCCACAAGGGATACTCTGCCACAGCCAGATTAGTGACACCTAGCGCCCTGCCATCGGGAAGCACAGAGTGGGGCTCGATGCCGCTGCCTCGTTGGGGACAATCAGGCAAATTGGGATGGCAGCGGGCCATCTCCTCTGCCACCATGCTGCATCTCAGGGGCTGCTATCTGAACGCAGGCACCCACTGCGATCCTGCCCAACACAGCTGAGTTGTTCTTAGCCACACTGCCTTGCTCCAAGTCTGGCTCTGCATCCCCCCACACCAACCTGCAGAGCGAGACAGTCCCCTGACCACTGGCATCCAGCAGGCAGGGCTGTCTCCTCCTACCAGAGATCCTCGGGGATGAGCCTCCACCACATCTAAGGAGGAACGTGTCAGAGCTTCCCTTGGCAAAAATCTGGCTTGGCTTGTGACTAGGGTCTGAGGTGCCTGGCATGGGCCCTGCATTATCAGAAACACAGATGAATAGAGTTTGCTGGGGAAGAGTCAACACGGCTTTTGTAAAGGGAAGTCATGCCTCATCCATCTGCTAGAATTCTCTGAGGGAGTCAACAATCACTTGGACAAGAGGGATCCAGTGGATGTAGAGTATTTGGACTTTCAAAAAGTCTTTGACAAGGTCCCTCACCAAAGGCTCTTAAGCAAAGTGAGTTGTCATGGGATAAGAGGGAAGGTCCTCTCATGGATCAGTTACTGGTTAAAAGACAGGAAACAAAGGGCAGGAATAAATGGTCAGTTTTCAGAATGGAGAGAGGTAAGTAGTGGTGTCCCCTTGGGGCCTGTGCTGGGCCCAGTCCTATTCAACATATTCATAAATGGTCTGGAAAAAGGGTTAAACAGTGAGGTGACAAAATTTGCAGATGATACAAAACTACTCAAGGTAGTTAAGTCCCAGGCAGACTACGAAGAGCTACAAAAGAATCTCTCAAAATGGGTGACTGGGCAACAAAATGGCAGATGAAATTCAATGTTGATCAATGCAAAGTAATGCACATTGGAAAACATAATCCCAACTATACATACAAAATGAGTCTAAATTAGCTTTTACCACTCAAGAAAGGCACCTTGGAGTCACTGTGGATAGTTCTCTGAAAACATCCACTCAATGTGCAGCGGCAGCCAAAAAAGCGAACAGAATGTTGGGAACCATTAGAAAAGGGATAGATAATAAGACAGAAAATATCATATTGCCTCTATATAAATCCCTGGTATGACCACATCTTGAATACTGTGTGCAGATGTGGTCACCCCATCTCAAAAATACATTGGAATTGAAAAAGTACAGAAATAGGCATCAAAATGATTAGGGGGATGAAACAACTTCCGTATGAGGAGAGATTAATAAGACTGGGACTGTTCATCTTGGAAAAGAGATGAGTAAGGGGGGATATGATAGAGGTCTGTAAAATCATGACTGGTTTGGAGAAATTGAACAAGGAAGTGTTATTTACTCCTTCTCATAACACATGAACCAGGATCACCACATGAAATTATTAGGCAGCAGATTTAAAACAAACACAAGGAAGTATTTCTTCACAAAAAGCACTAACAACCTGTGGAACTCCCTGCCAGAGGATGTTGTGAGGGCCAAGACTATAACAGGGTTCAAACAAGAACTAGATAAGTTCCTGGAGGACAGGTCCATCAATGGCTATTAGCCAGGATGCGCAGGGATGGTGTCCCAGCCTCTGTTTGCCAGGAGCTGGGAATGGGCGACAGGGGAAGGATCGCTTGGTGATTGCCTGTTCTGTTCACTCCCTCTGGGGCATCTGGCACTGGCCACTGTCGGAAGACCGGATACTGGGCTAGATGGACCCTTGGTCTGACCCAGTATGGCCATTCTTATGTTTCCACTCCTGTATGTTGACATGGGACATAGCAGCCCCAGGGAGACGAATGGTACGTCAACACTCTTCCACCACCTGCGGCAGTGAGTCTGGGAGCCCAGGTCTACAGAATCAGGCACGCAGGGCTCATGGTACAGCACTAAAAACAGCTGTGGAGACAGGTAGGCCCGGGCTCTGAAGTCTGGGGTAGGGTTGGGCTTCGGAGCCTGAGTTCCAGCCCAAGCCAGAACATACAAACAGCTGTCACAGAAACACAGGCCCGGTGCTCCGGAACTGCTCTGTATGAAGCCGGACAGGACTCTGGTGTAGCATGCCTCCCCTCATATTATCACAGGGGCAAGAAGACTTTTCAGCTATGGCCTTTCTGGGTCTGAGCTCAGAGCGTTCAGCACCCCTGTTCTCACCATGCGCTTCCCGCAGCAGGTCCACCTGGACGGGACCCCCGGGAAAGCCAGAAGGGCCCAGCTGTGACTCTCAACCAGCATGTAAAACAGAAGCTTTATTAGTCGCCAGGAACATTGCTCAGAACAGAGCTTGTTAGCACTGAAAGCAGGACTATTCCGTAAAGTCCATCTTGTGCGGGGATCCAGGTCTGGTGCCCTGGACTCCCCGCCCCTTCAAGTCCCAAACAGGAGACTGACTGGCTTCCAGTGGCCCAACCTCCGAAAGGCCTGTTGCCCCTCCAGTCTTTATCTTGCTTCCTGGGCAAAGTGTCACCTGGTCGCACCCCCCTCCTGGGTCTCAGGTTACGAAGGACACCGTCCATTGCTTACATGCAGGCAGCTGGAGCTGCCTGACCTGCCCCTGAGGGTCTCAGCAAAAGTCACACCCCTTAGTCCCAGCACCCTAGACATTGGTGCAGCACACAGGGAAACTGAGGCACACAGTATACGTGCAAAAACAGTAAGATTCACTTCAGCTCATGTACAACATAACAAGGGGAAAACCCACTTCATCACAACAGCTGTTTCTAGCGCTGTAGTGCAACGCCTGCGAGCCCAAGTCCTGGGCTCTGAGACTTGCTGCTGTGGCCTTTAGAATGCTGTGTTGATGGACCCTGGGTCTGCCCCCGACTCCTCCCAGCCCCCAGCTCTTATCCCCCCCTCACACCTCTCCAGTCTATTGATCTTGAGCCAGGGATTGTTGTTCAGCTTCCCTAAAGGAGGCGGGGATGTCCATCTCCCTCTGGGTCCTTGGTCGCTATGTCTGATGTCCTGGCAGTTGGATTCGCCAGTCTCCTCAGCTGCTCCAGCGAGATGGAGACTAAGGCCCAGACAGCTGGGAGACACCCACCGTCTATCTCTTCGCCTGCCCAGAAAGCAAACAGCCCTTTTCCACCCACTGGGTAACAATGCAGCATATGGGGAAACAGAGGCACAAACAGGACTCACAACAATATTACAAAATAGTCCCACTGTCACAGGTGCAGACTCAGCAAGAAACATTCAGTTACTTCTGTTAAAGCACACAGGGTCTGCAATGATGTCTCGCCATTCTCAGCCCTGGTAACCCTGGGAGAATTTGCCCATGTGCCTGGTCTGAGTGTGTGGTAGCACTTCCATGTTCTGCAGCTTCTTGAGGGCTTCAGCAAGTTCTGAGTTCCCTGCGGGGCCTTGATTTATACCAGTGTCAGATTTGGGTGGTTTATAACTAGACAGAGGGGAGAGGGACATTCCCTCCCTGACTAAACGACTAACAACTAGGTGGGGCTTTTATTTAAACTTGCCATTTTCTATCCCTGGGGGATTGAGACACCAACTTCATTTTATCTGGGATTCCTTCTTCGATGGTGTCTCCCGTTTAAGTTGGGCATTGCTGCTCTTCCTGTGCCTAGCTCATAGCATCTGCGATAAGCACAGCAGTGGGTAGCTGTGACTCTGGGTGTGTCCCTGGTTCAAGGGCCAGCAGGAGCTGTCGTTATTAGTAACATATTCCGGGCATACTTGACATCGGTACGTCTCCCAGCAGGACCTGCCGTCCGAGGGGGAGTCCGAGCTCACCACACCCATTCATGGTTCATCAAAGCAGCCAGTAGAGAGGGATGGGGAAAGGCTCAGCAGCCAGCCCTGGAACCCAGACTCTGCCTCTGCCCCAAGGACCATGCTACAGCAAAGGACTCAGTCGTGCCTAGATGTGCCGCCAGGTGCTGGACCATGGTCTCTGGGGTGGGGAACTGTGTTCCTGCACCCCAGCTTACCCAGCACAGAGTGCTGTTCTGCATCCCTGGGCAGGGAGAGGAGTCCCAGTGGGCACTGATGTGCTTGGCTGCAGGGCCTGCAGCGCGACCTGGCTCCAGGTTTGTCCTAGAGCAATAGCAGGCCACTGCAGGCTCCTGCTGCTGGCACTGGGGAAGAGACCCCCTGCACAGCACTGCATGTAGACAAGGGATCGAGGTGACCTGCTGCAGCTCAGGAGAGGGCTCTGGGCATCGCTGGGCCAGCTCAGCAGGCACAGGGATCCCAAATGCAAACACCGTGTGTGGCGGGATGGTGGTGACATGGAGAGTACCTAGTGCCATCATATCACAGCCTCCTATGTGCAGTGCTGGGTCCCGCCTCTCAGAGGCTATTGCAGAACAAGGGGTTCAGAGAAGGGCAATGGGAAGAGGGATCAAAACGCTTGGGACTGTTCCCTTAAGAGATGAATGAGAACATAAGAAAGGCCGTACCAGGTCAGACCAAAGGTCCATCTAGCCCAGTATCTGTCTACCGACAGTGGCCAATGCCAGGTGCCCCTGAGGGAGTGAATCTAACAGGCAATGATCAAGTGATCTCTCTCCTGCCATCCATCTCCATCCTCTGACGAACAGAGGCTAGGGACACCATTCCTTACCCATCCTGGCTAATAGCCATTTATGGACTTAGCCACCATGAATTTATCCAGTCCCCTTTTAAACATTGTTATAGTCCTAGCCTTCACAACCTCCTCAGGTAAGGAGTTCCACAAGTTGACTGTGCGCTGCATGAAGAAGAACTTATTTTTATTTGTTTTAAACTTGCTGCCTATTAATTTCATTTGGTGACCCCTAGTTCTTGTATTATGGGAATAAGTAAATAACTTTTCCTTATCCACTTTTTTAACATCACTCATGATTTTATATACCTCTATCATATCCCCCCTTAGTCTCCTCTTTTCCAAACTGAAGAGTCCTAGCCTCTTTAATCTTTCCTCATATGGGACCCTCTCTAAACCCCTAATCATTTTAGTTGCTCTTTTCTGAACCTTTTCTAGTGCTAGAATATCTTTTTTGAGGTGAGGAGACCACATCTGTACACAGTATTCGAGGTGTGGGCGTACCATGGATTTATATAAGGGCAATAATATATTCTCAGTCTTATTCTCTATCCCCTTTTTAATGATTCCTAACATCCTGTTTGCTTTTTTGACCGCCTCTGCACACTGCGTGGACATCTTCAGAGAACTATCCACGATAACTCCAAGATCTTTTT
Organism: Mauremys reevesii; assembly: GCF_016161935.1. Classification (NCBI taxonomy): domain Eukaryota; kingdom Metazoa; phylum Chordata; order Testudines; family Geoemydidae; genus Mauremys; species Mauremys reevesii. The sequence continues at coordinate 207,885,417 of NC_052625.1, read as the reverse complement.
CCTGACTCGTTGTAGCTAAATTAGCCCCCATCATGTTGTATGTATAGTTGGGGTTATTTTTTCCAATGTGCATTACTTTACATTTATCCACATTAAATTTCATTTGCCATTTTGTTGCCCAATCACTTAGTTTTGTGAGATCTTTTTGAAGTTCTTCACAATCTGCTTTGGTCTTAACTATCTTGAGCAGTTTAGTATCATCTGCAAACTTTGCCACCTCACTGTTTACCCCTTTCTCCAGATCATTTATGAATAAATTGAATAGGATTGGTCCCAGGACTGACCCTTGGGGAACACCACTAGTTACCCCTCTCCATTCTGAGAATTTACCATTAATTCCTACCCTTTGTTCCCTGTCCTTTAACCAGTTCTCAATCCATGAAAGGACCTTTCCTTTTATCCCATGACAGCTTAATTTACCTAAGAGCCTTTGGTGAGGGACCTTGTCAATGAGAGGGGATATGACAGAAATACCTAAAATAATAGCTGGCCTAGAGACGGAGACCGGGTGCTTCTGTTCTTCGTGTCTCAACACAAGAACAAGGGCGCATTAAATGAAATTCAAATAGGGGAAATTCAAACCCAATACAAGGGAATGCTTTTTTGCACCATGCATTATTAGCCTGTGGAACTCATCTCCACATGAAGTTGTTGGAGATTATCTGGATTATAAGAATATCCAGCGTTACCAGAGTTAATGCTAGAAAAAAAATTGTGGAAGGAATTTGTAACCTGCTTCAGGGGTTAAGCTTGGCTTGTCAGCGCTTTGTGGTACAGACGGTCTCTTAATTCTGTGTCTGCACAGTGCTAGCTCCGTGGAGGCCTGGCCCATGAGCAGTGGCACTGCACTCATACAGGGCTTGTCTAGTTGCAGTTAGTGCACAGCAAGCCGGGGGTGACTGCAGTGCCATGTACTGCCTGTCCCTGGCACCCTGCTAGTGTGGTTTACTCCCCTTCAAAACAGGAGTAGCTCACCGCCTGCTGGGAACCTTTAGTGCCCGGTGAAGGGGCCAGGGCTGGGGAGTCCAGAGCAGGCTAGTGTGCAGTAAATTCATGCCCCAGCTTGCCGCACGCTCACTGTTCATCTTGACAAGCCCACAAATAAATAATTTGAGCTCTTAAGTATGAGTGCCCAGGATGAGACCCTCATGGGAGCAAGTTATCACACATCTGCTGCTTGGTGATCTTAGGTCTCACACCTGCCTCTGGTGTAGCTGGGGCTGTGCGAGCTGGCGATGCCGCTGTTTTCTCTGAACCCTGCAGATTCAGTCCCCCAGAAGCCTTTGTTGCCTGGTTTTCCCCTGAACCCTGGCTGCTCAGCAAGGTGCAGTGCAGGTGCCCCCCGTTGTCCTGCTGAAGGTTACTGCTCTTAGCCCAGAGTGCATGTCCCCACATCACCAGTGGGTGGGATGTGGCCAGGGCTCCCCACAGCCTGTGTGGATGGGCAGCATCAGCTTCCCACCACTCACACTCACTCTTGCTTTCTCTGCACTAGGCGGTTGGCTGGGAGAACATGGCATTCATCTTCCTGAACCGTTTCCTGGATCTCACCGACGTGAGTGGCACATCGGGACGAGGGTAAAGGCGGCACAGGGGTGGCTAGCTGTGCTGGTGCCAGCCCATTGGGGGCCCTAAGTAGGGAGCTCTGGAGCTGCTCGGGGCCCTAAGCAATTGCTCAGGCTGCTTACTCCTGGCGCCGGCTCTGAGGGGGGCAGGCTGTTCTGAGTCGGGGGGCTGCAGGGGAGGTGCCTGACAGAGACTGTCCCAGCCCTGCCTCAGGGACCCACAGGGGGAGCGTGCCCTGTGTTAATGTGCATGTGGCTGAATGCTGCAGGTTGGAAATGACACAGAGTGAAACCACGGCCTGTACAAGCAAAGCCCTGGCTGCGTGTCCGGAGCAGCATGGCCCCAGCCCAAGAGACGTTCAGGCCAGAAAGGCCATGATGTCTGGCCTGGAGGTGGCCGTGAACAAGGGCAGGAAGCTGATCTCATTTCCTGACTCTTCGGCTGCTGCCTGCTCAAGAACCAGGAAGGAAAGCGTGGAGCTCGGCCCCTTCCTTGCCCTTCTGTTGTCCAGCACACAGCAGAGACCCCAGAGCAGCTGGCAAGGAGGGTCACTCGGGTTCCAGCTGCTCCAGTAGAGGTCCTGTGCCTGTTTCCAGTCTAACCCTGTACTCCTTAGCAGCGGGGCCAGTTGGGGGACCCAGTTCCCCGGCACCCTGGCCAAGGGTGTCAGTCACTGCCCTCTTGGCTGGCACCTGCTCCATTGAGAATTGAAAGAGCCGTGGGCGTGTCTGCTAGGAGTGGCAAAGGCATCGCCTGGGCCATTGCTGGTGCGGGAGGTTTGTGCTGCCTGGGCTCGCACCGCAGGATGCTCCCCGCCCCCCGTGCAGCGCTCTCCCTCTGCCCCCAGGCCATCGAAGAGGGCACGCTCGATGCCCTGGACCACGTCGACTTCCAGAACACGGATATCCCCTTCGAGGTGCCGCTCCCGGCGCATCAGCACGTGGCCGTGAGTGTCGTTCCCCCCAGCCCTGCTTCCCTCAGCTCCAGGCCAGGCAGGGGAGTGAGGCAGCACAGGGCCCAGCTCTCAGCAATAAGCAGGGGTGTGAGGGACCTGACTCAGCAACAGGGTGGGGAGCACGAGGGAGCAGGCCCCCGGCTCTCAGGGCTGGGGGAAGTGAGGGAGCAGGGCCCCAGCTCTCAGCAATAGGGGATGGCACAAGGAACCAGGGCCCCAGGGCCAGGTGAGTGGAGGAGGGAGGGATCAGGCCCCAGCTCTCAGGGCTGGGGGAAGTGAGGGAGCAGGGCCCCAGCTCTCAGCAATAGGGGATGGCACAAGGAACCAGGGCCCCAGGGCCAGCTGAGTGGAGGAGGGAGGGATCAGGCCCCAGCTCTCAGGCCCAGAGGGCTGGGGGGTCGAGGGGCCAGGCCCCCAGCTCTCAGGGCTGGGGGAAGTGAGGGAGCAGGGCCCCAGCTCTCAGCAATAGGGGATGGCACAAGGAACCAGGGCCCCAGGGCCAGGTGAGTGGAGGAGGGAGGGATCAGGCCCCAGCTCTCAGGACCAGAGGGCTGGGGGGTCGAGGGCCCAGGCCCCAGCTCTCAGGGCTGGGGGAAGTGAGGGAGCAGGGCCCCAGCTCTCAGCAATAGGGGATGGCACAAGGAACCAGGGCCCCAGGGCCAGGTGAGTGGAGGAGGGAGGGATCAGGCCCCAGCTCTCAGGCCCAGAGGGCTAGGGGGGTCGAGGGGCCAGGCCCCCAGCTCTCAGGACTGGGGAGTAAGGGAAGCGAGGGATGAGGCCCCTGCTCTCAGGACCAAGTGAGGCAAGTGACCAGGGCCCCCTCTGTCAGTGGGGGTTCAGGGTCTGGGGGCCGACCCCTCCCTGGTCTGGGGGCCAGGCTGGCTCGCAGGGCGGGGCCCGGAGTCAGCAGTGCTCTGTGCTGTGCGGCAGGAGGCGACGCGGGAGGAGATCAGGGACTGGGTGCTCACCGTGTCCATGGACCAGCGTCTGGAGCAGGTCCTGCCCCGAGACGAGCGGGACACGTACGAGGCTTCGCTGGTGGCCGCGAGCACGGGTGTGCGCTCCCTGCCTTGCCTGCTCACAGGTGAGTCTCTGGGCCCTCAGCCCCTCAGGGATGAGATCTGGGGGCAGCAGCTTGGCAGTGGGGGGAGGTTTGGCAGAGGGGACAGGATCAGGACCTGGGGAGTAGGGGGGCAAGATTCCGGCCTGGGTGGGCAGGATTGGCTGTCGGGGAGATTTGCAACCTGGGTGGGGGAGGCAGGCTTGGCGGGGCGCAGGATGGGGAGAGGTTGGGACCCATGGGGACAGGATTAGCAATGGAGGGAGGGAGGTTTCAGACTGGGGGGGGCAGGTTTGGGACCAGGGGGCGGATTGGAGAGAGCAGGATTGGGGGGGGGTTGGGCCTGGGGAGTGGAATTGGCAGCAGGGGACTCCAGACACTGGCGAGGGACGTGCAGGCGAAGGGCTTGGGCGTGGGGTGGGGTCCTGGCACGGGGGATCCTGGCAGGGGCATTGCTGTGTGTTGGGGCCCCCGGCACCTCTGGGTCCCCGCGTCGGCTCTGCCCAGAGTGGCACTGTTGGCTAAGCGCCCGGGCCAGGCCCCTGGGGGTGGTGCTGGCAGAGCTGGGGGTCGGGCGGAGCTGGGCTCAGCCCCACTCACTGGCCTGTCCGTGGCCAGGCTACCCCGTGCTGAGGAACAAGGTCGAGTTCAAGCGGCCTGGGAAAGAAGCCAACAAAGACACATGGAACAAGTTCCTGATGGCCGTCAAGGTGAGCGGGGGCAGGGCCCGTCTTCATGGGAGGGGCTCAGTGCTGAGCGCAGGGGGCAGAGGCTCTGGCTCACTCACAGGCCTGTGCCCACTGGGAGGGAGAATGGGGGGCAGCCATCCACCCCCACCTCCCGGCCCAGCACCTCTCAGCTGCAGCAAAGGGCAGAGGAGCCAGGGCATTGGCTCCCCTGGCTTCAGCCTGGCCCAGCCCCACCTTGGGTGAACATCCCCCAGCAGCACGCAGGCCCCCTGTGTATTATCCCGCTGGGGTCCCCCCTTGCCCCAGCCCACCCCCAGTGGCCCCAGGGACCAGGGCTGTGCCCCACCCCGCTCCAGTTCAGGGGACAGGCCCCACGGCTGCCCTAGTGTAGAGGTGGGGGGCTGGGCCCAGCTGCTGCCTGGTCATGCCCATGCTTGGGGGGCTGGGCTCACATGGCCCATGCAGCCCAGGAGGGAGCGGGGGGATGTGCTGAATCCCCAGGGAGCTGAGTTCAGCCTCACCACCCGGCTCTGCAAGCCTGTGCCCAGCGCCGCCTCTTCTCTCTTGCAGACGTCCCATAGTCCCGTGTGCCAAGACGTGCTCAAGTTCATCGGCCAGTGGTCCGGGGGGTTGCCGAGCAGCAGCTTCTCTTTCCAGTGAGCGGGGCAGTGCCCCTGGGCCAGCCACCAGGCCTGAGGCCCCCCCTCGCCGCTCCCCATTAAAGCAGCCATGGTCCTGATCCCATGTCCGGCCCTGCCTGCATGTCCTGCGCTTCCCCTGGCAGGGGGGGGGGGCAGTATCCCACTGGCTCCGGCCTGTGGCACGCGCCTCCCCGGCTGCACGGGGCACCCCCATGCCCGGCCGGCAGGGGGCGAGTGCAGGAGCCCACCACAGGCTCGCACCACCCGGAGGGCCCTGAAGTGACAGGCTCAGGCTGGGCTTGGAGCTACCAAGAATGAGCACAGGGACCCTGCCCTCCAGAGCACGCCCTGTGGGGCCAGGGCAGGCTGGGCCCTTCCGCTGCCTGGGGGATGCAGGGGCCAAGCAGCAGGCCCTGACTGTACAAGCAGTGTCCAGCACCCCACATCTTCCTCTAGGGCACCGGAGCAATGGCAGGACCCAGCAAGCTGGTGAGCAACAGGGGCTGGCCCCAGAGCCAGGGTCCTTCCCCCCCTATGGCTGCAGAGCCAGGCTCCTCCCCCCTTAACACATAGACCCACCCCCTGCCAGGTCCTCTCCCATGATCCTGACCCCCGTTACCACCTGCTTCCCATTGCTGCTCAGCCCCCCCCACACACACCCCCTTGGAGGACAGCCAGCCATTGCTGAGTCTGGCTAGTGGCCAAGGGCTGTACCCAGCCACGCTCTCGCTTGCAGCCGGCTCATCCAGGCTTGGGGAGTCGCTTGGGGAACCAGGTCCCAAATCACTGAGGATTTATGAACAATGTTTATTCAGCTGGTGCCTGAGGGCCAGCCGAGCCCTGGCCCCAGAGCCGTGGCCTGTCCCAGCGCCGCAGACTTGGCAGGGCCTGGCACACCCACAGCGGGCCGGGGCGAGGGCCAGCTCATGCCACGGCTGGGTGTGGGAATGGGAGGGGGGGGCGAGCTAAGGGGCAGGTGTGGAGTGAGGGGAAGAGCTGGAGGGAGGGGAGCTGAGAAAGGCCAGTCCCACCTGCAGGGAGGTCACTGGCTGTCCAGATGTCCCTGCTCAGGCTGCTTCTACCCCTCCCCACTGGCGTCTCTGGGAGGGGTCCCTCCCCCCATGGCCAGATGGGGGTGGGAGCTCAGCACAGCGTGGTGGGCAGAGCCCCGGGAGGGCTGGCAGCAGGACGAGCACACTCTGAGCATGAGGGGGAGAGCCACGGGCGCCCTGATGCCAGCAGGACCCTGCCACAGCAGAAGGGAAAAGTCTGCAGGGTGGGGCAGCTCCCCCCTCCCTCCTGGCCCTGTCCTCTGCCTCTTCCATGGGGCAGCATAAGCATGCTGGGCGCTTCACCCCCCACTCCTAGCTGATGTGGCCTGGAGGTTCCTGGAGCAGCACCTGCGAGAGAAAGAAACCATCCGGCTGTGGTGGCTGCAGACCCCTGAATCCTGAGGCCCTGCCAGGGGCGGTGCCAAGGGACCCGGAGCCCCGGCGCGGGCTGGGAACGGGAACGGGCCCTGCCGGGGGGGGCAGCACCAAATGAACCAGAGCCCCGGTGTGGGCTGGGAACGGGCCCTGCCGGGGGGCAGCGCCAAATGACCCGGAGCCCCGGCGCGGGCTGGGAACGGGCCCTGCCAGTGGGGGCAGCACCAAGGGACCCGGAGCCCCGGCGCGGGCTGGGAACGGGCCCTGCCAGTGGGGGCAGCACCAAGGGAGCCGGAGCCCCGGCGCGGGCTGGGAACGGGCCCTGCCAGTGGGGGCAGCACCAAGGGACCCGGAGCCCCGGCGTGGGCTGGGAACGAGCCCTGCCAGTGGGGGCAGCACCAAGGGACCCGGAGCCCCGGTGCGGGCTGGGAACGGGCCCTGCCGGGGGGTGGCACCAAAGGACCCGGAGCCCCGGCGCGGGCTGGGAACGGGAACGGGCCCTGCCGGGGGGGCAGCACCAAAGGACCCGGAGCCCCGGCGCGGGCTGGGAACGGGCCCTGCCGGGGGGGGGGGGTGCCAGGGGACCCAGCGCAGGCTGGGAACGGGCCCTGCCCAGCAAGGGGGGGGAGTGACAGGGTCCCCATTGCCTGGATAGAAGCTGCACTGGGTTAGGCAGCTCTCAGCGACGCTGGGCTGGACAGTCAGAGACCCATGGGCCCTGTTCCCCCTGCTGGGTCAGGCGACGCTCACCTCTGCCTCTAGGCCCGGGCCCCGTCCTGCACTGCCAGCAGCTGGCTCAGCTCTTGCTCGTGCCGGTCCTCAGATGCCACCTCCTTTGTCGCCGTCTCTTGCTCCAGCTGGAAAGGAGGCCGACGCCTGAGCGAGGTGCCCCGGGGGCAGGGCGATGCCAGGCCCGGGGTGACCGAAGCTCCAGGGGGTGCAGGGGTTATAAGACCGGCCAAACTGGGGCAAACCCAAGGTCCAGTTCCCACAGCAGCCAGCACCAGGTGCCCCAGAGCTGTGGTTCTCAACCAGGGGTCTGGGGCCCACTGTGGGGCCATGAGCAGGTTTCGGGGGGGGGGGCGCCAAGCAGGGCTGGCGTGAGACCTGCTGGGGCCCAGGGCAGGAAGCCAAAGCCCCACCCCCTCGGGGCTCCAAGGCCCGACGCCAGGGGCTGAAGCCAAAGCCTGAGCAGCCTAGCGTCGTGGGGCCCCTGTGGCGTGGGGCGCTGGGCAGGTGCCCTGCTTGCTGCCCGCTAACGCCAGCCCTGGCTTTTATATGCAGCAAGAGTTACTGTGGCACCGGGGGGGGAGGGGGGGGGGACTCAGAAAGAAAACGCTTGAGAAGCCCTGCCCCAGAGGGACTGAACGGGGCAGTTAGCAAGTGCTCCAGTCCCAGCGTCTGGACGGCAGAAGGTTAGGGACACCCAGAGCATGTGGCTGCATCCCTGCCCAGCCTGGCTAATAGCCACTGATGGATCTAGCCTCCATGAAGTGATGCGTGTCTTTCTTGAACCCTGTTACACTTTTGGCCCTGGCAATGAGTTCCACAGGGTGTGTGAAGAAATACTTCCGTTTGTTTTAAACCTGCTGCCTGTTAATTTCATTTGGGGACCTCTAGTTGTTGTGTTATGTCACAGATAAATAACAGTTCCCATTTCACTTTCTCCACACAGTCATGATTTTACAGACCTCAATCATATCCCCCTTAGTCGTCTCTTTCCAAGCTGAACAGTCCCAGGCTTATTAATCTCTCCTCAGATGGGAGCTGTTCCAGACCCCTCATCATTTTTGTTGCCTTTTTCTGAACCTTTTCCAATTCCAATAATTCTTTTTTGAGATGGGGCGACCACATCTTCATGCAGTATTCAAGGTGTGAGCGTCCCGTGGATTTATACTATGCCATTGTGATATTTTCTGTCTTATTATTGATCCCTTTCCTAGCAGTTCCCACCATTCTGGTAGCTGGTTTGATGGCCATTGCACATCGAGTGGATGTTTTCAGGGTTGAAGCTGGATGAGCAATGTCGTGCTGCTGTGTAGGCAGAGCATGGGGGGCAGATGGGGGACAGCCCTTCCAGCAGCCCTGGGGAGACACCCCTGGCCCTGCACTGCAGTCTGGCCCCTCCCACCCCAAAGCCCATACGTAGTATCTGGCCCTGGACCCCCGCAACCCCATGCTTGCTCTGGCCCCTTCATTCCCTTCACACTTGGGGTGAAGGTGCTCAGGGTTAGAGCACAGGGTCCCAGGTGAATCTGTCTGGTGCACCAAATGGGGCGAGGACCCCCTCTCCCCAAGAGACAGTCCCTGGGAGGGAAAGGGGACAAGGGGGCGGTTCTGGCTGGAACCTCTGACCTGCTGGCGGATGTAGGTGTCTGCACAGGGACCGATGCCGCGGAGGATCAGGGACACCACACAGCACCTGCCGGAAAGCGCAGCCTCCACCGCAGCCATCACCATGGAGGGGAACCAGAGCGCCAGCGCCGTGTCCTGTGGGGTGTGGCACAGTCAGGTCAGGGCGTGCAGGAGGGGGGCATGCAGGAAGCAGGGGGTGCCCAGGGGCGATGGATGGGCAGGGCCTGGCCCCGCAGCAGGGACTCACGTAGATGCGTGTGGTGTCGAAGGGGCAGTCGTTGGTGGCGATGGCAGCCCGGGCGTCAGCTGGAAGGGCGGAGCTGTTGCATCCTACGATCAGGCGGTGCCCCCTGCTGGCGACGGTGAGGGAGATGGCCAGGGCCAAGCCCAGGCTGCAGGCAGCAGAGAGCAGGCAGTTCAGCAGCGAGACGCACAGCAAGGCCCAGTGCTGCAGGTGGAGACCAGAGCTGGTGGGCAGGAGGCCAGGCAGCCACGTGGCATGGCCCCAGCCCCTGCAATGGGCCACTCACCAGCTCCAGCAGCCCAGGGGGGGAGTGGGCAGAAGCCTGGGCCCTACATTCCCAAGCAGCGACCCCCTCCCCCTGTGCCAGGAGCGTCCTCCAGCAACTGGAGCAGCTGCTCCCAGCCCAACATTTCTCTGGGCCTCAAACGTCTCCCTGCACGCCAGGGCCTTGCAGCCCCACGGGGCCCAGGGCACCCCCCACCCGTGTCTATCTGAAGCTGCAGGGGGCAGGGTCTCCCCTGCCTCGCCCAGTCCAGTGCGAACCGATCCCAGCACCAATGAGCAACTGCGCCTGGCAGCCGCTGCCCTGGCCTCAGCTCTTCGCAGCCCCCCCCACGGGGCCTGCGCCTGGCACCGTCCTGTGTGCTTACGCCGGGTGTCAGACGCTCCCTTTGCAGCATAGCCATGGGGGGGAGGGGGGCTTGGCACAAACCCTGGGTGCTCTCTGCCTGTGGCCATTCCTCGCCCCTCTGCCTCCCAGTGCCCCCAGACCCCACTTCTGAGCCTGGCATTCCCGGGGGGACACGGACAGGCCGTCCTGCACTGAGCCAGTGAGGACAGTGTCTGAGCCAAGATGCCTGCATTACAGCCGCGCTGCACGGCCCAGTCACTCCCCCATACAATGGGGTGGACAGACGGACACACACACACTCGCTCTCTCCTGTCACGGGCTGTAGGGGGTTTGCCTGTGAGCGCCTGGTGCCAGGGAGCGGCTCTCACATACTTATGCAGCACAAGTGGGGCGGGGCGGGGGCGATACGTAGCACTCAGCACAAGGTGGAGCCTTGCTCTGGGCTGGGGAGAGCAGGATGGTGCCTGGCACGGGGCAGGGGAGGTCTGTGCAGAGCCTAGCACCCAGACCTCAGCCTGGCACGGGGGATGGGGGAGCTGCGTGGCACCTGGCGTGGGAGGAGACAAGGAACCGCACTGATGGAAAGCGCTGGGGCCTTATCTGCAGCAGGTGTGGCCTGCTGAGGCCGTAGCAGCAAAGCAGGCTGGGCCCACACAGCGGGAGACGGGCACCTCAGGGAGCAAGGTCCAGGGAGTGGCTCCCGCAGAAGCTGGGCCACGGCCCTGAACGTTGCTTCCTGCCCGAACTCAGCCACCCCCCACCCCGGGTTCCCCGGCTGTGACCCCAGCATTGGCCTTTGCTCCACCTGGCTCCCCGGCCCCCCCCCACTCCCCAGCGCTCACTCACCAGGGCTGCCTTGAGGAGGTTCCGGGACACCAAGATGGCCACAATCCCAGCAGTGATGCTCTAGGGAAAGACACAGGGGGGGGGGTGTGTCAGTTCCTCCCCCAGTGCAGCCCTGCCACACCCCCACACCCCTGGCAGCTGGGTCCCTGAGGCATAGCAACCAAAGGCATCCTTAAATCAGGGGCCCTATGGGCCAGAAACTCAGCCACACCTGAGGTTTGGGCGGGGGGGGGGCAGGCCTGGCATCGTTTGTGTCTCACGCCAGCAGTGGTTCTGCTTTCTGTTCCTTGCACTGGCCTCATGGTGCCGACATCAGCCTCAGCCCCACGCACCCCAGCTCCAGCCGCTAGCAGCAGGGGAGGCGCTGGGCTGCCAGGGCTCAGCTGCCCGGCACGCGTCTCGCTCCAGGGTCGGCCAGCGCTGCAGTGGGCAAGGGCCGCCTAGTTCCCGCAGGCTCAGGGCCCAGCCAGCTGGCTGGGGACATCGCTGAGGCGCCCCGCAGGGACTCATGCGGCAGCTGGAGCCCCAGGGGACGATGGGGCTACGGGTGCTGGAGCAGGGACGGCTGGCGGGCCCCACTCACCAGCAGCCCGGAGCCGACGGAGATGACGTTGGCGGTCGTGTACTCGGAGGTGACGGTGCGCTCAGGGTTGGCCACATGGCGCAGAACCGTGCCGTGCACGATGGCTCCCAGGATGAAGTTCAGGTGGCCCAGGACGATCAGGGTGATGCCAGCGCGCATGAGGCGCTGGGGCCCGCGCCCCAAGTCTGCAAGAGAGGCAGGCGTCAGGCACCGGGGGGGGGGGCTTGTATCTCGGGGGGTAATGAGCGAATCCCACGCAGCATAAGGGCCTCGTACCCCCAGTGTCAATGGGGGGGGGGCAGTGTAATGGCTGGAAAATCACATATGGCAGGCGGGGGAGGGCAGTCCCTGAGTGTGCCACGGGGAGTGTCATGCACAGCGGGGGGGGCAGTCCCTGAGTGTGCACCGGGGGGGTCACACGGCGAGGGAGGCGGCCCCTCCCTCTGTGCAACAGGGGGTCACGCACGGCGGGGGGGGGAGATCCCTGAGTGTGCAACGCGGGGGGGGGGGGTCACGCACGGCATGGCGGGAATTTGCCCGCAATGGAGGGGAGACGATTCGCGAACACCCCCCACGCGAACGGGCTCCAGGCGGGACCCCGAGACTCACCGAACCCGCAGCCACCGCCGCCACAGCCCATCCCGCGGCAGCCAGGCCCGGGGGCGGGACCGGCCCGGACCGGCCTCACGGCCCGGGGCGGAACCCAGGAGTCCGATCCCGCCCCCGCCCCTCCCCTCCCCGCGGGGAACCCAGGAGTCCGATCCCGCCCCCGCTCCTCCCCGCCTCTCGCGGGGAACCCAGGAGTCCGATCCCGCCCCCGCTCCTCCCCGCCTCCCGCGGGGAACCCAGGAGTCCGATCCCGCCCCTCCCCGCCTCTCGCGGGGAACCCAGGAGTCCGATCCCTACCCCGCTCCTCCCCGCCTCCCGCGGGGACTCCAGGAGTCCGATCCCGCCCCCGCGCGGAACCCAGGAGTCCGATCCCGCCCCCGCCCCCCGCGGGGAACCCAGGAGTCCGATCCCGCCCCCCGCGGGGAACCCAGGAGTCCGGCCTCCCGGCAGAACGATTGGTGGGGGGGTGGTCCCTCTCCACTTTCGCCTGCTAGCCCTGGCCTGGGGGTCCCGCTCCGGGAGTTCAGCCCCCGGCAGCGCTGAAGGAAACGAACCGCCCCCTCGTCCTCCCCCCCATGGAGGGCCCCTGTGGCGCCTGGGGGGAGGGAGAGAAAAGAGGTGCCCCCCCGCCAAGTTCCCCTTTGCCCCCCACGCTGGCCCAGCCCCAGGGGGGAGAGGTGCCCCAGGGGCAGGTAAGTGGGGGGAGAGAGACACAGGGGGCAGGGCCAGGGAGGTGCCCCAGGGGCAGAGCCCAGCTGGAGGGGGGAGGCGCCCCAGGGGCAGGATAAGTGGGGGGTGGAACCCAGCCGCTGGGGGGGGTAGAGATGCCCCAGGGCAGGGTAAGGGGGGGGTGTCCTAGGGGCAGGGCCCAGCCACAGGGGGGTGGAAGGGCCAGGGTAAAGGGGGTGCCCCAGGGGCAGGGCCCAGCCGCAGGGGGGTGGAAGGGCCGGGGGGCAGGGTAAAGGGGGTGCCCCAGGGGCAGGGCTCAGCCGCAGGCGGGGGTAGGGCCCAGCAGACATGGCAAAGAAGCAGCATTTACTTATTTACAAAACCGTTTATTAAAAATAGGAACGGATAGAAACTAGACACAGGAGGCTCGGTGCTACAGCAGCAGCTGCCAGAGGCCATGTCCCGGCTCTGGGGATGGGGCTGCAGCAGGGAGAGGAGTGGTTGAGACAAGGGCCCCTGCTCAGATGAGCCCCCTGCTCCGGGGGGGGCGGGGGGGGGCAGGAACCCCACACTAAGGCTCTGCAGTGACCACAGCTGCCCCCCCACGCCCAGGGCCTGGTCTCATGTGGGGGCTCTGGTGCCAGCAGTGGGAGGACCAGCGCTGTGATGCCCCGCCAGCAAAAGCCCACTAGGGGGCACCCTCCAGCACCTGCTCCCAGCCCCACCCCTGCCCCACTCGCTCCACGTCCAGGAGAGCCGTGGGCCCTCCTGCCCCTGCCAAGCTGCTGTGCAACACACGTAAACAGGTGATGGAGAGCGGAGGGAGACGCGCCAAGGGGCCGCTGGGGGCGAGCGTGAGCAGGGCGCTTGGCAGAGCCCCCTCACCACTGCCCAAGGGGGTGAGTACAGAACGGTGCTAGAGGCAGATGCCAGATATGGTGCACATGGGGGTAGGGGGCTCCCCTCTTTTCTACCTTTAAATAAGATTTCTGTCCTGTGCAAAAGAAAACCCACCAACCTTTGTACAGTTCAACAGAGCAAATGCCATGCACATTCCCGCAGCCTGGCTGGCCACGCCGCCCCACACAATCCCAACAAAACACGGCTGCAATAATACTGACTCGCAAAGTCCCCTTTAATAGGTAGGCAGGGCAGACTGTCGCTGGGCCTGGCGACGGCACATGCAGGATGAGCTTCCAAGCGCAGCATCTAGTGTCTCGCTGGTGCCCTACACAGATGGACAGACTCAGAAAAGGGTCACGGGCAACTAAGCAACGCCAGGCAGCTGGGAGGGGCTGCTAGGATGACACGGTCACCGCTGTCAGGGCTCCGTTCCGGGCAAGGTGGAACTTGGTGAACGCCTCTTCAAGTAAACAGCTGAGTCTGCTCTGGTCAGCCTAGGGAGAGCAGAGTACAGTGAGAGCGTGGCTGGGACGGCGCTGACCGCACACCAGGCAGCCCCAGCTGGCGCCCCGTGCAGCCAGAGGGCAGGGTCCGGCCCGCTGGGCCATGGGTTAGGGTTAGGGTGACCAAGCCCACACCTGTGAGACCGGGATGGAGGGCACAGCAGGAGCCTGGCCCTGGGAGGGGGAGACTGGTGGGGATGGCAGGACAAGGAACCCTGTGGCCTGTGCACTGAGGGGAGGGGGTGCCCATGCAGCCAGTTCCCCCTTGTGCCGGGGGGGGGGGGGTGAGGCAGGAGCTCACCTCACTGATGAATCCCAGCTGCACCAGCTCCCCCGCCAGCTCCTGGATATTGTCATCTACAAGAGAGAGGAGGAGTGAGTCCTGGACTGGTGGGACGCCCCAGAGAGGGGAGGGGAAGGGCAGGTACTTACTAGGCAGTAAGTCACAGCTCAAGTGTCGATTCAATTTGTCTTCCAGTTTCAGCAGCAGCGTCAGCTGCAGGAGAAAGGTGGCATGAGAAGGAGCTGCAATTCCTGCAGGATCTGGAGGGAAGCCCCTCCCCCCACAGCCCTGGTGGCCAGAGCCCTTTACAGAGGGGGGCAGGATGGGGAGTACTTTGAGCAGTACAACCCCCTCTGCTCCCCCCGGGACAGAATGCACCGCACCCAAGCCAGGAAATGCCACACGCTCGTCCCACAGGGACTGCGCTGCACCAGGGGCGCTGCCACGCTCATCCCTGGATCGCTGAGCCTGGCCTGGCTTTGGGGCCTGCACACTGGAGTCGTGCTGGGGCAGCAGTGCTCAGCAGCCAGCTCCGCTCACCCCACTACTGCTGCCAGGGGGGAGCCGAGACACCGGCTCAGTAATGGTGCTGTAAGACCCCGCCCGTGCAGAGCATGCATGTGCAAGAGGGAGACGAAAACCTACATGGTGCTTGACTCCCTCCTCCACTGACTCAATGTTGCACTGCATTAGCACCACCTGCAAGGGAAGCAGAGAGGCATGTGACTCCAGCTGTCACTGCACGGTGCAGACACTGGAGGGAGAGCAGCAGCATCTCCCGCTCTCACCTTGCGGGTCTCCACCTCAGCAGGTTCTGGCGTTGGGGTCTTCACTGACGGGGGGACAATGGGGGACTTCACCACCTCCTGCTGGGGCTGCTGGGGCCGAGGCATCCCAAAGGCCGTGAGTGGGTAGATGCCGTTCCTGCAAGAGGAGCAGCGTTATGGAGGGCACTTGCCTTCTCTCGGTGAGCAGCACCAGCATCCAGGGACCTGCCCAGGGCCAGCTGCAGGCAGGGGAGTCTCACAGCATAGGAGGGGGAAGGCCTCTTACCTCACATCCTCCAGGAACTTGTCCAGCTCCAGTGCTGGGGACTGGGAGAAGCTGAAAAAAGAAGGCAGTGAAGTCACAAGCCGAGCAGAGCCAAAGCCAGCCTGTGCCTCCTCCCTCCCTGCCTGCCCAGTGCCTTGCCTGACAGTTCTCTCCTCATTGGAGGCAGAGCCTCTCCCCTGTGCAATGCAGGGGCTGGAGGATCCAGATCAAAGCCCTGCTCTTCAGCCTGGGCCCTCCAAGGAGCTCTCCACAGCTGAACACACTAGTAGCATTAAGGGAAATCAACAAGCCCTAACACAATGGTAGGGCCCCATCTCCCTGCTGAACAACACGTTAACGCATCACAAATTGTATTGCAGCCATTTAGCAGATGCCAGGGAGGGATGAACGAGGAGAGGCCCTGCGAGCAGAGAAGTCACGCTGGTGCCCAGCTTTTCTCCACTAGGGAAGAAGGATAACGCAGAACTGGCAGTAGAACAGGCAGAAATAGGTAGAAGTTCTGTCCATATAAAAACAAGGTTTTTGTAATTTAAAGGACGGACTTGGGAACCGACCCAGTAGCACCTACCTGCCAAAGGATGCTTATGAACATAGGAGCCTCCAGACTGGATCAGACGAGGTTCCCTGTCTGACAGTGGCAGCACTAGATAGTGCTGAGGAAGAGGAGAGAACCCTGGGGTAGCAGATGTGAGATACTCTTCCCCCCACATAGACCTCACCATGGTATCTAATAGGTAGAGACTGATGTAAGCCCTGAACCAAGTGATTTAATGTTGATGCCACAATTATCATCCACTGTGATCATGCTGAATAGTTTTGATCCGCAAGTGTCCAGTCCCTTTTCGCATCTTACTAAATTCTGGCTTCAGCAACTTCCTGTGGCAGAGTGTTCCACAGGCTAGTTACACATCCGGTTCTGCGTGAGAGAAAGTGTTTCCTTTTCTCCTTTTCCTTTTAAGGACTGAACTCCGCCATTCTTGTGCAGGGAGAACAAATAATCCCCCTCTCCCTCCTCTACTATTTTTCTCTCTGTCGTGTCTGCTCTTATCAATCTCCTTTCTAAGGTAAAAATCCCAATCTCTTCCGTCTTCCTGGGGAGTTTTTACAGCCCCTTGATCATTCCCATTGCTCTTCTCCAAACCCCCTCCAGTTCTGCAATACCCTGGGAGACGAGGTGATCCAAGTACCTCATGCTGGCCACAGTCGGAGGGTACACGGTTAAGTACATACCCAGCGACTTGCCTAGGTATACCCAGATGGGCATGTTTTCCCTGTGATTGTCTTCATGCTATTTCAGCAAAGGGGACCATGTGGTCCCTGTCAAAAGCTACGAATTCGCTGGTTGTCATGGTTATTGTGGGATGTGCATGTGGAAGAGATTAAGAGTCATGTGACAGGTGGAATAGTGTGTCCCAAAGCTGCCAGAGGTGAAACTCAAAGCTCACTCACTCAAACGTGACGACTGATGTCTTTCTACCTAGCCCTGCCAAGGTTTATGATCTAGACAAGGTGCAGGCTTGGGCCCTTACAAAGCACAAAAGAACTCAAGAAAAAGACCCTGAACAGAGGGACGACCAGGGACAAGCTGATTACAAAGGAGACAAAAAGGTCTGGTTCTGTATAACAGAAGATGTTGTCCATTACAGAAGTGACATGCTGCCAGCACGAGTGTCTCATGAAAAGTGGGTCCCAGCTCTCTGGACTGGGCAGGCGCTGCACAGACTGACCATTGGGCAAGAAACCCCTCAGAGGGAAAGGAACTTGCTAACATGTGTAGACTCCACAGGGCATGTTCTTTTTACCTGTAACACTGGTCTAAAATTTTTGAGAAGTCATCTGCTTCAGAGATAAAATGTGCTATTTATTATGTATTTTGATGTGCTGAATTCAAATATGACAATTAAAACAACTGATTGGCTACTGTTTAAGATATTTAAATTTTTACATTTTATGTCTATGTATATTGTGTAGATAGAGTTTTAATCATAAATTGTAAACCTAGGTCTTTTCATGTGTTTATGGTTGCTTTACATGATAATATTTCACCTGTCCTGTTTATGTAACACTTTAAAAATCAGCAAAAGGGTTATATAAATAAAATTTATTATGAAACAAACGGCAAAAAACTATTATGTACATAGTTTAGTCCTATTCAGTGTCTACTCGGCGCTTCTTGGCTTATCTCTTGTATTCATTAAATGGAGCATCTCTTGTCACTGTCCAGCAATAGTCTGCAAGCATTGATGGGCTCCATTTGCCCTGATAGCGTTTCTCCATTGTTGCAATGTCCTGGTGAAATCACTCGCCGTGCTCTTCGCTCACTGCTCCGCAGTTCGGTGGAAAAAAAGCTAGATGAAAGTGCAAAAAATGTATCTTCAGTGACATGTTGCAACCAAGGCTTCTGTATGCCTTGCAGAGGTTTTCCACCACCAACCTATAGTTGTCTGCCTTGTTTCCGAGAAAATTTATTGCCACTAACTGGAAGGCTTTCCATGCTGTCTTTTCCTTGCCACGCAGTGCATGGTCAAATGCATCATCTCGAAGAAGTTCACGAATCCGAGGACCAACAAATACACCTTCCTTTATCTTAGCTTCACTTAACCTTGGAAATTTTCCACGGAGGTACTTGAAAGCTGCTTGTGTTTTGTCAATGGCCTTGACAAAGTTCTTCATCAGACCCAGCTTGATGTGTAAGGGTGGTAACAAAATTTTCCTTGATTCAACAAGTGGTGGATGCTGAACACTTTTCCTCCCAGGCTCCAATGACTGTCGGAGTGGCCAATCTTTCTTGATGTAGTGGGAATCTCTTGCACGACTATCCCATTCACAGAGAAAACAGTAGTACTTTGTGTATCCAGTCTGCAGACCAAGCAAGAGAGCAACAACCTTCAAATCGCCACAAAGCTGCCACTGATGTTGGTCATAGTTTATGCACCTCAAAAGTTGTTTCATGTTGTCATAGGTTTCCTTCATATGGACTGCATGACCAACTGGAATTGATGGCAAAACATTGCCATTATGCAGTAAAACAGCTTTAAGACTCGTCTTCGATGAATCAATGAACAGTCTCCACTCATCTGGATCGTGAACGATGTTGAGGGCTGCCATCACACCATCGATGTTGTTGCAGGCTACAAGATCACCTTCCATGAAGAAGAATGGGACAAGATCCTTTTGACGGTCACGGAACATGGAAACCCTAACATCACCTGCCAGGAGATTCCACTGCTGTAGTGTGGAGCCCAACAGCTCTGCCTTACTCTTGGGTAGTTCCAAATCCCTGACAAGGTCATTCAGTTCACCTTGTGTTATGAGGTGTGGTTCAGAGAAGGAGGATGGGAGAAAATGTGGGTCCTGTGACATTGATGGTTCAGGACCAGAAGTTTCATCCTCTTCCTCGTCTGACTCAAGTGAGAATGATTCTGGTGCATCAGGAACCGGCAGTCCTTCTCCGTGGGGTACTGGGTGTATAGCTGATGGAATGTTTGGATAATGCACAGTCCACTTTTTCTTCTTTGACACACCTTTCCCAACTGGAGGCACCATGCAGAAGTAACAATTGCTGGTATGATCTGTTGGCTCTCTCCAAATCATTGGCACTGCAAAAGGCATAGATTTCCTTTTCCTGTTCAACCACTGGCAAAGATTTGTTGCACAAGTGTTGCAGCATATATGTGGGGCCCACCTCTTGTCCTGATCTCCAATTTTGCAGCCAAAATAAAGGTGATAGGCTTTCTTAACCATAGTGGTTATACTGTGCTTTTGTGATGCAAAAGTCACTTCACCACAAACATAGCAGAAGTTATCTGCACTGTTCACACAAGTACGAGGCATCTCTGCTCACTTTGGCTAAACAGAAATGTGTCCCTTTGCAAAATCAAACACTGACAAATAAGAGAGCACAACACTGTATGATTTCTAGAGCTGATATAGGGCAATTTGTTCAGCAGAGTGATGTAAGCTTCGTTATGATTGCATCATCCATGACTTCTAGGAATAACATGATGCAATTCATATCATGTATGACGCAATACCAGCTTCAGATTGCATCATTCATTGTTTTGCCTAAAAAGCAAGTACTGTCCAAACCCAGTCATAGATTTATTCATAGATCCAGTCAAAGATGTATTTTAGTCATTTCTGGTTTAAATTGAGATCCCTTCCCTTTATAACTCACTTATCCTCCGCTATTCCCAAGTCAAGGGTCGTATATACTGACCCAATAGCATATCTTGAAAACTAGAGCCAATCAACAATTTTAAGCATAATTTTTGTTCTCCGTGACCCAGAATTAGTAAAGTTTGACTACATTTATTTCAGAAGCATTTTGGCTGTAGAGCAGTGATAACCTGTTGTTTCCAGCCTGTTGTTTCTACTTGCTGCTATTTGAATCTCTCAGGCTTTGTCCCAAACGTCCACTGAGTTTTACTAGAGACATGGCTCAGTGCTGTGTGCCAAGGACAGGGCGGATCTGTGGTGATGCTAGTGAAGGGGGGATGCTGCTTCCACAAAGGCAGTGAATCTCTGCACATTGTGTGTCCAGAAGTTGTGGGACTGGGCCCTTGAGTGTAATGAAGTGGTGTGTACAGACAGGCCGGGGGGGCTTGTGCCCCAGGGACAGCAGAACTCAAGGGGTTAACTAGCCCCATAGATTATCTCCACTCTGCCTCCAAGGCTCACTTAGGGAGCCTAAGAGCTGGGGCATGGAAATTCCTCGCCTGCGGAAGGGAAGAGCAGGGCTTGCAGAGTGGGCTGCTAGTTTGGGGCAGGTTCCCCCCGGGGGCACAGAGAAGGCTCCCCTGCACTGTAAGCAGGTGAGAGCGATTCACCCTGTAGCTGGGGATAACACAAAAAGCGTCAGTGACCAGCCCTCCACACAGAACCCACGGGGCCACACCACTGATTTACAGAATTGCATGAGAATGTTCCCTGTTCACTACCCCACTCTTGATGCAGCTGTTTGCTTTTTTGACTGCACTGCTCAGAGCCCAGGTCTCACCGAGCTGGCTACAGTGACGCTCCTGTGTGCGACTTACGACTGCTCCCTCACCTCTTTGTCCTGCTCTTTCCTGTTTCGTTTGTAGCCAGGTATCACTGTATCCCTTGTGTTTTTTCATCACTCTGCCACGTTTCCATCACGCTGTTACGTCACTGCTCGTGGCCACTGCCAGGCATTCTAGGAAATTCCCCTGGTTTTGCTTTTAAATTTCTTGCATTTGTATATAAACACTTATAGCCTATTTGACTAGGTGTCTGGTTTGATTTAACTCCTTGAGCTGCTATCCTACAGACTTCATAGCATTTCCATGGTTATGGTTCTGAGTCTCTCTCTGCTGTAGTTCAGCTGTAATGTCCAACCTCTCCTGTGTTGGATACAGACACCAGTGTATTACCAACAACTCATACACGTCAGTGTGACTGACATGCTCCTCAGCGCACACCGGCTTTCAGCTGACTCCACCCTCCAACAAACACTTCTTCATATGTGCCAGCAGTTCAGGTCCATTTTGATTGAGGTGGAGACTGGTCCTTCCGTAAAGGTTCCCCCATCCCCAAAACATCCATCAGAGCCTGACAAACCCCTCTTCCTGGCACACACACAGACCATGGAGTTACCTCTGAAATGTGCACAGGTCCAGCCAGACATGAATTCTCTGCATTGGTCTTCACAGCTGAGGAAGTGAGGGAGATTCCCACACCTGAACCAGCCTTTTTAGATGACAAATCTGAGGAATTGTCCCAGATTGAGGTGTCAGTGGAGGTGGTTTTGGAACAAATTAATAAACTAAACAGCAACAGGTCCCCAGGAGCAGATGGTGTCACCCAAGGATTCTGAGGGAACTCAAATATGAAATTGCAGGTACTGATTGTGGTATGTAACCTATCGCTTAGATCAGCCTCTGCCCCAGACGACTGGCAGAGAGCAAAGAGAACACCAATTATTTTTTAAAAGGCTCCAAAGGCAATGCTGGTGGCCATTACAGGCCAGTAAGCCTAACTTCAGTGCTGGCCAATGGGCTGAAGCCATATGGGCTGGGGTGGGGAGGTTTGAGCACCCACTGGGCAGAGAGGAAGTCAGCGCCTATGGTCCGGTCCCCTGAGAAACCTCCTAGTTGTAGGATGAGTGAAAACTGAAAAATGCTGGAAGGCCATTACAGTTGCAAAATGCACCTTTACAGAGCTTAAAGATAATCCAGTCATTTTTAGTTCTAAGATGTAATCTAGAAACAAATGATAACAGAGGGTGTAGGTGAAAGGTGTTTTAGGTCACACCAATGTTTGAATCTCATCCACTTTTGGGTGTGCGTGTCAAAAATGGATCGTTTTCTGCTCTGTAACAGCACTCCCTTTACATCCCCAGAACAGGCTGTTTCTAACCCTGTGAATCATGCCTTGAGCCAGAGAACCCCTGGGGTGGCAGATCTGACCAGCATGCTGAGAGGGGAAACGGGGGACAATCTAGAGAGTGATTGATTGACAAAAACAGTGAGCTGAGTGAGGTAAGGAAACCACGTTTGTCTCAGCCACGTTGGAACTACAATAACCACCTAGACTATGTCTAAGCTACTGTCCAAGACATCAAGTGGGGGAAAATGCATACAGAAGTCCTGGACTCCAACGAAGGAGAAAGGCATCTCCCAGGGAGCGGTGACTCAGACCACCTCTTGAGCAGAACTGGGTGCATTCCTTGTTTTTGGCTGTGGCAAACTAGACTATCTGTGGGACACCCCAACAGTGAAATACGCACTGGAGGATAGCGGGATCTGTCTCCCATTCGCGATCTTGTGAGAAGTGTCTACTGAAGGCATCCGCTGTGGTGTTCTGTACGCCTCAGAGGTAAGATGCTGAGACGTTGATCTGGCTTCATCTGCACCAATTCCAAAGTCTCACTGCTTCGGTGCAGAGGGAAGGCAATCTCGTCCCCCTTGGCAGTTTATGTAAAACATGCATGAGATGTCCATTATGTATTTGCCCCGATCAGTGGGAGGAAATGGATACAGGCGTTTCTGACTGATCTCAGTTCTAGCAAGTTGACGTGTGGGTGGACTCGAGAGAAGACCACCTGCCTTGAACAGTGTGTGCAACTAGTGGGCTCCCCATCCAGGTAGGGATGCATCTGTTATTACTGATGTTAGAGATGGTTGAGCGCAGGGAACCCCTGTGCAAACATTGTGAGGGTTCTTCCACCAGTCAAGGGATTTTTATTTATTTCTACTACCGAAGGCATGAGTAGCAGCATGTTTAAGCTATATCTGTTTGGTGAGTTCTCTCTTACCTCCCAGAGGGATTACAAACATCGGTGTAAGAAACTGGGTGGGACGTGAGCTCTGTGCGGTCGGAGACTTACTGAACCTTTTTTTGTGCAGGGGTGTACATTCCCAAAGAGTGCAAGGTGGCTCTAGAGTCTTTTAAGGTATGCAAAGATTCATCCGTTTTTCTGCAAACAACTTTGATCTGTCAAAAGGAAGGTCCTCAACTGTATATCGAACATCTCAGAAAACCCAAGAGCTGAAGCCAGGAGGCCCTTCCTCATGACTGTCTCCATGGAGACAGAATGAGCAGCTGTAACAGTGGTGTTCAGAGAGGCCTGTGGAGATGTTCTTGCAAGCAGTTGCCCCTCTGCGATGACTGCCTGGAACTGCTCCCTCTGGTCTTCTGGATGATGCTCAATAGTTAGTATACCACGAGGGCTTGATAACTGGCAATCCTAAATTGTAAAGGTAGCCAATCAGTATGACTTATGCCCCCCCCCCCCCAAAAATCAAGACATTAAATATTTACCATCTGGAGTCGATTTAGTGTGGTGCTGTCTGACATGTTTATCCAGAGCATCAACCACAAGGGAGTTGGGGGATGATGTGAAAAATAAAAATTCTGAGACTTTGGAGGAAATATTTTTATATTAAAAAATTTAATATTTTTTGTCTGCCCTCTTATAGATGCGTGGTACTTTGGCCAAGATATGCCAGGTTATTTTTGCAGGGTCTAAAGTCCTCGTTAATGGGTAGCGCAACATAGGCAGATGAAGTGTGCAAAATATCAAGTAATTTATACTGCGACTTCTTAAACTCCTCCAGTGGAATTTGTAATGAGTCCACTACCCTTTTAATAAGGTCTGAAACTGTTTAAAATCATCAGCCAAGGACAGCGAAGGAGGCATGACAACTTTGTCTGGGGAGGAGGAAGAGATGTTAGTTGTAGGGGTAATTTGTCCAATCTAATTTCTGGATCCTCAAAGGTCTCCTCTTGTGGATCAGAAACCCTAGAGAAAGGCTGGTGGGGACTGTCTCCTCATCTCCTGGTGAAGCTCACTAGGGTCCCAGGAGAATTGCTGGCAGTAAGCCATCCAAGGTCCCAGTACAGCCACTGAGGTGGTACGTAAGGCATGGGTGGAATCACCCCAAGGTATCAATACCAGCAGCATGGAGCACGACTCTCACAAGGACTGTCCAACTCCTTAGAGGTCTCAGGATAAAAAGTTCCTTGATAATGGAAGGGAGCGCCCTGGACAGAAATGTGGGAGACTGATGAAAAGTCCCCATTGTCTTCCTCCTCCTCCTCCTCACTTGATAGAGGTGGAGCAGTCATAGAAATAAGCAGAAACTCCACTGATACCAGGTAAATCTTTGAGGAACAAGATGTGGTCGGTGCTGAACAGGGGAGATTTCAGGCATTTGTTACTGCCATGTCTCGAGGAAATCTAAATCTCTTGAGGTCCCGGAACAGTGAGTGGTACTGATGAAGCAAATTGGGCAGAGGTGACTGTGACAGAAGGTGCCGAAGGTACCAAAGTTCATATGCCCTATGATGAATGACCAGTAGCTGTCAGTCTGGTCTTCTGCGGAGCCGAAGTGCTGGGTACTGAGATCCTTGCAGACTTTTGATACCAATTTAGAAGAGCTGGGCTTCTCTCTGCCACTTCAATCACCCAACAGTGCCAATCTTCTGAAGCTAGAACTCAGAGTCCTTAGGCTTACTGGCGGTGACAGTAACTGAGGAACCTGCGGCCTTGTGGGTACTGGGTCGGAGATCAGTAGGTGCTGAAATGCTCAACCTGATCAGAGACCATCTGTTTGAGGTAGATTCTCTACCCAGAGGGCTGGAAGGCCAATTTCTCGAGTCTTTTCGAGAGGATTCCAACGATCTCCTCTTCAACGCTATAGGGGAATGCTGCAATGAGAAGGCTGAAGCAGTCGATGTGATTGGAAACTGTACGGGGGGCCCCTGGGTCAAGGTAAGAAGCTCGTCAGTGCAAGCTCTTCATCATAAAGAGACAGTGTGAGTTCCCATTTCCTTCTGGCTCTTGTCTTTAATTTCAGGCAGAAATTGTACTTTTGGGGAACACATGACTCTCCAAGGCAGCGGATAAGCCGGGAACGTCCTTCCCTGACCCGGACAGCCTCTTGGTGCAAAAGGCAACATTTAAACCTGGGAGAACCAAGCATATCTTCTCTCAGGGTTTCAGTTCCTCTGAGGGAAAGAGAACAAAAAAACAGGGGGAGGGACAAGGGTCCTTATCCTAAAAATGTAAGTATTTTTTTTTTGTAAACTATAAAAATTACTCCAGCTACCTACCACAAAGGAAACGAAGAACTAATGTTAACTATTAAGAACTAGAGAAAAATATAGTTGAGGTAAGCTCAACTCAGATGCTGCTGAGAAGGAACTGAGGGTGGCTCACCCGCACAGCTCTATATAGCAGAAGGCTGCAGGGGGGGAGAGGGGGAAGGCAGGCACATGCACAGGCTAAACGGACACTGGTACATAAAATCGCCAATCTGAGGTGCATGGGGCACCTAGAGTGGAGCACCCATAGGGACACTACTCAAAGAAGAATTACATTCAAAATGAGAAAAAATACAGAGTAGGGCAACAAAAATTATTATGGGGATGGAACAGCTTCCATATGAGGAGAAATTAAAAAGACCAGGACTGTTCACCTTAGAAAAGGGACAACTAGGGGGGAAATATTAAAGGTCTATAAAATAATAAACAGTGGGAAGAAAGTGAATAAGGAAATGTTATTTACCCCTTCACGTAACACAAGAACCAGGGGTCACCTAATTAAATTAATAGGCAGGAGGTTTAAAACAAACATAAGGAAGTACTTCATACAATGCACAATCAACCTGTGGAACTCCTTGCTAGGGGATGATGTGAGGGACAGAAGTATTACTGCACTCAGACAAGAACTAGAGAAGTTCATGGAGGACTGGTCCATCAATGGCTATTAACCAAGATGGTCAGGGACGCAACCTCATGCTTTGGGTGGTCCCTAAGCTTCTGACTGTCAGAAGCTGGGACTGGATAACATAAGATTAACCACTCAGTAGTTGCCCTGTTCTGTTCATTCCCTGTGAAGCACCTGGCACCAGCCACTGTCAGAGACAGGACACTGGGCTAGATGGACTATTGGTCTGACTCAGTATGGTCGTTCTTATATTCCCTGGCAAAGGAAGGGTCCATGGGCTGAAAGCCAGGGCAGGTACAATTCCCATTGCATTGCAACCTGAGGAAGAGCTTCACAGGAGTCACAGGCTTCTCTGCATGGCCGGGGAGGGGAGGGGAGGGGGAGTGAGCCTGATACAGATGACTACCTGTGAGAGGGGCCCAGCACACGCTCCCTCGGGGTGGGAAGGTAAAGGCGTAAAAATCAGCATTTAACCCTTCTCCAACTGCTCATTAACAATACAAGTCACTGCTTTATAAAGGGGACACTTCCTTTGTCATAAATTATAAGTGCAGGAGGGACTATTGTTTTCATCTAGTCTGACCTCCTGTAGGACCATGGTCATAGGACTGCCCTCCATTAATTCCTGTTTGAACTAGAGCAAATCTTTTAGAACACCATCCAATCTTGGATTAGAAATGGTCAGTAATGGAGAATCCACCATGACTGTTGGTAAATTGTTTCAACAGTAAATTACCCTCTGTTAAAAATTTACATCTTGCTTCCAGTCCAGTTTTGTGTAGCTTCAACTTCTGGCCATTGTAACTTTTTGGACCTGTCTCTGCTAGACAAGAGGTCCCATTAATAAATGTGTGTTCCACATGTAAGTACTTACAGACTGAGCAAGTCACCCCTTAAACCTTCTCTTTGCTGAGCTAAATAGACCGACCTCCTGGAGTCTATCACCATAAGGCAGGTTTTCTAATCCTTTAATCAGTCTTGTGACTCTTCTCTGACCCCTCTGCAATTTAACAACACCCTTCTTGAATTGTGGGCACCAGAACTAGATTCAGTTTTCCAGCAGCAGTCTTTGGGACCTGGAGCCTGAAAGAGACACCCCTGGGCAGGCTGCGAGGGGCTTTGCTCCCCTGGGGAATCCAGATGCTCCAGGGCAGGCCTCCCACAACAGAGTCGCTGCTTCGGGCAAGGGTCTGACGCCCTGGTATGCCAGTCTGATTCAAAGGCCCATGCCATGGCAGAGTGAGGGCCAGTAGCTTGGGGAAGCAGAGCATAGCTCGCCCTCTGCAGCACCTCAGAAGATGCTCATAGCATGCTTACATTTTGCTTGACGCTTGCGGGGCTCTGCACTACTGGGATGGGGACGGAGGACGCCTGCTACAGAGGCTGCACCACAGGGTTAGAACCTCCGCTCAGGAGAGCAAGAGGAGCTAGATGCTGAAATGAAGTCACTACTGCATGAAAATGAGTAAAACTAGTTATAAAACAAAGCAGTTGGGAGAAATTGACCCACCAGCTTGTTCCACCTCTGGCAGAAGGATTCCTGGTGCCCTGAGCTGAGGGCTGGGCTTAGTCTCGGACCCTCCAGCAGCAATGCAGAGCCCAGAGCTGAGAGGTGCTACCCTCTCTTGTGAACGAGAAGCTGCTCGCAGAAAAGCATCCTGGTGACCAGCCCCTAACTTGCTGCACTGCCCAGCCCTCCTGAACACTCCACACTCTGGCCAGGCATGGAGCAAGAGCCTCCTGCTTTACATGGCTGCACAAACCTCAGACACCACACCACCACCTCCTCACACACCGGGCACCTGCCTCAGCTGAGTGCCTGGGGAATCAAACTGCTACGACCCTCATCTGCCCAACCCCACCCCTCCTGCCTCCCATCACCCCCCCATGACAAGCCAGGTCTGACACGTAGCGTAAGAGCCCAGAGCAGGGCCCTGTGCAGCACCAGGGTGGAGGTCCTCTCCAAAAGGAAGCAGACACTCCCTCCCCAACAGTGTTGCCACCTGTCCCAATATTTCATGTTC
Source organism: Mauremys reevesii (assembly GCF_016161935.1). NCBI lineage: Eukaryota > Metazoa > Chordata > Testudines > Geoemydidae > Mauremys > Mauremys reevesii. The sequence continues at coordinate 207,858,184 of NC_052625.1, read as the reverse complement.
TCTTGAAGCCCCAGCTCCTGGAGCCAGGTGATCAGGTGAGAATATTGCTTTCCCTTTTGTTTACTTACCCCACAGTAACTGTGGTTTGTCGAGGTCTTTGTTGTCAGTGCGGATTCCATTGTAGGTGTACATGCACTTCATGCGCATGAGACTGGAGATTTGAAATAGCCATGTCCCTTGGGCCCATGCACCCTGTGCAAGGACAAGAAGGCAGAGCAGCCTTGACCCTCCCTCTACTCCCGGCAGTTGCAGCCAGACGGCAGCTGGGGAACATCCTACCCATTACTCTCCTTAGACTTCAAAACCAATTTTTCATCCAACCTTGTGTCGGAATCTTCACAGTCCCATCGAACTGGACATTGACAAAGAGAAGAAAAGCTATCGGTGTCTGCCCCCCTCCTCCCCGCCCACTCCGGTGCACTGGAACAAGCTGCTTTGCACCCACCACCACACCACCTGGCAGATCCAAACCCTGCCCCCATCCTTTGATTGGCTGATCCCTATTGAGATGGACATATCCAGGGATGCTCAACTCAAGCTAAATCTGCCAGAGAGCAGTCCGCATGGGTCACTCTAGACCCAGAAGTGACAGTCACAGGCTGGGCAATACTGGATTCGTGGTTCCTAGAGGAGGACTTGCATATAACACCTGTCCAGGGTGGGGCTCTGCCCTAGGTCAGACACTTGCCACATTCCATCTGGCTGTCATATTGAGGGAGGGCCATGGCTGCGCCACCCTTTGTGCTGCCTCATGACACGGCACAGGGCACATGCACAGCCCCAGACACGGCTGTTCAAGACTCCACTCCCATGCATGGGGGGCATATGCACCTACAGTGGGATCCACCTTGGCGACAGCTCAGAAAAAAACAAGTTTCTTACCAGCATGGCTGCAGAGAGAAGCTTTAAAATGTAGGCAGCAAAGAAGAGACCCTTTCACTGGTTACCCAGTAAATCCCCCGGATTCTGAAGGCTTGGGGTACAGTGAGTGAGATAGAGGCGGCTCAGGATCAGGCCTGAAGCATTCACCAACTTCAGCACTGACTTCTGGGGGTAGCCTGGCCAGACAGGGAGGAGACTGGGCTGCAGGTCCGTGGAGCTACTCTATCGCTCCTGCTTCCCAGGCCAGCCCATGTCCCCTCTCTGGATCAGTCCAGGAACACTCAACAATGGCTGCTCTGGGTAGTCCCATTTGGATCAGGACAACCCAGAGCAGCCAAAGACTGCCTCTCCTCCACCCCCATCATCTGTTCTTCCTCCAGTTTCTCCTCCTCTGCAGCAGCAGCCGCCACCCCTTCCCCGCCATGGAGACTGTCAGGCTGGCTTCCTCTCACTCCCAGGCTCTTTGTGCCATCCCCATGCAATGAGTCAGCTCCCACCACAGTAGAGTTTGGGAGCCTCGCATGGCAGCACTAAGCTCTTGGCGGCAGGGCCTGTCTGTAGTGCCTGGCACAGAGGGGTTCTGGCCAAAGACTGGGCTCCCAGGTGCGACAGTAATACAGATCATACTGTGCTGGGCAGCTCTTGCTCTTCACTGCAGCAGTGTGGGAGGCTGGCTCTCCTGCAGAGAGGGGTACTCACATCATCTTGACCCCCTCCCTGTCTGTGTGGTTGATCTCTGCTAGCACTGCATTCATGTCCATGTTTTTGGTCATTTCTTCTAGAGCGTTTTCAGGAATCATATCTGCACAGAAGAGGAAGGAGGTTACACCCACACTGCCCCAACCCCTGCCCAATTTGCCTGAGGGCTAAAGGAAGCCACGGGATGCAGCTCTGAGACAGCCACACAGCTCTCGCAGCAGGCAAGGCACTGCTAAGGGATGGACGCTCACGTGGTGCAGCCACCCCAAGCCTGGCTTCCAGCTTCCCATTGCTGCAGTGTCTGTAGGGTGGTGAGCTGCTGGAGTCTCCTGAAAGTACAGAGCAAGGTGTGCCCTGGATCTCATACTCACGCTGGTGTCCAACAATACAGTGAGCGGCCAGTAACTTCATGGAGGGCACCTCGAACAGAGCTTGGTTGAAGAGGAGCTCCCGAGCAGTGGGACGTTTCCCAGGGTCCAGCTCCAGGCACTTCTGAATGAACTCCTGCAAGACAAGAAGCCACAGACATAGGAAGGCACATCCGACAAAGCCAAGAGGGTGCTGCAGCCAGGCTGCGGGGGCCAAGTCTGAGCCCTTCGCGTCAACAGGCATATTCCTAACACTGCCTTGTACTCACCCTCTGCAAGGGGTCCTCCAGCAGCTGGATGGCGCTGTTAATAGCCTCCTGGGGCACATAGGATGACTCGCCATTACCCTGGATTTCCAGCACCGCCATCTGCCAGCAGAAAGAAACATCAGGCCCAGCTGAGCCCAGGTGGCCTAGTCACTCTACCAGAGTTCAGCCCGAGGGAGTTATTCCCGGAATTGGCAGAGCAGGGAGAGAACTGAGGGAAACTCCATATTGCCAACTCTTGTAATTGGATCAGATGATATTTGGTGTTTCTTGTGAAGCACCAGCCCCTGGAGGCATGTGATTAGGTGACACTTTTTTTTCTTTTTTTTTTTAATAAAGAAATCGAGTAATCCTCATGGTTATAGGGACAAGCCTGAAAGCAGGACTCTAACATGACCTAATGGCTCAAAAAGCAAATAAAAGCATCCATTGTTATTTTAAATCATGATTGAAGTCCAGCTCAGAATTTGCTGGGGTCTTCCTCATGGTTTTTGAGCTCTCGGGGATGGCAATACTGGATCCAATTGTAGGAGAGTAACTGAGCAGGCTGCAAGGAATGGTCCCACCCCTGCACTCTCTCAGGAGCCATCTGGACTGCTGCCATAAGTTTCCCAATATCACCCCTGCTCCCAGTGACCCAGAACAAGCTGGAAAGACTATTTCCCCAATACCCTCAGAAAGGTAGCTAAGAAAGTGCCTTCAGCAGTGCTGCTACCCACAATACAGAGAGAACCTCAAAGAGCCACCGAGGCTACCCCAGCCACTTCCAATGGCAGCCCAAAACACAGACGGGACTGTTGTAATAACCGGGGTCTAGCAGCCTGAAAACAGTGTTGGAAAGAGGGTGAAAGCTCAAAGCGTTACAATCACCTACGTCAAACATGGACAGAGGAAGGCCCAGACAGAAGACAGACTGAATTAGTCCAAACAATGTTCAACTGACACCACTCAAGGACTCTGTTAAAAGCGTCACTGGGAACCAACGTGAGAGAAGAATCAGAATGGACCAAATTGGAAACTGGACCTAGCTGAGAGAGAAGAGACGGTTACTCACCTTTGTAACTGTTGCTCTTCGAGATGTTGCTCATATCCGTTCCGAACCCGCCCTCCTTCCCCTCTGTCGGAGTAGCCGGCAAGAAGGAACTGAGGGGCGGATGGGTCGGCAGGGGTATATATCCGGCGCTATAGCGGTGCCACTCCAGGGGGCGCCCAGCCGACCCACCGAGTGTTGCTAGGGTACGACGAACGTGCACGCGGCGCGCACACACCTAATTGGAATGGATATGAGCCACACATCTCGAAGAACAACAGTTACAAAGGTGAGTAACCGTCTTTTCTTCTTCGAGTGCTTGCTCATATCGATTCCAATTCGGTGACTCCCAAGCCTTACCTAGGTGGTGGGGTCGGAGTGAGATGTTGCAGAATGCAAAACTGCTGAGCCGAAGGCTGCATCATCTCTGGACTGTTGGACCAGTGCATAATGTGAGGCAAAGGTGTGGACCGAGGACCAGGTACCTGCGCAACATATCTCCTGGATGGGTATATGAGCCAGGAAGGCAGCAGCAGAAGCCTGAGCCCTGGTGGAATGTGCAGTGAGGTGGCTCGATGGAACATGGGCCAAGTCACAGCAGGTGCAGATGCACGACGTCACCCAAGATGAAATCCTCCTGGAGGAGACAGGTAGGCCCTTTGTTTGGTCTGCCACTGCGACGAAGAGTTGGGGCGTTTTACGAAAAGGCTTTGTCCGCTCGATATAAAATGCGAGCGCCCTACGGGCGTCTAGGGAGTGCAATTGTTGCTCCCTTCGCTGTGAGTGTGGCTTCGGAAAGAAACCAGAAGGAAGATATCCTAGTTGATATGAAAGGCCGACACCACCTTAGGGAGGAAGGCCAGATGTGGTCGCAACTGCACCTTGTCCTTGTGAAACACAGTATACGGTGGGTCCACCGTGAGAGCCCGAAGCTCAGAGACTCGTGTGGCCGATGTAATGGCTACAAGGAAAACTGTCTTCCAGGACAGGTATAGCAGCGAGCAGGTTGCCAGTGGCTCGAATGGGGCAGTCATAAGTCTGGTTAGAACCAGGTTGAGGTCCCAGGTTTGGGCGGGGCAGCGAACTTGAGGATATAAGCACTCCAAGCCCTTGAGGAACCTAGAAACCATAGAGTGCGAGAATATGGAGCGGCCACTCTCCCCTGGGTGGAAGGTAGAGATGGCTGCCAAGTGTACCCTTAATGATGACTCCGCCAGGCCCTGCTGTTTGAGAGACCAGAGGTAGTCCAAGATGGAATGGATCGGGATCTCGGTGGGAGTAACACTGTGCGTTTCGCACCAGCAGGAGAAACGCTTCCACTTGGCCAAATATGTTAACCGAGTGGAAGGTTTCCTACTACCCAGGAGTACCTGTTGTACCGAGGCAGAGCAACGTAACTCGGATCGGTTTAGCCACGCAGCAGCCATGCTGTGAGGTGCAGGGATTGCAGGTCTGGGTGATGAAGTCTGCTGTGATCCTGCGTTATAAGGTCTGGGTGAAGAGGCAGGGGAATCGGGTTGGCTATTGACAGGTCTAGCAACATGGTGTACCAGTGCTGCCTGGGCCACACTGGAGCGATCATGATCAGGTGCGCTCTGTCCCTGCGGAGTTTTAGCAGGACCCTGTGAACCAGCGGGAACGGTGGAAAAGCGTACAGCAGAAGGCTCGTCCACGGCATCAGAAAAGCATCCAAGATCAAGCCCGGGGAGAGGCCTTGGAATGAGCAGAACATCTGGCATTTCCTGTTCTTGCGAGAAGCGAAGAGGCCTATGTGGGGAAAGCCCCACTTCCGGAAAACGGAATGGATAACGTCCGGACGAATCGACCACTCGTGAGACAGGAAGGATCTGCTGAGGCGATCCGCCAGAGTGTTCCGGACCCCTGGGAGAAAGGATGCTATCGATTGGGCTATGCAGAAGTCCCAGAGCTGGATGGCTTCCTGACAAAGAGGGGAGGACCGTGCTCCTCCCTGCTTGTTTATGTAATACATGGCCGTTGTGGTGTCTGTGAACACAGACACAACAGCCTTGTAGGTGCTGCTGAAAAGCCTGGCATGCAAGGCGGACTGCTCTCAGCTCTCGGACATTGACGTGCAAGGCCAGCTCTTGAGCTGACCAAAGACCCTGAGTGTGAAACTGACGAAGGTGAGCACCCCAGCCGAGAGATGAGGCGTCCGTCGTGAGGGACACCGAGGGGTGAGGTGGATGGAACAGCATCCCTGCACACACCAGGGAGGGCGTCGACCACCAGTCGAGGGAGCCTAGGATGCTCGGGGGGATCATGATGATCATGTCTATGCTGTCTCTGCTCAGGTGGTACACCGAGGTGAGCCACGATTGGAGGGGACGGAGGCGAAGCCTGGCATGTTTGGTTACGAACGTGCAGGCAGCCGTGTGACCCAGGAGACCTAGGCAAGTGCAAGCCGAAGTTGTCGGGAAGTTCCATAGACCTTGTATAATTGTTACCATTGCCTGAAACCGAGGCTGAGGTAAGCAGGCTCTGGCGAGACTGGAGTCCAGGATGGCCCCAATGAATTCTATTCTCTGAGTGGGAATCAGAGTGGATTTCTCTATACTGATCATCAGGCCTAGACGCAGGAATAGGTCCTTGACGATGCCCACATGATGGGTAACTTGGGCCTCTGAGGTCCCTCGAATTAGCCAATCGTCTAGATATGGAAAAACGTGTATCCAATGGCGGCGGAGGGAGGCGGCGACTACAGCCATGCACTTTGTGAATACTCTTGGGGCTGCAGAGAGGCCAAACAGAAGGACCGTAAACTGGAAATGTTGACGGTTGGCCACAAACCGGAGGTACCTTCTGTGTGGAGGATAAATGGCGACGTGAAAATACACGTCCTTCATATCGAGGGTGGCATACCAGTCTCCGGGATCCAAGGATGGGATGATGGTCCCCAGGGATACCATGCGGAACTTCAGCTTTATCATGAACTTGTTGAGTTCCCGCAGGTCTAGGATAGGTCTGAGACCTCCCTTCGCCTTGGGGATTAGGAAATAGCGGGAGTAGAACCCCTTGCCCCTTTCGTCCTTTGGTCCCTCCTCTATAGCTCCGATGACGAGGAGCATCCGCACCTCTTGCAAGAGGAATTGCTCGTGAGAGGGGTCCCTGAAGAGGGACGAGGATGGAGGGTGGGGGGCAAAATAAACGGGAGGCAGTACCCAAGTTCCACCGTGCGTAGGACCCAACAATCTGAGGTTAGATGGGACCACGCAGGGAGGAAAAAGGAGAGGAGGTTGTAAAAGAGAGGGAATGGATCCTGGGTAATAACTGGTACGCCGTCCTCGAGCGTGCCTTCAAAAGTTAGGCTTTGGCCCCACTGGTGGTTTAGAGAGACCCTGATTTTGGCTCCCTTGGGGCCCTGACAGTCGCCTACGACTGCCTCGGCCACGCCTTCTGCCAAAGTCCTGTCTTTGTCTAGGCGCAGGGTAAGGGCAGCGAGGCTGGGGACAGAAAGGCCGGCGCTGAGTCACCGGCGTGTGCATGCCAAGAGAGCGCATAGTGACCCTGCTGTCCTTTAGGCTTTGCAGCCTAGGGTCAGTTTTTTCAGAGAACAGGCCTTTGCCATCGAAGGGCAAGTCCTGTATAGTATGCTGCAGCTCCGGGGGAAGGCCCGACACCTGGAGCCATGAAATGCGCCTCATGGCAACACCCGAAGCCAGAGTCCTGGCAGCGGAGTCAGCTGCATCCAACGAGGCCTGAAGTTCTCGCCACTTTCTTTCCTTCTTCCAGGAGGGCAGCAAACTCCTGACGGGAGTCCTGAGGAAGCAACTCCGTAAATTTGCCCACCGCCACCCAGGTGTTGTAATTGTAGTGGCTAAGCAGGACTTGCTGGTTTGCTACGCGGAGTTGCAGGGCCCCTGCCGAGTACACCTTACGGCCCAGTAAGTCCATTCGCCTAGCCTCCTTCGATTTAGGGACTGGTGCCTGCTGGCCATGGCGTTCCCTCTCATTGACGGACTGGACGACAAGGGAGCAAGGGGGAGGATGTACATATAGGTACTTGTACCCCCTGGAGGGTACCATGTATTTGCGTTCGACTCCCCTGGCCGTGGGCAGGATAGAGGCTGGAGGCTGCCAGATGGTATCCGCATTGGCCTGGACTGTCCGAATGAATGGTAGGGCCACTCTAGTGGGGGCATCAGCCGACAGAATGTCTATGACCGGATCCTCTATCTCCGAGACTTCCTCCACTTGGAGGTTCATATTGAGTGCCACCCGTCTCAGGAGGTCCTGATGGGCCCTCAAGTCGATTGGAGGAGGGCCCGAGGAGGATGTTCCTGCCACCGCCTCATCTGGGGAGGAGGAAGAAGAAAGGCCGGGGACAAGCGGGTCCTGCGTGGGCTCATGCTCCTGGACAACCTCCTGTTCCAGTGGAATTTGGGAGTCCGGTGGCTGAACCGGGGCTTCCTCCGTACCGGTCGGAGGGGGACGGCTAACTGTCGCCTCTGGCACCCGGTGCTCTGACGGAACAGAGCGAGATGGGATCACAGGTACGCCTTGGGCCTGGTGGTACGCCCAATGTGTCCAGAATGACCACGGATGGGGGCCAGGGTCCTGGGCCTGGGGCTCCTGGAAGACTCTGGTGGGCACATCCGAATCACGGTCCTGCGCGTATGAACTGCCTGCATGGGACGACACTGATGCACGTCTGGATGGCCATGGAGGAGCTGAAAAGCCCTGGGCAGAGTCTCCCTCTCTAGCTGACGTCGCTCGATGCGGCACCGGGGATCGGTACCAGGAGCGAGAACGGGACCTGTGACCGGAGTGGTGCCGGGAGTGGCTACGAGAGTCACGGTGCCTGGAGCTGGATCGGTGCCGAGTGTACCGGGCCGGCAAACGGGACGCTGACGGGTGCCGCGAGTACAACCGGTACCGAAATGGAGAACGGTGCCGGGACTGCGAGCGACGTCAGGACCTGGATCGGCTACGGGACCGAGAACGTCTGTGGGATTGTGATCGTGATCGGTGCCGCTCTGCGGCGCCGACGGAGGGTAGTCTGATCAAGGCAGGCTTCCCGATCGACTGTATAACCCGCACCGGCGGTGCCGGGGGTTGAGGCAGCGCAGACTCCGTCATTGCAATCAACTCCCTCGCCGTGGAAAATGTCTCCAGCATGGAGGGAATAGTGAGCTCAACCACGGCTCGCACCGGGGAGCTTTCAGGCACTGGACTCAACGGCTCTTTTGTGGCCAGAATCGACGGTGCCAATGTTGTCGGTGCCACGGCAGGTATCGGTGCCGGGCGGTCCGACTTAGTAGAGCGCTCGGGCTGCGGGGCAGGCGGCGCGGACGCAGCAGGAGTCTTGTGCCTCTTCGCCCTCGGGGAGAGGGATCGGTGCCGAGCGGACGTCAGTGCCGGCGACGGCCGGTACCGAGAGGCCTTGGTGGTACTAGTGATCCGGTGCCGAGAGGCCTTGGTGGTACCAGTGATCCGGTGCCAAGGGAGCGCTTCTTGAGGACTGTCCAGCGCTCGGTGCCGAGGGCGGAGGAGTAAGAGCTGCCTCCATCAGGAGCTGCTTGAGACGAAAGTCCTGCTCCTTTTTTGTTCTCGGCTTAAAGGCCTTACAAATGCGGCACTTATCTGTTAGGTGAGATTCCCCGAGGCACTTAAGACAGGAGTCGTGGGGATCTCTTGTCGGCATCGGCTTGTGGCAGGCCGAGCACAGTTTGGAACCCGGTGAACCGGGCATAGGCCCCGGCACCGGGTGCGGGGAAGGGGATAATCCCTGAACCCCTCTGAACTATATACACTAACTATACTACAAACGAATAAAGTTAACGACAACTATATATACACAAGAATTAACGAGAGAACTACGAGTAGCTAGGGAAGTGGAGGTCAGCAAAGCCACGCTCCACTGTTCCAACGACCGACACGGGCGGTAAGAAGGAACTGAGGGGCGGATGGGTCGGCTGGGGTATATATCCGGTGCCATAGCGGCGCCACTCCAGGGGGCGCCCAGCTGACCCACCGAGTGTTGCTAGGGTAAAAATCTTCCGACTAACATGCACACGGCGCGCGCACACCTAATTGGAATCGATATGAGCAAGCACTCAAAGAACTATGGGATGCACTATTCTGCCCATTGCCCCCTTTTGGGGGGTCACGTGGAGGAAAGACTCCTGGGGGATTCCCTTGAGTAAAGGCTGACAGGCCTCTGCTTCACTCCAGAGTCTGCCTGACTCTGCTGGAGAAGACTCAGTCATCAGGAGGGCCACACGGGTGAGGACATCAGACTGATAGTCACGAGATCTTGCTCTGTTTCCCCCACTCTCCTGTGCTTCTTTCCATCCCCCACTGCTTCTCACACCAGCAAGGACCTGCACAGCCTTGGTATGGTGGGATGAAGCGGCACATGCACCTCTGCCCAGCCTGAGACACAACAGTGATGGAGCAGGACCCCCCCAACCAGCCTCCTGGGGGTCACACACCAGGGAGGTGAGCTAGGGTCCAAAGTCGAGGCTGACTTGCTAGCCCAGAACATCTGTCTGTGATTGACCAAGGCCCTTGCATCCCAAGATTAACAAAAAGCCGCACTTCCTACCCCTTTTCTAATCTCTTCTGCCAGACTGTTTTGTCAAAGGCTGTAGAACTGATGAATGAAATTTTTAAATTGTTCACTTTATTAATGTAACTTCTGCTCACCATTCACTACACTTGCCTACATTGTAACTTCTGTTCACTGTTTGCCATATTGTAATTCAAACCCCATTTTAAAACGCTCACTCCATTTTGTAAAAGCTTCCTCCAACCGAGGAAAGCTGGCTGTATTTTAAAGAAATCGTATTGAGGTTGCAGGAACAAACCATCCCGATGTGTAGGAAGAAAAGTAAATATGGCAGGCGACCAGTTTGGCTTAACAGTGAAATCCTTGCTCATCTTAAACACAAAAAAACAGCTTACAAGAAGTGGAAGATTGGACAAATGGCCAGGGAGGAGTATAAAAATATTGCTCAGGCATGCAGGTGTGAAATTAGGAAGGCCAAATCACACTTGGAGTTGCAGCTAGCCGGAGATGTTAGGAGTAACAAGAAGGGTTTCTTTAGGTATGTTAGCAACAGGAAGAAAGTCAAGGAAAGTGTGGGCCCCTTGCTGAATGAGGGAGGGAACCTAGTGACCGAGGATGTGGAGAAAGCTAGTGTACTCAATGCTTTTTTTGCCTCTGTCTTCACAGACAAGGTCAGCTCCCAGACAGCTGCACTCTGCAGCACGGTATGGGGAGGAGGTGACCAGCTCTCTGTGGAGAAAGAAGTAGTTCGGGACTATTTAGGAAAGCTGGACGAGCACAAGTCCATGGGGCCGGATGCGCTGCATCCGAGGGTGCTAAAGGAGTTGGCCGATGAGATTGCAGAGCCATTGGCCATTATCTTTGAAAAATCATGGCGATCGGGGGAGGTCCCGGACGACTGGAAAAAAGCTAATGTAGTGCCCATCTTTAAAAAAGGGAAGAAGGAAGATCCAGGGAACTACAGGCCAGTCAGTCTCACCTCGGTCCCCGGAAAAAACATGGAACAGGTCCTCAAGGAATCAATTCTGAACCACTTAAAGGAGGGGAAAGTGATCAGGAACAGTCAGCATGGATTCACCAAGGGCAAGTCATGCCTGACTAACCTAATTGCCTTCTATGATGAGATAACCGGCTCTGTGGATGAGGGGAAAGCAGTGGATGTGCTATTTCTGGACTTTAGCAAAGCTTTTGATACAGTCTCCCACAGTATTCTTGCCAGCAAGTTAAAGAAGTATGGGCTGGATGAATGGACGGTAAGGTGGATAGAAAACTGGCTAGATGGTCGGGCTCAACGGGTAGTGATCAATGGTTCCATGTCTAGTTGGCAGCCGGTAACAAGTGGAGTGCCCCAAGGGTCGGTGCTGGGGCCGGTTTTATTCAATATCTTCATTAACGATCTGGAGGATGGTGTGGACTGCACCCTTAGCAAGTTTGCAGATGACACTAAACTGGGAGGAGTGGTTGATACGCTGGAGGGTAGGGATAGGATACAGAGGGACCTAGACAAATTAGAGGATTGGGCCAAAAGAAATATGATGAGGTTCAACAAGGACAAGTGCAGAGTCCTGCACTTAGGACGGAAGAATCCCATGCACTGTTACAGACTAGGGACCGAATTTCTGCAGAACTGCTGCCCAGCCAATGACCTAGGGGTTACGGTGGACGAAAAGCTGAATATGAGTCAACAGTGTGCCCTTGTTGCCAAGAAGGCTAACGGCATTTTGGGCTGTATAAGTAGGGGCATTTCCAGCAGATCGAGGGATGTGATCATTCCCCTCTACTCAGCACTGGTGAGGCCTCATTTGGAGTACTGTGTCCAGTTTTGGGCCCCACACTACAAGAAGGATGTGGATAAATTGGAGAGAGTCCAGCGGAGGGCAACAAAATGATTAGGGGCTGGAGCACATGACTTATGAGGAGAGGCTGAGGAACTGGGATTGTTTAGTCTGCAGAAGAGAAGAATGAGGGGGGATTTGATAGCTGCTTTCAACTACCTGAAAGGGGGTTCCAAAGAGGATGGATCTAGACTGTTCTCAGTGGTAGAAGATGACAGAACAAGGAGTAATGGTCTCAAGTTGCAGAGGGGGAGGTTTAGGTTGGACATTAGGAAAAACTTTTTCACTAGTAGCGTGGTGAAGAACTGGAATGGGTTACCTAGGGAGGTGGTGGAATCTCCTTCCTTAGAGGTTTTTAAGGTCAGGCTTGACAAAGCCCTGGCTGGGATGATTTAGTTGGGTTTGGTCCTGCTTTGAGCAGGGGGTTGGACTAGATGACCTCCTGAGGTCCCTTCCAACCCTGAGATTCTATGATTCTATGAACCTTCATTAGCAGCTGGTTTATGCCCTGAAACAGGAAGCTTCGTATTCCTTATTAAACTGCATCGAAACTGTGGTTGTCCAGATGCTCCATAAAAATTCATCCTCCTCCTTTGACTCTTACTAAGCTTCTGGCCTCATTATCTTGTGGCACTGAGTTCCACGGGTCACTTGTTACATTTGGAGTGGGAGGAGCCACCCAAGGGAGACCAATACAGGGGACAGACACTGATGGAAAGGCCCCAACCAGCCCAAATCCTTGTCTAGCATGTTAGTGCCAGTGGGGGGTGGGAGGATGCAGCGGGGGAGGGCATGGGTCTTGGTGACAGAAATGGTTGAACTGCTGCTGAGGGATTGGGGGACAGAGTAACTCCAACAGAGAGGATTCTTGTTTCATTCAGACATCCCTCCCCTGCCCAGAACACACCCCCATGCCATCTCCCTTCCTAATAAAACAGAAGCAGCCCAGCCCACTCACCTCTAGGGCACACATCCCGAAGGAGTAGATGTCCACAGCAGTGGTGACATTGGTGACTTCTGTAACACAGGAACAAGGCTCCTCAGTCAATTCCCAACAGGACAGTCCCAGCACCTTATAGCACCAGGAGCCGCCACACCAGGCAGCAAGATCCTGCAGCCCCCTCCCTTCCACTGCTATTCCAGGGACAAGGGCTCCCAGTGGCTCCAGATCAAGGCCATGCAGTCCCGGGGGGAGTAGCATTAGCTCCCCTTAGCTGCAGCCTCTCTTGAGATATGCAGGTAATAGCCACCCACAGACTGGTTACTAGCAAGACAAGCCAGCCATACCACACCCGAGGCCTGTGGGCACTGTGCTGCTGTACTGTACCTCCATACTCTGGGGCAAAGAAGTGCAGGTTCTTCTGCTCCTCACGACATGTCTTCACATGGTTGTTGATGGTGTCTGGTGCCACTGGAAGAGAGTCACAGATGCTTACAATGCAGTAATCCTTACCAGCTGGGCCCCAGCTGTCCATAATGACCCCAGGCACCAGCTCCCTCATCTCACACTGAGGTGGGTGCACCTTCCCCATGCACGGGAGAGCAGAGGGGCACTTGAATGTTTCTCTACTCTGTTCCCTTGGCTGCACACTCACTGAGACCTGGTATTGGGCTCAAACAGCACCTGTGGAGTCCCTGGCCCCTGCAGAGGAAGGAGCACCTAAGAAAGGCCTCTCAAGTTTACAGTCAAGCCTGAAGGCTCTCAGCTCAGACCCACAGCATTCAGCAACTTGAGGCTTGGCTACAGAGGCACTGAGTTTCAGACAGACTGACAGCTCTGCAACGAGGCTACTTGTTCCATGGCCAACAAGTTGTTGCTGGTGCAGATTCTGCTCTGCTCAGAGGGGTCCCTCATTAGGGCAGAGCCAAGCACAAAAGACACCAGTACAGAGACCCTGATGGAGAAGGTCCAGCCAGCCCAGTGCCTCTGCCTATGGCTCATGTCTGCAGGAGGCCTCTGCCAGGAGCACTCAGCCTACCAGCAGCAGCAAGATGGCACCAAACCCAACAGTGAGGGCAAGCAGAGCAGCATGAGCACACGGGCTTCCGAGGGGAGGGGATAAGTTCCTGGGACAACTCGCTCCATTAGGGGACTATAGACAAGTTTCCAAGAAGGAACAGCAGTCTAAACATTAGAAAAATCAAGGTAAGTAGAGAACACATGGGTTCCCTCCTTTCTAGCACTCACCCCTCCCTGGAGCACAGCCACTCCTGCACCAAAGTGCTCCCAACACTACCTCATCTCCTTCAGACAGGGCATCCACACCCTCCCACCCACAATCCTACAAAGTAGTGACACTTAACTCAGAATGTTCTCCCTTGGGGGAGAATTCAGCACCACTGTGCATGTGCAAAATTCATGTCCTCTGCAGATTTGTGTTTTCTCTTGGCAAAAAATACTCTGCCAGAGAGGCTCTGCAGTTATGCCTTTCGGCCAGTAGGTGCTGCTGTGGTGCCAGAATAGAGGACAGCCAGCTCACCAGCTGTAGCAGTCAGCAGCCGATAGGGAGGGGTCACAGCACCATGCCCACGGGGCCAGGTGAGGAGGCATGAGATATGGGGGGATACACAGAGCGGGGGACACAGTGCTGCTGGGAGAGTCACAGACGGGTTCAGAAGGGCTAGTGGCAGGAATGGACTGGGGCAGGGGCTGAATGAGAGTGGGGGTGCAAGGACACATGGGGACGGGGCAGATGTAGCTGACTGAACGGGAGAGGTTGGGATCAGCCAGGTCTGCATGGGGGAAACTCCACAACAATCCCCACACCCCAAAAAAACCTGTTCCATTCTTCCACCCATACCCAACAACCCTCCAGGTTTGTTCCCAGGTACCTGTCCAGCAATTACATCCCTCTCCCCGAACCTTTGCCCTGTTTTTGAAGGGTGCGGGAAATACATTTCTGTATAGTAGTTTAATTAATTGAATTATTCCTCAAAGGTCTGTATCAATATGCCTACTAAGGAATTTATTTCTCAAAAAATGTCCAGAATCATTTTTGTCGTCTGTATTGTTACAAATATACTTGCTAATAGGTATTTTGAAATAAATTATCAAAATAATTGAAATTGGAGTGACTTATTTTGACAAATAAAACACAGAATTTTGCAGAATTTTTAAATATTGTGTGCAGAATTTTTAACTTTTTGAAACAGAATTCCCCCAGGAGTAAGCCTAGGGAATCTGCCTCAGTTACTCTTTCCAAACGAATCACAGCTGGCTACTCTTTCTAGCATCCCTGTTTGAATGGGAGACTCCACACAGTGCTTGTTTCAAAAAGGTAGAGATTGTTCTATTCCAAAAGAGGAACAACAGGGAGAAACTAAAAGGAATTTCGCGCTGAGTGAGCTCCGACTAGTCCACAGCCTCAAGAAAGCCCTGTCACTTGGGCTGCAGAAAAGCCTCGGAGAACAGACTGTAGAGACAATCCTGCCTGGCTTCCAGGGGCTAGGACCTAACAAGGTGCTTCCATCTCCCATATCTGTTTTTCTATGAATGAACAGAGTGCTCTGAAACAAGAGAACAGAATGAGGAGGAGGTCGTCACTGGAGACAACTCAATGAGCAGTTGCAGTCAAGAAAACAAGCACGATATTAGAATGCACTAGGAATTGCATAGAGAAATCATCAAAATATTCTGCCTTCATGTAATCAATGGTGCAGCCTCATCTGTATACTGCACGCAGGACTGGTCATGCCACCCCCAAGGGCACTGCAGAATTAGAGGGGGTTCAGAGAAGGGTGACGAGAATGATCAAGGGCTTGGGAAAACTGCTCTGGAGAGTGTGTGAGAAAGAGAAATGCAAGAGAACATGATGGAAGGCTAAAATAATGAACGGTCTAGAGAAAGGAGGTCAGGAGAATCTAAGGTAATAATTGGAGATATACCAATCCCCTAGAACTGGAAGGGACCTCGAAAGGTCATTGAGTCCAGCCCCCTACCTTCATTAGCAGGACCAATTTTTGCCCCAGATCCCTCAGTGGCCCCCTCAAGGATTGAACTCACAACCCTGGGTTTAGCAGGCCAATGCTCAAACCACTGAGCTATCCCTCCCCCTATTCTCCCTGGTTCATAACACAAACACAGGGACATTCAATGAAATTAAAATAGGTGGGAATTTCAAAACTGACGAGGAAGTACTTTTTCACACAATGTGTAATTATCTTGTGAAACTCTGCTACAAGAACAAGGAGTACTTGTGGCACCAAGAGACTAACAAATTTATTTGGGCCTAAGCTTTTGTGGGCTAAAACCCACTTCATCGGATGGATGCAGCGGAAAATACAATAGGAAGACACACACAGAACATGAAACAATGGGTGTTACCATACACACTCTAGTGACAGCGATCAGTTAAGGTGAGCTATTACCAGCAGGACAGGGGAAAAAACTTGAAGCTACCAAGATTTAAAGAGGAACTGGACATTTGCCTAGGTCACAAGAATATCCAGCGTTTTCATAATTAACAAGCGTTCTGGAAGGGAGATTAAACCTCCTGCTCTGGGGGTTAAATTAATCTGTAACTACCAGGGATTAGGAGGTTTCTTACACCTCTCTTTAGAGCACCTGGCTGGCCACTGGATGGTATGGATTACGGACCTGAGCCATACCGGCAACTCCTGGGCTCCCTAAATCTCTCTTGAGGAAAAGCAAAGCAGCTTACCAATGATGGGACATGTGACCTTCTCCTGTGGAGCAGCACGCCCAAGGGGATGCACAGAGGAGCAGGGGCAGACCCGAGTGCTCCTGCCAGAAACAGAGACTCTGGAGCAGAAGGAAGGACTGAAACAACAGGGACCTCTCTAGTAACACT
Organism: Mauremys reevesii; assembly: GCF_016161935.1. Taxonomy (NCBI): domain Eukaryota; kingdom Metazoa; phylum Chordata; order Testudines; family Geoemydidae; genus Mauremys; species Mauremys reevesii. The sequence continues at coordinate 207,841,764 of NC_052625.1, read as the reverse complement.
CCAGCTGCTCCAATTCTTGCTATAAACCGCTTCCTCCCTCACACAGTACTCCAGGGAAACTTACCAACACTAACAACCCCTCTCCACAACAGGCGGAGAGCAGTGCAAGGTCGCGTACTCACTGTTGTCAGTACACCAACACTAAACAGGCATCAGCCTAGCTGCCAATCAACGTCACAGCAAAGGACAGACCTAGTTCCAGGCAGCGCCCCTGCAGCTTTCACAGAGGCCTGTTTCACAAGGGCAGGCTAAGGCACTGCACAGTAGTAGTCAAATGGGCCCCCTACTACCAAGTCTCTGCCTGAACAGAGACCGTGACTGCAAAGAACAATCCAGCTCTGCACAGGGAAATTCCTTATTTCCAAAGACTGGAGAGCGTCAGGCCCTTTCCACACCAGGCAGTGTGTGTTGTCAGATGTTGGGCTGTGTGAGTGTTCTCTGTGTGCTGTCCCAACTCTGCGCAGACAGCTGGCATAGCAGTGAACCACCCAATGACCACAAGATCCATTAAGGAGCGAAGACACCCAGCCAGGTTTATTGTCAACGAAGCACAGTAACAGCACCTGGCAGACTCAGGATATTAAAACACGTGTGCCCATAACAATGGACGCAGGTCAGTGAGCGGCTGGTTTTCCCATTCCCCCCAGGCTGGCCAGACACTCCCTCTGAGGTTCCATTTTATACATCGATACAAACAAGTTACGTACTGCCCCTCTGACGTAGTTAGCTGACACCCTTTGATGTAGCTGGTTACCACCCATCACCTTGTACATCTCTATCCATCACACCGTCCTCCTGACCTTATCTCTAGGATGGGTCAGCGTGTTCCTGTTCTCTGTAGGGAATGTGTGATAGCGAGGTGTTCTGGTACCATCCTTCTGGAAGACACTTGCGCGAGTGCTCTGTCTAGTACTTCTTAGGAATGTGCATTTCTGCAATATCAGCCCTGTTCTTGCCAGATTGTGAGTAGGCCCTGCAGTGCTCACAGCCTGACACTGCTTTATATCAGCAAAGTTTTGACCACTACTTTAGCCCAGGCCTCAGCTACAAGGCCTTAAGTCTCAGGCCCTCTGTCTACTACAGTGGGGAGCCTGCACAGCAGAGATATGTACCCCCATGGAGTGGGGAAAGAAGACAACACCCCTGTGCTTCAGCCTGCCCTCCCACCTTTATCCAACTAAGTTTAAACTGAGGTGTGACCCCCACAGGAGCCATGAGCAGAGGGGACAGTACCCTGCAGAGACCACTTCAATGACAGACCTACAAACTTGGGCCAAACAAATGTACAGGCTCTTCTAAAAGGTTGCTATTATAGAATCATAGAAGATCAGGGTTGGAAGAGACCTCAGGAGGTCATCCAGCTCAACCCCCTGCTCAAAGCAGGACCAATTCCCAACTAAGTCATCCCAGCCAGGCAGGTTCCAGCCCAAGTTAAACCAGAGCCAAGGTTCTATTCCACCCCAAAGCAGTGGCAACAGACTGACTTTAAGCACCTCCAAAGCCGGGTCAGAGGTTTTTCTGTGTGGATGGGGGTGGGAGTTGGGCTAAAACACAAGTAAAGGTCCAGGTTAACTGTGCAGTGAAAGCAAGTCCTGAGTATGCAACTGGGCAGATCTACGTAGTGACCATAAGCTCCAAATGGGTACTGTGACGGGGTGTTCACCCCACACAAGGTAAAGCAGGGTAAATTAGGTCAATTAACCTGAAAGGCTGCACCTGGGGGAGAGCCAAGAATTAAAAGGGTGATTGATGATGGAGCCCAGTTGAGAAGGAGCAGGTGGGGCTGGTATAAAGCCAGGAAGTTGGCAGCAGAAAGGAGCTGCAGAGAAGCAGTCTGCAGTCACTCCCTGGGAGAAGGAAGGTGTGCTGGGGGTTAAGGAGTTAAGCAGTCTGCAGTCACTCTCTCGGAGGGGGGAGTTTGGGCTGCTGAGCCCATAAAGGGGAAAGCCAGAAGGTGTAGGAAGGAGTTCAGGGAAAGAGCAACATGGTCAGAGATCAAGCAGACCGCAGTTGATAGATGTAGGGTCCATGGACTGGAACCAGAGGTAGAAGGCAGGCGAGGATTCCCCTACCAGCCAGTGGGGGAAGCGGCACAGACTGGGTGTTGGAGCAGAAGACTGCCTAGGACAGTGTAGGGGGGGGAATTGCCAAAGAAACATACCACAGTAGCATTTAACATGAGAAACAGAAACCACGCAACTGAGGAAACTAGTTAAACATAAGTTAAAAGGAACAGTTACAAGGTTGAAATGCCTGCAAGCTGCATGGAAGCTATTTAAAAACATCATGAGGCTCAAACTAAACGTATGCCTCAAAACCAAGTTACCACAGCTAAACAGCAGAGTAGAAGAAGCAGTTAGAGGCAAAAAGACATTATTTAAAAACTGGAAGTCAAATCTAGGGAGGAAGATAGAAAGGAGCATAAACTCTGGCAAGTCAAGAGTAAAAGTAGAGCAAGAAAGAATTTGAAGAACAGTTACCTGAAGAGAAAAACGAAGAGCAATTTTTTTTAATTACATCAGAAGCAGGAAGCCTGCTAAAAAAGTCACTGGGGCCACCAGCCAATCAAGGTGCTAAAGTAGCACTCAAGGGAGACACGGCCATTGTGGAGCAGCTACATGAATTCCTTGCATCGGTCTTCACTGCAGAAAATGCGGGGGAGATGCCCACACTCGAGCCATTCTTTTTAGATTAAAAAAATGGAAAAACTCCCAGGTTGAGGTGTCAAGAGGTGGTTTTATAACAAACTGATAAACAGTAACAAGTCACCAGGACCAGCTGGAATTCATCGAAGAATTCTGAGGGAACTCAAAAATGAAATTGCTGAACTGTGGTATCTGACCTATCGCTTAAGTCAGCCTCTGTACCAGATTACTGATGGATGGCTAATGTAACACCAATTTTTAAAAAGGACTCCAGAGGCGATCCTGGCAATTACAAGCCAGTAAGCCTAACTTCAGTATCAGGCAAATTAGTTGAAACAATAGTAAAGAACAGCATTATTTGACACGTAAATGTATACCAGGGGTCGGCAACCTTTCAGAAGTGGTGTGCCGAACCTTCATTTATTCACTCTAATTTAAGATTTTGCGTGCCAGTAATACATTTTAACGTTTTTAGAAGGTCTCTTTCTATAAGTCTATAATATATAACTAAACTATTGTTGTATGTAAAGTAAATAAGGTTTTTAAAATGTTTAAGAAGCTTCATTTAAAATTAAATTAAAATGTAGAGCCCCCTGGATCGGTGGCCAGGACCTGGGCAATGCGAGTGCCACTGAAAACCAGCTTGCGTGCCACCTTTGGCACCCATGCCATAGGTTGCCTACCCCTGATGTACACAATATGTTGGAGAAAAGTCAACACGGCTTTTGGAAAGGAAAATCATGCCTCATCAATCTATTAGAAATCTCTGAGGGAGTCAACAAGCACGTAGACAAGGGTGATCCAGTGGACAGTGTAACTTGAACTTTCAGAAAGCCTTTGACAAGGTCCCTCACCAAGGGCTCTTAAGCAAAGTAAGTAGACGGGGATACGAGGGACGGTCCCCTCCCGGATCAGTAACTGGTTAAAATGTAAGAAACAAAGGGTAGGAATGAACAGTCAGTTTTCACAGTGGAGAGAGGTAAATAGTGGGGTTCCCCAAGGATCTGTATTGGGACCAGTTCCATTCAACATATTCATAAATGACTTGGAAAAGAGTGAATAGTGAGGTGGCAACATTTTCAGAGAATACAAAATTACTCAAGATAGGTAAGCCCAAACCCCTCTACAAAGAGTCACAAAGGGAATTCACTAAACTGGATGACTAGGCAACAGAATACTAGATGTAATTCAATGTCGATAAATATGAAGGAATGCATTTTGGAAAAGATAATCCCAACTACACATAAAAAATGACAGGGTATAAATTAGCTGTTACCACTCAAGAAAAAATTCTTGGGAGGCACCCGAATAGTTCTCTGAAAACTGTTCAATGTGAAGCAGCAGTCAAAAAAGCTAACAATGTTAGGAACCATTAGGAAAGGGATAGACAAGACAACAGAAAATATAATGCCACTACAGAAATCCATAATATGCCCACACGTTGAATACTATGTTCACTTTTGGTCACCTCGTCTCAAAAAAGATATATTAAAATTTGATATGGTATAGAGAAGGATTAGAGGTATGGAACTGTGTCCATATAAGGAAAGATTAAAAAAGACAAGCTGTTCAGCTTGGAAAAGATGTCTAAGAGGGGATATGACAGATGTCTAATAAAATCATGACTGGTGTGGAGAAAGTGAGTAAGTGTTATTTACCCCTTCACCTATTATACAAATTAGGGGTCATCCAATGAAATTAATAGGCAGCAGGTTTAAAAACAAACATAAGAAAGTTCTTCAAAACACAGTCAACCTGTGGAACTCATTGTCATAAGATATTGTGAAGATCAAAAGCATAACTGGGTTAAAAAAAGAACTAGATAAGTTCCTGGAAGATAGATCCATCAATGGCTATTAGCCAAGATGGCCAGGAACCCAACCCCATGTGCTGGTGTCCCTGAACCTCCAACTGTCAGAAGCTGGGAAAGGATGACAGGGGATGATCATTATAAATTTCCCTCTATTTATTCCCTCTGAAGCACCTGGCACTGTCCACTGTCTGAAGATGGGATACTGGGCTAGATGGACCACTTGTCTGGCCCAGTACAACCATTCTTATGTTCTTAAGCTGTAGAAAGATTAGTCTCTCACACTTGCATACATCTGCCAAAGCATGAGACATTTCACAGCTCACTCCATTCATGAACCTTGATGCAGCTGAATTAAGGAGGGCATCAGAGACTTGGAGAACACGACTTCAGAGCCACTGTGACAAAGCGAAGTTTACAGCCATTAAGTGTGGAATCAAAGTTGGAGAGGAAACATCTCAGAACATCTGCCACATTTTGAGAACCCAAGCATTTTACATCCAAATGCTGTCACATGGAAGATCTACCTTAAGGGCTGCAGACCAACAGTGCTATAAGATGATCTTTTCAGTTTGCAATAAACAGAAGACAGTTAACCAGCAAAAGCTGGAAAAGCTCATTCACAGAAATTGACTCATTCTGATCAAGGTATCAAGCCGGAGGGTGAAGCTTGTGCAGAAGACCCATCAGTAGTTAAGTGTTACAATCCCCAAAACAGTGCAAAGCGCAGTTACAGGCAGTGAGCTTGATTAATTATTGGACAGCCAGGAATCTGAAAGAACATACATTATCTGACCGCAACGCCAGAGTAACTTAATGCTTGAAAAACAAAGGGTCTGGACTTTGGGAACAAAACCGCTGCTCTTTCTAGTTTCAGTCATAACTAACATGGCAACAAGTAGATCAACCGCAGCAGCTACACGCCCCTGCACAAGTTTATATCAGTCAGAAGAAAAGCACTTCACTTGAACTGTCACAGACTGACCCATGCCAAGGGCACTCTCCCACCGAAGGGGTCCCCAAGGACAAAAGAAATGAACAGGCAATGCCCAAGCATGCCCACTGCACTGGATCACTTTACACTCCAGGGGCTGTGCAACATTGCCCAAGAGATCACATATCTCTAGCTTCGGCTTCAGCCAGGTTAAGTTGCACCTTCAATTCAGATACATCACTGCCTTACCCACTCACAGGCCTATCATGCCTCATCAGGTTAGGACTCAGAATGTTCACAATTGCCAGAAGGCACTATGGTTTCAAACCCCGATTACCTTTTTGATATGTTCTAATTATCACTTCACAGGAAAGCTCACAAAATAGTGACCTTGAGCGAGAGAGCACATTGCCTTAAATGTTGAACAAGGAGATGTGCACCTCTTTGGAACAGCAGCAAGAATTCAGCCATTCAGTTCAGTCCAGGTATTTCAGAGGGCAAATCAAGCAAAATTTCTCAATCAAGGCAAAACTTTAAGCCATGAATCGATGTACAACCCCACGGAGTAACTGAGCATGCTCCACGCCAGATCTGAAGGAGCTGAGCAGGACTTACCTTGCAATTGCTCCTGCCAGCTGCCAGGGGCTGCTATGGCACCAGGCACTGGACGTGAGAGCTGGGAGACTGTCTTCTATGCTGTGAATGCTCCCCCTGCTGATGCTCAGGCAGCAAGCCAGATGCAGAGGGATGGTGGAATGAAACACTAGGCAGAGGGCAGAAGCCAGAGCCCCAAGGGGCAGAGAAAAGGGGGCAGGGAAGGACAGGAGCACAGAACATGGGCAAAAGATGGGGGCAATCGCTCCAAGGAAGAGTCTGACCACTGTAGCACGCTCGCTGTCCTACATACCTTGGAACTGGACTCGTTACTGAGCCGTGGCATTCCTCTGCTGTCTAGTCTCAACCCCTCTAGCAGCAGGTCCACGCTGAACGTAAGCCTCCTACTCTTACCCGTTACTCAAGTGGCAGAGGGCTGTGCTGAGGATCGGAGATCTCAAACCTGCTGATGAGCCAGGTTGGGAATCAATATAGTTCCATGTGATTTGTTTTTTCAATGTAAGGGTTTGTTTGAAAAGAAACTTCCCTAACTTGAGTCTTAGGAAATTAGGTGAATACCAGTATTAAAGTTCCTTGTGCAACTCCAATGCATCTCCCTTGTGTGTGCGCATTATGTCTTTAATTGTCTGATGACAGTTTCTCCCCTGCCACCACCACAGCACACTCTGGACAGACTTGCTCTGGGAATGAATCAGGGATGTGCAGTGAATGATGCTGTTGTCTACAGGACCAGCGACTCATCATTTGAAGGACTCGCAAGGTACGTACTGAATGAGGCAGGGGATTGCAGAAAAAGAAACCGTCTCATGGTTAAAGCAACTGAATGCTACCCTGGAGAACTGGATTCTATCCATGCCTCCACCACACAGAGAAACTATATGAAGCTGGGCCAGTTACATACACCAAACTTTTCACAGCTGGGTCACTGTGTTTCCTATTTTCTGGGTACTCAGTCACCCAGGATCTGATTTACAGAAGTGCCAACGCTCACAGCTGCAACTGAAATGAGAGCTCTCCTCTGAACATGTAAAGTCCTATAAAATGCTTAGTCTGATGACTCAGGCCCATCGCTTCTCAAAACTGAGCACCCAAAGTTAGCTGACACTTGACAGTTTGGGCTTTAATCTGTGCCTCAGAACCTCACATGTAAAATGGGGATACCACCATCTCACAGGGACGAGGTGAAAAACTGATTAATCCTTATAAAGAACTAAGGTTCAATTACAAGAGTGCCCTAGAAAACCCATGAATAAATAAATAGTGTATTCAGTGCAGAGTTTGGATGGTGTGCAGTAAATATGTGGGCCACACACTAAATAAATGAGAGATGTTTTTCTGGAAGATATGCTTTAGTCAAGCAAGTCGTTGGGCTCAATTCTAGATGAAATTCTATGGACTGTAATATACAGAACATCAAACCAGATTTAATTGTCTCTTCTGGTCTTAAAAATAAAATCTATGATTCTGAATAAGTTTAACTACAATTTATGGAGCATCTAGTTTGTTTCAGAACCTGGAAACTATTTTGTGGGTGTTAATGTTGGTGTTAAAAGTGGTCAAAGTTGGAATGATTTAAGCTGACAGCAGCATGACCTCTGACAACGTATTCATGAAAAAGGATTCTGGTGATTAGGTCCCTCTCTCTCTCTCTCCAAGACAGACATCCCGCCATCACTTCCCAAATTCTACTGTAAAACTTGTGCATCATTAGGATCAAGGGGTGGGATTTATCTTGTGTGCAGTCCATAATGTATACATAGTTTTGTGCTGCTGTCAGTGGCAGAGGACACCAAATAGAAGTATCAATCATATTATAGCGGTCAATATGGGAGTTCCAGCGTGTTATTTTGAGGTACAGCGTGTCACAACAGGGTATTTAGTTTGTGCAGTCTCTACAATTAGGTTTTAAACCTTCCCCAGAATGCAAGGATTGCCTGTCTTCCACTACATGCAGGCTACTGTGCCAAAGATGCCATAGACTTTCCAACACAAATTGGAGTCAGCTGTGTGCCTTCCACAGATCCAGTCAGGTGGTGTTTACATTTCTCACATTTAACACGATGCAGCGTTTCCATGGTTATTTTACTCTTCTGTAAGTTTGATATTAAAATTCTTTCCCATCTTTGCAGATGGTGCTTTTTTGTAAAACAAGCTTTTTAAGTTTAAAAATCACTTGTATTCAGCCCCAAGAATTCAAGCATCTTTGCTTCAGCTTCTTCCTCAGCTAATCTAGGAAGAGGTCTGCTCTGTAACTGGTTCCTAATGAGCATTTCCAGAAGTTTGGGATAAGGTCTCGTAAGTACGTGGCAAACTGCTCTCTGTGGAATGTGCTGGTATGGCTAGTACCCTTCTGAAGATTTTCAGAAATGAACGTGTTATTTAGCTGCCAGGCCAAAGCTGCATTGGCTTGATGACCTGGACAAAAGTAGAAAGCTCTTAAACAATATTCCATTCACCCTCTTTCTATGTTGCTACGCTCACCTATCACTTTGATCATGCCTGTTAGTCATTTCCATGTAGCAGTGGATGTTCTATTTTAGTTCCAGTGTTTTCATAGCTCTGGCATGTTCTATTTGGATCATTATCTCTCCTCCTAGGATTCTATAGATATACATTTATCCTTATTGTTTCTGCCACATCCCAGAATATTGTGTGTTCAACACAAGTGGTATCAGGTGAAGCCTCTGTATAATCTGATAGTTTCAGTTCTTTAATTATCTCTAGATTCTTAGCAACAGTTTAATTGACCATATCACTATCTTATGTCTATGAGTTTGTCATTAGGTCAAGTACAATGTGGTCATGAGCTAAAGGATAAAGGAGTTTGATGAAAGAAAGGAGTTTGAGGAGCAAGTGGTGTTCTCGTCCATCCTCCCTGTGGAAGGAAAAGGCCTAGGTAGAGACTGTCGAATCGTGGAAGTCACTGAATGGCTACGCAGGTGGTGTCGGAGAGAAGGCTTCGGATTCCTTGACTATGGGATGGTGTTCCAAGAAGGAGGAGTTCTAGGCAGAGACGGTCTCCACTTAATGAAGAGAGGGAAAAGCATCTTTGCAAGCAGGGTGGCTAACCTAGTGAGGAGGGCTTTAAACTAGGTTCACCGGGAGAAGGACACCAAAGCCCTGAGGTAAGTGAGAAAATGGGATACCAGGAGGAAGCACGAGCAGGAGAGCGCAAGAGGGGAGGACTCCTGCTTCATACTGAGAAAGCAGAACAATCAGCGAGTTATCTTAAGTGCCTACACACAAATTCAAGAAGCCTGGGAAACAAGCAGGGAGAACTGGAAATCCTGGCACAGTCAAGGAATTATGATGTGATTGGAATAACAGAGACCTGGTGGGATAAGTCACATGACTAGAGTACTGTCATGGATGGATATAAACTGTTCAGAAAGCATAGGCAGGGCAGAAAAGGTGGGGGAGTTGCATTGTATGTAAGAGAGCAGTATGACTGCTCAGAGCTCCAGTATGAAACTGCAGAAAAACCTGAGAGTCTCCAGATTAAGTTTAGAAGTGTGAGCAACAAAGCTGATGTTGTGGTGGGAGTCTGCTATAGACCACCAGACCAGGGGGATGAGGTGGACGAGGCTTTCTTCCGGCAACTAACAGAAGTTACTAGATCACAGGCCCTGGTTCTCATGGAGGACTTCAATCACCCTGATATCTGCTGGGAGAGCAATACAGCAGTGCACAGACAATCCAGGAAGTTTTTGGGAAGTGTAGGGGACAATTTCCTGCTGCAAGTGCTGGAGGAACCAACTAGGGGCAGAGCTCTTCTGGACCTGCTGCTCACAAACAGGGAAGAATTAGTAGGGAAAGCAAAAGTGGATGGGAACCTGGGAGGCAGGGACCATGAGATGGTCGAGTTCAGGATCCTGACACAAGGAAGAAAGGAGAGCAGCAAAATACAGACCCTGTCAGAAAAGCAGACTTTGACTCCCTCAGGGAACTGATGGGCAGGATCCCCTGGGAGAACAACATGAGGGGGAAAGGAGTCCAGGAGAGCTGGCTGTATTTTAAAGAATTCTTATTGAGGTTGCAGGAACAAACCATCCCGATGTGTAGGAAGAATAGTAAATAAGGCAGGCGACAAGCTTGGCTTAACAGTGAAATCCTTGCTGATCTTAAACACAAAAAAGAAGCTTACAAGAAGTGGAAGATTGGACAAACGACCAGGGAGGAGTATAAAAGTATTGCTCAGGCATGCAGGAGTGAAATCAGGAAGGCCAAATCACACTTGCAGTTGCAGCTAACAAGAGATGTTAAGAGTAACAAGAAGGGTTTCTTCAGGTATGTTAGCAACAAGAAGAAAGTCAAGGAAAGTGTGGGCCCCTTGCTGAATGAGGGAGGGAACCTAGTGACAGAGGATGTGGAAAAAGTTAATGTACTCAATGATTTTTTTGCCTCTGTCTTCACAAACAAGGTCAGCTCCCAGACTGCTGCACTGGGCAGCACAGCATGGGGAGGAGGTGGCGAGCCCTCTGTGGAGAACAGTGGTTCAGGATTACTTAGAAAAGCTAGATGAGCACAAGTCCATGGGGCCGGATGCGCTGCATCCAAGGGTGCTAAAGGAGTTAGCGGATGTGACTGCAGAGCCATTGGCCATTATCTTTGAAAACTCATGGCGAACGGGGGAGGTCCCGGCTGACTGGAAAAAGGCTAATGTAGTGCCCCCCATCTTTAAAAAAGGGAAGGAGGAGGATCCGGGGAACTACAGGCCAGTCAACCTCACCTCAGTCCCTGGAAAAATCATGGAGCAGGTCCTCAAGGAATCAATTCTGATGCAATTAGAGGATAGGAAAGTGATCAGGAACAGTCAGCATGGATTCACCAAGGGCAAGTCATGCCTGACTAACCTAATTGCCTTCTATGACTAGGTAACTGGGTCTGTGGATGAGGGGAAAGCAGTGGATGTGTAATTGCTTGCCTTTAGCAAATCTTCTGATACAGTCTCCCACAGTATTCTTGCCGGCAAGTTAAAGAAGTATGGGCTGGATGAATGGACTATAAAGTGGATAGAAAGCTGGCTAGATCGGGCTCAACGGGTAGTGATCAACGGCTCCTTGTCTAGTTGGCAGCCGGTTTCAAGCGGCGTGCCGCAAGGATCGGTGCTGGGGCCAGTTTTGTTCAATATCTTCATTAATGATCTGGAGGATGGCATGGACTTCACCCTCGGCAAGTCTGCAGATGACACTAAACTGGGAGGAGTGGTAGATACGCTGGAGGGTAGGGATAGGATACAAAGGGACCTAGACAAATTAGAGGATTGGGCCAAAAGGAATCTGCATTTAGGATGGAAGAATCCCATGCACTGCTACAGACTAGGGACTGAGTGGCTAGGCAGCAGTTCTGCAGAAAAGGACCTAGGGACGAGAAGCTGGATATGAGTCAACAGTGTGCCCTTGTTGCCAAGAAGGCTAACGGCATTTTGGCTGTATAAGTAGGGGCATTGCCAGCAGATCGAGGAATGTGATCATTCCCCTCTATTCGACATTGGTGAGGCCTCATCTGGAGTACTGTGTCCAGTTTTGGGGCCCCCACCACAGAAGGGATGTGGACAAAATTGGAAAGAGTCCAGCGGAGGGCAATGAAAATGATCAGGGGGCTGGAGCACATGACTTATGAGGAAAGGCTGAGGGAACTGGGGTTAGTCTGCAGAAGAGAAGAATATGGGGGGATTTGATAGCTGCTTTCAACTACCTGAAAGGGGGTTCCAAAGAGGATGGATGTAGACTGTTCTCAGTGGTACCAGATGACAGAACAAGGAGCAATGGCCTCAAGTTGCAGTGGGGGAGGTCTAGGTTGGATATTAGGAAACACTTTCACTAGGAGGGTGGTGAAGCACTGGAATAGGTTCCCTAGGGAGGTGGTGGAATCTCCTTCCTTAGTGGTTTTTAAGGTCAGGTTTGATGAAGCCCTGGCTGGGATGATTTAGTTGGGGATTGGTCCTGCTTTGAGCAGGGGGTGGGACTAGATGACCTCCTGGGGTCCCTTCCAATCCTGATATTCTATGATGAAAAGTGGTTGTCCTATTGCACAATCTGAAATTAGTTTTGTGCAGAGGACAAAGATCACATCCAGCCTCAAACAGAAACAGCATCTTTTCTCCATGCATGACCAGCCCAACTTCCTGCATTAGTTTAACATTTGAGTTGCTCTGTTAGAGAGACAGTGAGGCCAGTTAACTTCTGATTGTAAGAGAGAGCGTGCGTGTGTATTTTTTAAATTTAAACCCACTGATTTGGGTGACTAAACTGGAGAATTAGAGACACGAGTCGAACTGTAGCGTAGAATCAAAGAGGTCTACGGGCTAATGCTCACATGCTGGGGACAGGTTTAGGAGCTGCTGGGAAATCCCAACTGGCATCAGAATAGGAAGCTGAAGTAAGTGATGGCTTGAAAGACCTCAGGGACTCTAGGAACATTGCAATAAATAAGAGGCTGGGAGAGAGTTCAAGATGTGTAGAGCCTCAAGCACTTGTGGTAAATAACCCTCAGGCCACAGGCAAGGAAGAACTAGCTGGAGGCAGTGGGAGTTGCCAGCAAGCTACTGATCAGAAGAAATGATTGCGTGCGTGCATTGTTTCAGTCTTCACTACCTCAGAGCCAAAAACTGAGCTCGTTATCTAGGTTCTGATGCCAAGACTTTCGTTATGGCCTCTGAGCTATGGGAGCTCTGCGTCTGGGATCATGTACGATGGAAGAAAGACTCCTGTACAGAGGGCATTTAAAGAAGGTGTCAATACTTGGTGCCCTCAGGAAGCTGGTCATTGGGAGAACATGCCAATTACCTAGACATTGTTACATCTCCTGAGGGGAAAAAAAAAGATCTGATCCCAATGAATTTAACATGTGAGACAAGCAAGAAAACTAGAAGTGTACAAACTGCCCAGACGTGCCTGGGAAGGGATCGTTATTGACTTGTGAGCCATTGCCCACATACCAATACACATTAGAAGCCAATAATCAGTGAGAGCCTGTATGGCTGCTCTGTGTGATGTGCTCCCATCACAGGACTGGCTACCCTAGACAAAGTATTCACAAAGCCTGGCATTTCTAGAGCTAGAACTTTTTCAGCTACCAGGTCATCTTGGGCATCTGTATAGCAGTCACCACCCTCATTAAGTCATTTTGGTGCTAATATTTCAGAGTCAAGACTTCTATCAGTTAACAGAACATTTCAATGTTTACATCAAACCCATTGTAGCTTCAGGCAAAGAAGAGAGAATGGTTGAGTGACCTTGTGCATTAACCGGGATGGGACAGGGGACTGAAGAGTTCAAGATACCCAAGTAATCCCTGTCCTAGCTCCTGCAACACTAAACACTTACATTGTGCAGTGACAAATACTACTCACATGCCGCCTGTTAGAGATATGAAAATGACAATCTGACATACCCTGAACACCAGATGACAAATTCAAAGAGTGGAAAAAAATGACCAAGTCCAACTGGATGCATGAAGAGCACCACCACACTGGCTAACATTTTCAAGTGCACCCAAGTGACTGAGGAGCCTAATTCCCAGCTCTCATGAGCCAAAAGCGTGCAGGGAAAATGCAGTAAAACTCATTCCTGTCTTTTGGTCTAGCTCTCAAGAGACTGTCTGAGAAAGCCTGAGGTTCGAAGGAGGTCTCAGTGCTGTTGCAGCAAAACTGAGGTCCCATGACTTTTTTTCCCCCTCCGCAGGTGTCTCCAAGACCACTGAGTAGCTGACAATACAGCATTTCCCAGGGCGCACTACCTTATGTTATCAGTTGAGATCTTGGTTTTGTTTATAGGCAGGATGGTGTAATAACTATGAAGCATTAGCAGTAGCACCTCCTGAGGGCTCCAAGCCCTGCAGCCATTAAGTGGGCGATCAGTGCCCAGTGCAGAAGGATTTTCTGGGTGATGGTGGTGAAGCTGCTCACAACAGGCTGCATTTTGTCCCAACATGTGTCCCCATTGCAGCACCGTAACGTGCTTACTGAGACTACGCTTCCTGAATGCCCCACTCCAGAGCAGCCTCCTGGGGAGAGGGATTTGTCCAGTCACTTGACCCTTCAGAGCCAGACTCTCAGCACAATATGCTGCCACCTAATTCCTAGCTCCCTCGCAGATCAGCCTCTGGAAAAAGGAGGAGATCTGATATACTGCTAAGACCACATGACACCCAATAACTTCACCATTAACCCGACGGGACTCAGGAGCAGCCACCTTGGGAGAGGCTTTGGTCTACCCCTACTGTAAAACATCTGCAGACATGGGGAACCCACAGAGTTTATTCAGACTGGCCCTTAGGTGGTGGTGACTAGGGTTAGGGGAAAGTGGAGCATTGCCCCATAGTCATTCCCATTTGACAAAAGGTAGAACAGGATCACTAGGGGTGGACTCCTTGTTTGTTTCCTCATGTCAAACCCAACGTGGTTATGAACTAAGCAAACCAAGGGGGCAATCCAACAGCCCCTGCCACTGCTCCACCCAAAAGCTTCAGCAAACTCCCTGCCCACAAACACGCAGGTGAGCTCACTGAACGCCAAAGGCCTGGCTAGGGAGAGAAGGCCCTCATTTCACAGCCATGGGCTCACTTGGGTGGAAGATCTGTCTAGCCACCAGGTGCAGAACACATTTCATTGAAACATTCAGACTGAAAACAAAATGTCTATGGGGTTAACAAAGCTACAAGCAAGCGGCAGGGGGTCCGAGCAAGAAGCGGAGTCTGGTCTAAGTCTGGCCCTCAGCCAAGCCCTGCAGAGCAGCAGCAGCAGGAGGGAAGAGCCCGATGTACATGGAGAGCTTGGCTTTGAGCAGTCAGAACAATGCATTTATCTTGCTTGACATGCAGGAGCTGGCATGCAGTGGGGGCCACAGACTAGTGCAGTCTAAGAACAAGGAGAAGGGACAGAACTAACATTCAGAAGACTTCACACAAGGCAGTGTCCCTCTCTGTAAGGCTTTGGCTGGGAGCACAAGGAACAGACTATCTCCCAGCACAGAACACGGCTACTGCTGGTAGGGGGGCCTATGCTGGACAGTTTTATACACCAGCCTTATAGCAAGGGAACACCGTATATATAAGTTATAATATATTATCTATCTATCTATATATATAATGAACATTATATATATAGTGACACAGTCACATCACAGGAGCGGAGAAGTTTGCTCACCATTAGCAAAAATCCTATGAAAGACTGTTGGTAACAGAGCAGCCCGTAAGCGGGAAGTAAAACAAGATAGAAGTCGATGAGTTGATGAAACAGCAAGCACTTCACATCAATACAGACAGCTGGGTAGAACCACGGCAAAACAGGGACAAAAGGAAGAGGCTGGCCGCCCTTTCAATAACCCTTACACCTGCTGATGCTAAGCCAGGAGCATGATGCCTCTACACACCAAGAACTGTAGAGGGGCAAAGGAGAGGTGGGCTCTGGGGGCCTCTCACACCGACCAGGGCATTATGTTCAGGGCTCTCGGCTTTTGAGGAGGCTGGAATTCCAACCATGTCACTCAGCCACCATTGTCCTGTGCCCAGTCCCTGTGCCCATGCTCAGCGGGCAGATATGGGCAGCATGTTGCTGGAAGTACAGCCAACACCCTACATGGATTTTAGCAGTCGCACCCCTGCCACGTGCTTTGGCACTCAATTTGTATTGCTGTCCCTATGAACACAAACTTCAGGTCAAATCCCATGTTCCCCGAGCACCCACAGCAGGGATTTAGTGAGGGCTGGGGTATACAGAAACACACTGGATGTATCCAGCCAAGAGCACAGCAAGCACGTTTAGAGGACAAAAAGGTCCTTGTTGCAAGTGGCGAATGGCCCAAGTCAGGCTCTATGAATATATTTGGGACGCTCCCAGGAAGCTACCCCTACAGCCCTTGGGGTTAACATGCCCCAAAGCCACCCACACCCAGCCACTGTAGAAATGACTATTTGATCTTCTGGGGGAGCACAATACACCACCCAGTCAGATTTCACTGAGGGCAGCCCAGACTTCAGTTTAAGAGTTTCCAATTCTGCTCACCCAGAGCAAACACTTCCCAATGATGCACCCACCGAGCTCCTCCATACCACCGGCTGGCTCCCACATTCACAGCCCCCTGAGCTCAGGCCTCTGCTAAAACCCACAAAGTGACCCCCAAAAAGTCTGTGAACCTGGAGAGAAAAGCCCTCAGCCATACTCCACACTGGAGCTTCCAGTTGACATCACATTCTTCTCCCCTTTTCTGCCCTAAAGGGCCCTGCCTGACAGCCCCTTAGGTCCAACCCAGCATTTCCCTGGAATCTCCCTCCTCCTAGACAGCACCACCGCCACCTCTGCCATTCTGGCTCCTTTCTCCCCCGACCCACTCAAAGGGTCTTCAGAAGCAAGCTGCATTTTCAAGACAGATTATAATCACTGCAGCCAATGCCAAAGGAAAGGCAATCACCATCCTAACCACAGTGCCCTCCTGGCAGTAAGTTGGGGGCTCTGGGAACACCACCTGGTGAAATGCACAGGGAAGCAGGCAGCTTTTATTTCTAGGTGATTTCAGCTGAACACAAGAAGTTCACAGAGTAGCTCAAAAAAATCCCCCCCCTCCCCCCCCAGCATTCTGACTGGGAGAAAGAGCTGCAGGTATCTCATAAGAACATAAGAAAGGCCGTACCAGGTCAGACCAAAGGTCCATCTAGCCCAGTATCTGTCTACCGACAGTGGCCAATGCCAGGTGTCCCTGAGGGAGTGAACCTAACAGGCAATGATCAAGTGATCTCTCTCCTGCCATCCATCTCCATCCTCTGACGAACAGAGGCTAGGGACACCATTCTTACGCATCCTGGCTAATAGCCATTTATGGACTTAGCCACCATGAATTTATCCAGTCCCCTTTTAAACATTGTTATAGTCCTAGCCTTCACAACCTCCTCAGGTAAGGAGTTCCACAAGTTGACTGTGCGCTGCATGAAGAAGAACTTCCTTTTATTTGTTTTAAACCTGCTGCCTATTAATTTCATTTGGTGAGCCCTAGTTCTTGTATTATGGGAATAAGTAAATAACTTTTCCTTATCCACTTTCTCAACATCACTCATGATTTTATATACCTCTATCATATCCCCCCTTAGTCTTCTCTTTTCCAAGCTGAAGAGTCCTAGCCTCTTTAATCTTTCCTCGTATGGGACCCTCTCTAACCCCCTAATCATTTTAGTTGCCCTTTTCTGAACCTTTTCTAGTGCTAGAATATCTTTTTTGAGGTGAGGAGACCACATCTGTACACAGTATTCGAGATGTGGGCGTACCATGGATTTATATAAGGGCAATAATATATTCTCAGTCTTATTCTCTATCCCCTTTTTAATGATTCCTAACATCCTGTTTGCTTTTTTGACCGCCTCTGCACACTGCGTGGACATCTTCAGAGAACTATCCACGATGACTCCAAGATCTTTTTCCTGACTCGTAGCTAAATTAGCCCCCATCATGTTGTATGTATAGTTGGGGTTATTTTTTCCAACGTGCATTACTTTACATTTATCCACATGAAATTTCATTTCCCATTTTGTTGCCCAATCACTTAGTTTTGTGAGATCTTTTTGAAGTTCTTCACAATCTGCTTTGGTCTTAACTATCTTGAGTAGTTTAGTATCATCTGCAAACTTTGCCACCTCACTGTTTACCCCTTTCTCCAGATCATTTATGAATAAATTGAATAGGATTGGTCCTAGGACTGACCCTTGGAGAACACCACTAGTTACCCCTCTCCATTCTGAGAATTTACCATTAATTCCTACCCTTTGTTCCCTGTCCTTTAACCAGTTTTCAATCCATGAAAGGACCTTCCCTTTTATCCCATGACAGCTTAATTTACATAAGAGCCTTTGGTGAGGTATCTCCCTGCTCTGGCCACAGCCTTCCCAGTCCCCTCGCTCCCTGTGCCTTAATGACTTCTCTCTCCGCCATCCCTAAACCCACTTTTTATGTGAGAAAAGGACCACATGGGCTCAGGAACAGATGGATTGCAACCCCAGCACTACACCTATCACTATCCCATACCCTTTGTCCATCCCAACCCATCTCTGTCTTAGATGACCCCCTGCATCCACAGCTCTATTTACTGCTCTGCTGCTTGTCACTCCCCCTCACCCTCCAACAACCAGTTTGAGACACTGATAGTGGACTTCTTGATTGTCCTTCGTTCTTGCAAGTCCCAACACCCCATCAGGATGCCTAGGAAGAACGGGTGAAGAAAAAGGATTGTATTGCTCCAGGACTGCATGTAGAGCTGGACCT
This sequence comes from Mauremys reevesii, assembly GCF_016161935.1. NCBI lineage: Eukaryota > Metazoa > Chordata > Testudines > Geoemydidae > Mauremys > Mauremys reevesii. The sequence goes on along the minus strand of NC_052625.1, from coordinate 207,823,510 downwards.
GTCCTGCCACTGCACATGCTACCTCACAACTCCAAATATTGCACAGGGAGCACTGCGGAACTGGACTGCCAGACAGGCAGCAAGCTGCCTTGGTTCCTGAAGCTGCACTAGAGGCTATAGCACCTAATCGATAGTGTTACATTATTTAAAAGGAGTCAGCTGCCCCAGAAGCACCATCCACCTTTAACACTTCCAGCCCAGCTGGGGTTGTGTGTTCTTCCTTTAAACAGGGCAATGTGGCGGCTTCCCCCATCCTCCTGCTCCACTAGTCTCCAGTGCCAGCTTCACCCGCTGCTTCAGCCCAAAGAGAACTTAACCTGCTCTCACTTTCATGCCCTGCTGTTCTAACACAGCACTGCAGTGAGAAACTGCACTGGGCATATAGTGGCATCTGAGTTCTGCTTTTCTGTCACTGCCTGTCACTGCTGCCCCTACACTGTCAGAACTGCACTGCTCACTGGCTCCTTTCAATTACACACAGGATAGTGAGGGTTCTCAAAGTTTGGCTAGTCCCTGAAAGTGATTAAATGGCAACATAGGCTCCATGTTTATTGACTGACGGATCCTAGAGTACCATAAACTCCCCCTATGATTTGGGTGTCACACTGGTTTGGCTGGCTCCCGTAGTCAGAGAGAATAGAGATCACGCAGTTGGAATGCACTTGGCTATTCAGACCGGACCCCAGCTCCCTCTCCCCTAACTGTGTGGGCACTGCAGGAGTGGGAATGCGGCACTGTCCTCAGCAGCTCTGACTCTAGGGCACACTGGGATGAGAGATACTATACAGAGAGGAGCTTTGATGACCATAGCCCCATTTTCGTGTTCAGCTCCCTTACTTAAAAGAAATGCTTCAATCGGAGAGATTACGATCATTTTTCTTCTGTATGTAAGGAAAAAAAGGTCCCAGCCAGCACAATTTGTAGCTGTGAGTGGCTGCCTACTAGTAACTAATTCTGAGTGTTGCCTCTGCATATTCACGCTTATGGGATATACCCTCCCCAGTGCTGGGAGAAGATCTTTTAGAAAGTGCAACCTGTTAGACCACTTGTGCATCTTCACGCTATACTGTCCTTAGAAAGGCTGCAGGGTTCCAAGCGCTTCACTTCCTTCAATACACACTAGAGAAACAAAACCCAGGCAAAGGCAGGCAGACAGCATGACTATGCAGGGGCGACACTCAAAGACCCACGGCAATCTTCTTCAAGGCAGCCTCTGCATAGCTGTGGGAGTCCAGCAAGCAGTACACCCCCAGGAAAGTGTAGGCGGAGTGTTAAAGACTGAAAAAACTGTCCTTCCAAATCAAGCCTCAGATCTAAATGCCAAGTCAAGAGTAGATTCCTTCCCTGAATGAAGTGCTGACTCAGTCAGAAAACCTGCAGCTGCATGCGATTCTTACCAACGAGGAAGGGTAGGAGGCGTAGTTCCTTTAAGGTGTCTAATCCTTCCTGTATCATCAATGGGCTGAACCTGGGGAATGACGGTGGGCAAGTGGTTTGCCAACAAGGGGGAATCAGACATGCAACTCCTGTGAAGTGTTCCCAAATGTAGATCTTATCAGAAAAAGAATGGAGTCAGCACCAGGGCCCGGAGAGCTCCCGACTCTGACTAAAGGAGAATCGGGCTCAATGGACAGCCTAACCCACTGGTGTGGAGGGGATGTCCCTCTGCAGTGATCCTCAAGGAATACAATGTCTGTACAGGATCTCCAACGCTTTCATCCTATGCAAGTTCAAAGCCTCTGACACCTACTGTATGGAGTCTAACCCCCGGGGAGAAGCAGAGCTTGGTGATCTGATTTAGAAGGAATACAGACACCATGCGTGGTATACATTTGAGATGAGGATACCAGTGTCCCTTTGGAGCACAGCGAAGGAGGATCAGCCACAAAAACTGCAGGCATGATCATGTTTGCATGGTCTCTTTAGGTGACAGGTGAAACAAGCGGGTTCAAAGGGCAAGTCCCCAAACACTGGCAGCATCAAACTGGTACAGGTCACAAGTCAGCCTGAATACATTCGCTAGGGCCTAGACCTTTGGATGGATTTGCTAGTGATGATGGAATGACCAAAGACAGCAGCACTGTCAGCTGGAGGGCAGTATGCCAAGATGGCAGACAATGCACATGGCTGCAGACAGTCTTAGAAGCCTTAAAAATAGCAACACAGTTGAGATGGAGGCAGAGAGCAGGCGCATTGCTCTGCACTGCCCTAGGAAAAGCCTGTCCAACTTCTGAGATTCACATTTCAGCAGAGAGGGCTTCCTGGACTGGAAGCCAATTTTCTGCACCTTTACACTTGGAGGCGTAGCCCAGTCAGACAACGTCCTGTGGCCCAGACCAGAAGGAGTGACTCTAGGTTGGCAAGAGGTCTGAGCAATGGTAGACGAGGCTCACAGGCACAGGCCAAGGCCATCACACCGAGATGAACTGTCCCCCCACTGGCAGCAGCTAGCCATGCGAACGGAGCCAAGGGGGTAAGGGCCACAGAATCCTTCCATAACTTTGGCTCTGAACAGTTGGTCCCCCCAAAAGGGTGCTCATGTGGTCTCACTGGGCAATTTTCCAGGCAGTTCTCGAAAATCAACAGCACTGGGGAGTGATTAAGTGCGAATAGGCAGAGGCACGTATAGTCCTTGGGGAAGGCCTGATTGTGAGGAGAGGTTTAAACAATGGAGGACTCTGCCCAGAGCCAAGACTCTGGGACTTTCCAGTGACATTTTTAGTTTCAATCCCTCGCCTCAGGGACACGAACTAAACCCAGACCCAGGGGCGGCTCTAGGAATTGCACCGCCCCAAGCAGGGCGGCACGCGGCGGGGGGCGCTCTAGCAGTCGCCGGTCCCACGGCTCCGGTGGGCCTCCCGCAGACGTGCCTGCGGAGGGTCCGCTGGTCCCACGGCTTCGGTGGAGCATCCGCAGGCACGTCTGCGGGAGGTCCACCGGAGCCGCCTGCCGCCCCAAGCGCGCGCTGAGGTCTGGAGCCGGCCCTGCCCAGACCTAACTGACTAGAAGGGAAAGCAGTTTGTGCCACTGAGCCCCTCTGTGCCCCAGGAACAGACAAGGCAGGACAGACCCTCCTGCCCAGCCTTCCCCCCAGTCTGGGGAGGGGCAGTGCTAGTACTTAGATAGCCCATTCCCGCAGATATCCCTTCCAATGGCTTCTCGGCAGCTCAGGAACCAGGCGTCCACTACTGACTGACCATGTTAACTGCTTTGTTGTTGAGGGTCACCTCTGGAGAGTCTTACCTGACCCAATCTTGATCAGTCCATTGTGCTGAATAAAGATGGTGTCACAGGTCAGGTTGCCGTGGATGATTGGGGGATCACAGGAGTGGAGGTAGCTGGAAATTCAGAACAGAACACTAGTGAAAAGAGTGCTGTGGCATTCCCCTTCCCACTGCTTCTCCCTGCCCTGCTGGAAAGGTGACATTACAGAACAATATGCAAGAGTATTTACAAAACCAGGGCGATACAATTCAGGAACTGGAAGTGCACAGTCTTTGGGTTAGAAGACAAAGAATAAGACACAAAATAAAATTGGCTCCTGCTAAAGGACCCCAGGAAAGAAGAAAAGGAAACCGTCTCTGACAAGCTCTTGGAGCCCAAAAGCCCAGGATACAATAAATGGGGGAGGGGGTGGGAAGGGAAGGGAGAGAAATATTACTTGACCTGATTTCTCATGGGTAGAATATTGGCCACAGGGATTTCAAAGATGTTCAGACATTATACTGAGGCAAGCCAAGTCTGAAAGCAGAGTCCACCCCCAAAAGAAACACCCATTCTGACCTTACTTACTGGGAACCAAGAAGGTGCCCAGTATTGTACAGACATTAGACAGAGAGCATGTAGCCTAGCACACACACATTCCCAGATCAGACAGGCCCTTCTTGATCTGGGTCTCAGGTACTGTAGAGACACACCTTGGCCTACTAGATATTTATACCTTGCACATCAGTGGTTTTCATGCAGTCGAGGTAAGCTAAATCCCCAGAGCTGACTGTCTTTGGGTGCATGTGTTTAGACAAGGGCATTCTTAGCAGAGAGCCCTCAGTTCCAGAGCTTATTCCCCAGTCCTTGGCTTAGGCTCTTTAAAGAGCCAGAAGTAGAGATTATATCTATCCTGCACTTTTTGTTAGCCGAGTTAGCAGCCTGAGGGGCTCACTGGATCCCCAGCTATTTCTGGTTCATAGAATATTGGGTTGGAAGGGACCTCAGGAGGTCATCTAGTCCAACCCCCTGCTCAAAGCAGGACCAATCTCCAGACAGATTTTTACCCCAGTTCCCTAAATGGCCCCCTCTAGGATTGAATTTACAACCCTGGGTTTAGCAGGCCAATGCTCAAACCACTGAGCTATCCCTCCCCCCATTATGGTTATCTGTGCTTGGAAAAATGGTAGTGATGGGATGATCCAGGCCTTCCTCTTTGCAAGGCTGAATATTTCACTCTAGTTCTGTAACTTGCTAGTGATGTGGTGAATGAGTTTACAATTTAAAAAGTAATCTGGGGCTCACAGGACCAGTGTCCCCAGCTGCCTGCAGGGCCAGTCTGAAGCTGCCTCTGGTCTGTGGGAGGGGCAGGATTACCAGCAGAAGGAGGAGAGGGGGAGGAGGTCATCATATTTGAAACCAAGTCTAGTGGTCAGAGTAGTTTTGTCTAGACTGCCTAATTAGTAGGCTGCACTCTTCCATCCCACAGCTAATTAGGAAGACTGGCTCAGGCTGCCGAACTCCAGAACAGCTGGACATTCATACTGAGGGCATCGCCCCACTTCACCTACCTGAGAGCAGAGAGGATTTGGGTGCACCAGCGCTTCCAGGCCTACAAATAACAAGGTGAAGTACAAGTCACAATCAGCAAGTAGGACTAACTGCTGCCATTTCAGCTCATCTGGAGGAACGCGCCTCTCCTGCTGCAGCCTGGCCTCTAAGCTCCAGACCATCCCAGTTGTACTGGTGAATGGTAACCATGGAATCCCCGCTCCCACGCTCAACACAGCCACATCACTCATGCAGTGACGAAGAAATCCTCCACCTTCTTTCTGTACTCTACATGCAAGAGAGGTGTGCACAATCTGTGCACATCTCAAAACTAGCTCATTCCCTCTGCAGAGTTGCATCAACCTGCCTGATGCTTTCCTGGAGAGACACCCCTAGTTATGCTGGCTGACTGCCAGGGATGACAGCTGAATGGAGCTTCTACCGCAGGCAGGGACACAGCAACCCCCAACCATGAGCAAGGGGCCTGTGAAAAGAGCTTTCCAGAGGAGAGAGTGCCCATCAAAGCAGGGCACACATGCAGGAGGAGAGATTACCTTTTCATTCATTGTCTTGTGGTTCTTCTTTGTCTTCTTCAGGAACTGTTTCAAGCTGCCTGAGGACATGTACTCTGTGATGAAAATCACCTGCAGGGACAAGATGAGACATTACCTGCTGCTTCCCCTCTAGCCCACAGTATCCCCAGCGAGCGGATTAAGAGGAGCTTCTTACACCACTTACCCTGGCCTTGTTCTCCTTTACATCAGCCCAGTACTTGTGGAATTTCACAATATTCAAGTGTTCCAGCTGGATCAGGTTGTCAAAGACAGCTTTAACCTTCTCCTATGACAACCAGAAAAGCAGAACCACATTACCGTCCTAAGCCAAGGAACATTCCCATCCATTCCCCAACCTTCTCTTCTCCTATGTCTGAGTCCCCAGACGTTCCAACGCTATGCACTACCCCATTGCATGGTTCCAACTGATGTGCTTAACACTAGCAGCATCTGACCCCAATGCTAGATACAAACTGCATGCCTTGCCCCCAACTATGGCTGGACATTATTTGGCCACTGATATTGACAGATTCAAACCATGTTCCACATCCAAGGGGAAGAGCCTGACAGAACCAGCCTGTCATACTTTCTGCACTGGGAGCACAACACAGTTCAGTTCCAAGCATGCCCAGAGGCCTGCATGTTCAGTTGGAGAATCAGAGCAATTCAGCACTCCTGTCAGATTGGCTGGGTTTGTAACTCTATGCTATGTAACTATGCTCAGCCACATGGTCTGTGATCCCCACCTAGCCACAGGACACATTCTTGGTACAAGGTGCAGGACAATCTCCACCCTAACTTACCTCCTGAAGCTTAAAATTCTTGCGCTCGGAAAACTGAACTTCATTCCAAACAACTTCCACACCTTCTTCTGTATCCATTGCCAGGTAGGCACTATCAATTCCAGGGACGTTGCGCTGATTCACCTGGACAGATAGATGGGGACAGATGTGAAGCCAAAGGCAGGGACACACCACCAATACCAGTCACTCATCTATAGCTTCCTCCTACACTGATCTTACAGCCTCAACCCTACTAACCACAGGGTGCAATCTGAGACTTGGTTATTCATGTAAGTTATGGTGTGCCCAGCGGAGTCTACACTCTAAGCCACACGTGTAGAGGCAGACCAGGGGTCATGTGAGCGGGGGAGTAGGGAATGCTCTAGGGAGAGAACTTTTTGCACAGACATTAGCTTGCAGTTTGGGTTGCCTCATGGCATGATTTGTTTGTATCATTTAGGATATTTCTAGTTCTATCAGTCATAAGAACATAAGAAAGGCCGTACCGGGTCAGACCAAAGGTCCATCTAGCCCAGTATCTGTCTACCGACAGTGGCCTATGCCAGGTGCCCCTGAGGGAGTGAACCTAACAGGCAATGATCAAGTGATCTCTCTCCTGCATCCATCTCCCATCCTCCCTGACAGACAGAGGGGGACACCATTCTTACCATCTGGCTAGGCATTTATTTATGGACTTTAGCCACACGAATTTATCCCCCTTTTAAACATTGTGTTAGTCCCTAGCCCTCACAACCCTCTCAGAAGGAGAGTTCACAAGTGACTGTGTGCTTGCGTGAGAAAGAACTTTTTTTTTTTTTTTTTTTTTTAATTTTATTTTTTCTTTTTTTGTTTAGTTAGTTCTGTTATTTGAATTTAAATATAACTTTCCTTATCCACTTTCATGATTTCATCCACTTTTATCATATCCTCTATCATGTCCCCCTCTTCTTTTCCTCTTCTCTTCTCCAAGTTCTAGCCTCCTTTATCTTTCCTCTCTCTCATCCCTCTCTCTACCCCCCCTATCTTTTTAGTTTTTTTTTTCTGCTTAAAGTCATGCCCCCAAGCAGATCCAGGGGGTGAAGAGAGGACCCCCATGTGGAAACCAAGCAGACAAGAAGTGTCAGGAGGGATTTGCAGAGAGTGATGTTGCTTGGAGCACAGAAGGAAGGAAGTCATTTCAGGCACAGGGAAATCAAGACAGCTGTGAGTGGGAGGAGATGCACAGCTGTCTACACAGTTGTTGTACCAATTTAAGTAGAACAGTTTGAAACTGTTGACAGTACTTTAGCTGGTATCAGTAGGTTTACCAATGAACAGCTATAACCCAGTGTGAGTGTGCCTGCACTAGAGATATGCAAAGAGTGTGAAGACAAGCTCTAAGGAAGCATCGAGATGAGCAGACAAAGCATGGGATGGACAAAGATGACTTTGTACAGATAAGCTTTTAAGAGCCAGAGAGCGCCTGCGGGTGAGGACAAGGTGCTTGAATGCAAGTTAGCAGAGAGACTTGAGGAAGAGCAAGTCACAGCAGCAGGAAATGTTGCAGTCCCTGCCCTTGCCACTGGTAAGGTACATTTTCCCATGACATGCAGCAGCAGCCAAGGATCTACTACGAACGTGGCCTGCATGTCCCTTCGGCCACAGGCCAAGCAGGTGGAACCACCCAGTCTGAGAAATATCTGTTGGTGGAGTTGCTCAGCAAGCAGGTAAGAGCTGCAGGAGGAGGTTGCTCATCTGCATAGAATCCGGGAGTGAGAGGACTTCACCGATGGGATGCACATTGAAGCATCTGGGACAGAGTATGGTAGCCAACTACACATGACTAGAGCATCCCTAGAGGAAGAAGGAAAACAGTCTGCTCTGCAGGGAGTAGACTGGCTGCTGGCCACTTGGAGCAGTAGACAGTTCTCCACCCCCCACCCAGCATAACTGAGCACCAGGACAGTGCACTGGCAACATCAGGTGAGGAGCAGCCACCTCCCCACAAGGCTGGGAGCCTCACAGCCACCACACCCAAGAGAAGGCAGCACTGGAAGTTAGTTGTCAGGGACTCCCTTCTGCGGGGGATGGAGGTATCGATCTACTGACCTGATGTCTCATGTGGTGTCCTGCCTGCCTAGAGCCCACATCTGAGACATTACGGAAAGGTTGTCGTGGCTCATCTGTCCCCTGATCACCACCCCATGCTGCTCATCCACGTGCATACTTATAGTACTGCCAGATATGACCCTGAGCAGATCAGCGGTGACTACAGACCTCTGGAAGCAAGGGTGGAGAAGTCAGCAGTACAGCTGATCTTGCCGGGGGATCATGGAAAATTACAGTAGGGTAATAAGAGCCACATGAGGGAAATCAGAGGGGGACTCTTTTCAACATCTTGGATGTCTATAGACAAATGCAAGGAGTACAGAGAATAAAGAAGAACTAGAAGTGTTCAGTAATAATTTAGTTTATGTACTAGCTAGCATGAGACTTGGTGAGGCAAATCTTCTGACTAGATATTGGTACAGAGTGGTACAGTCTGTTCAGGGAAGGGAGGCAGAGAAAAAGGGAGGTGGTGGTGTTATACATCAAGAATATATACTATAAGGGAGTCAAATTCTGGAATAGGCTTCCAAGGGAGATTGGGGAATCCCCAACACTGGAGGTTTTTAGGAACAGGTAGGACAAACCCCTGTCAGGGATGATCTAGGTTTACTTGGTCCTGCCTCAGCACAGGGGGTTGAACTCGATGACCTCTGAGATCTCTTCCAGCCCTACACTTCTATTACTCTTATTTCAACACCCCGATGATTTGCTCATACCATTTCCCTCCATTGGGGCCAGTCATTTCTAGATCACCTTCTACTATGACTAGTGCTCTACTGACAAACCAGTCTTGGCCCAATGAGGCACCTGGAGTATGTCTACACTGCAATGAAAGTGCACCGTGTCCACAGCTGGCTGAAGTCAGCTGACTTGGGCTCACAGGATTATAAAATTGCGAGGTGGGAGGTCTCAGAGCCCCAGGCTCCAACCCAAGCCTCAACATTGCAATTTTATAACCCCAACACCTACTCCAAGAGCCCAAGTCAGCTGATCCAGACTCAGACTCATTGGCATGTTTGTACCACATACACCCAGAGGCTCCAATCAGGGTCACATCCTGTTGTATTAAGGCGATTGTCCTTGCCCCAAAGTGCTTTCAAATTTAGAGAAAAGGTGGGGAAGATGAGCACAGATGCATTTTATAAAGGGCTGCAATTTCTAAATCCTTTTACAACAAGGCACTAACTACTCCCATTTGCCTCTGCCTAGCCATCACTACAAACACACAGGAATCACACCACTGACACGATCCTGCATCTGGGATGGAAAGTAGCTGCCGTTTACCACCAACAACTAGCTACACAGACAGAACAGGAAATGAATGAAACCATATCAAACTGAAATTGCATGAAGTTTTAGCCAGTGAGAGTCCTTATATTTTAATTTGGCCTACACATGAGGCCCTCATCTCTCTTATTGCACATGGAATCTGGGCTGCCTACGCTCATTCAGGACTTTGGTGTTACATCTCTCTGCCAGAAGCACAACACCCTTAGCACCATGCTGGGACACTGGGGTTAGCACTGATTCAGCCAGGGACCAGCCACCCTTCTAGGATGATGATCAATTATTTAAAAAACAAAATTGGATTATTTAAATTGATTTAAATTATAGTGTTTTCTTTTTCAAAATAAACCTGTTAAATGAAATCTGAATTTAATACAAAATATGTTAAGGCCTAAATTTATTATAATCTCTTAAAATATTTAAATAAAATAAAAAAAATATGCTGAATCCATGAGCCTCTATCAAAAACTGAGTTAAAGGCTGACTTTCTATATAAAGAAAGAATCAGAGGAAAAACCTCTAACTTTTGAGATCAAGCTTTATAAATATGGCACAATAGGTTATGTACTGTATTAAGGGCTTGTTTTAATAAAAAATTATATGCTATTGTATTTAAATGCCAGTTACCATCATAATGCAGCGTGATACAAAGCATAAGCAAAAAAGTTAATTATATAATAAACAAGCAATATATCAGTCACTGTTTTCTACATACTAAAAATGTAGCATTAATAAGAACCTGAAAAGATTAAGCAACATAACTGCTTAAATAAATATATGTAGTTATAGTGTACTCTCCTGGGGAAAAAAATTCTCTCTCAAATCCAGCATAAAGACACTGTTTTGTTGTAAATCAACAAGCTTTAATGGCTGCATCAACCATTGAGAATGCACCTCCTCTTTAAAAAGTCAATTTAAATGCAGGCTTTCCCCTTGATTTAAATCAATCCACCTTGACCACTGCAACAAAGCACTGGGCATTTGGTCAGTACTAACAAGACTGCCTTCTCAAATCACCTAAGATGACAAAACAGACTTCCTATCACAGGTTGGGTTCTCCTTGGAGAGGTGACCAGACATCACACCCTGCTTAGCTTATGAAAGCCCCATGACGGCAGACTTTCTCCAGTACAAATTTGCTCACTCCTTCAGTTCCCTCCATCCAATGCCAAATCACAGCCTGTCCTAGATGTCTCAGCATCAACTAAAATGTAACACTGCCCAACAGAATGCCTGCTCCTTCCTTCCTATCACTACGGACAGAGGTTACTGACCAGTAGTCAGGGTGCCCTCTGCACACTTTTGGGATTGGCCCCTCTCAGTGTAATATCTTCTAGAGAGCACTGTCCTTGGGGCCACTTTTCCCTTCCTCCCCCGACCTTGCAGACGGTTCTGAAGAGATAAGGGGCAGTGGCCCCAACCGCCTCCCAGTTCCTTCTTTACTTTTGGAATTCTTGACCTGAGAGACTGAAGTGGGGGAAGGTGGGCTGAACCTTGAATGTGCAGAGAGCGCATGCGCACGCACACCACCCCCCCCAACCACTGCTGAAATGCTGGGGTCAGATCTGATGCCCACAATTTAAGGATGAGGTTGTTAAATTGGAGAGGGTTCAGAGAAGAGCTACAAGAAGGATTAAAGGATTATTAAACCTGCTTTATAGTGACTGAGCTCCTTGAGTCTATCTATGTAGCTGAAGAAAGAGAAGGCTGCCTTGATCTCCGTAACTACATGGGGAATATTTGATGAGCTCTTCGGACTAACAGGGAAAGGTCTAACACAATCTAATGGCTGGAAACTGAAGCTAGACAAACGCCAACTGGAAATAAGGCGCACACTTTTAACAGCAAAGGCAATTAACCATTGGAACAATTGGCCAAGGGTCATGGTAGATTTTCTATCACTGACAATGTTTAAATCCAGATTGGATAGTTTTTTAAGAACTGCTCTAGAAATTATTTTGGGGAACTTCTCTGGCCTGTGTTATACAGAAGGTCAGACTAGGTGATCCCAATGGTCCTTTCTGGAATCTTGGAATCTGAAGTTACTGGTAAGCAACTTTTTTCTTCTTCCAGTAGCCTCTGCATATTTCCACTTCTGGGAAATTAGCAACCAGTACAATTCCTGCACCAGGAAGGTGGCACCTTATAGACCAGGGGTCTCAAACACGCGGCCCGCGGGGCTATTTCCTGCGGCCCACCAAGTGGCCCGCCCCCGGCCTCCCTCCAGGCCAGGGGTGGGCAAACTACAGCAGCAGGATTACGCCCCCCCCCCCCCCCGAGCCCCATGCTGCTCCCTGAAGCAGCTGGCATCATGTTCCTGCTGTAGGGGGGGAGAAGCAGAGGGCTCCATCTGTGTGTTGCCCTGGCTTCCAGGCACCGCCCCACCTGCACCCCAACCCCTGCCTGCACCTCAACTCCCTTCCGAGCCCCTGTTGCATCCCACACCCTTTCTGCACCCCAATCTCCTGAGCCCCCTGCCTGCACCCCCTGCCACATCCCACCCCTCCTGCACCTCAACTCCCTGCCCCGAGCCCCCTGCCCTGAGCCCCCACCACACCCCTTATACACCCTCTGGGGGCAGGGAGGGGGCAGAGTTGGGGTGGGGACTTCAGGGAAGGGGTTGGAATGGGGGCAGGGCCAGGGGCAGCGAGGGGATGGGGATGTGTCAGTGATGCAGCCCTCGGGCCAATGAACTAGCCCTCATGTGGCATTCATGGTCATTTGAGTTTGAGACCCCTGTTATAGACTAACAGACGTATTGGAACATAAGCTTTAGTGGGTGAATACTCACTTCGTCAGACACATGCATCCGGCAAAGTGGGTATGTGTCTGACAAAGTGAGTATTCACCCACGAAAGCTTATGCTCCAATACGTGTATTCGTCTATAAGGTGCCTCAGGACTCTGTCGCTTTTTAAGTGAACAGGAACTACTAAACTGACAAAATAAGAATCAGCTCTAGATGGCAGGTCAAGAGAATTAGAAGCGAATGCAATTTTGCTCTCCCAGATCATACCTTAGTAACGGACACATTTTTCTTTCAAACACAAGAATAGCTTCAAATAATAGCTTTGCAAATTCTATGAAAACACAGAATCAACGCCTGCAGTGGCAGCTGCCTTCTGATTAGCTGAAAGCCTTTTTAGATATCCAGGTGAATTCACACCCACGTAGTCACAGCAGGGGTGTAAAAGACAAGTGGGGTTTAGGTTGGATATTAGGAAAAACATTTTCACTCAGAGTGGTGAAGTACTGGAATGGGTTCCCTAGGGAGGTGGTGGAATCCCCTTCCTTAGAGGTTTTTAAGGTCAGGCTTGACAAAGCCCTGGCTGGGATGATTTAGTTGGGAATTGGTCCTGCTTTGAGCAGGGGGTTGGACTAGATGAGCGCCTGAGGTCCCTTCCAACCCTGATATTCTAGGATTGTAAGAGAGCCAGATATACCTAAACAAACATTCTCTAAGCTTGAACCAATAACTCCCTCCAAAACAAAACAAAACCAGCAAGAGTAAAAATAACGCAGGCAGAAGTCCAGTAGCCGAGTAGCAGGGGTATCCAGTTTATTGCACTGAATGCAGCATGTACAGCTGGCCTTGAGGGCAGGTGGTATGTGTGCACATTCAAGGGAAACAGCTCATGGCCCTCAGAGACCGTGTACGGTCTCCGGAGACCAGAGTGACTCAACTGGAGGAGCTAAGGGAGACAGAGCTGTACATAGACAAGTCTTCCTGGAACTAGGGATATAAAAATGTAACCGATAAGAGAGTTTCAGTTTTGGTTAACGGTTAACAATTAAATTCCGCTGCCCCCCCCCAGAGCCCAGGACTCCGCTGTCAGCCCTGCTCCCAGGGCAGCAGCTGAAGTACCTGGCCACAGGGGCATGGCAGCAGACCACAGGGGTAGGCAGCAGAGCCCTGTGTAAAACGTGAGGGGTGCTGCAGCATCCTGGGCACCTCTAGTTCCCCAGTAAAATGTTTAACCGTGTAACTGATAATATTTTATCAGTTACATGGTTACTTTTTTTAAAACCACTATTTACATCCCTACCCAGGACACAGCAGAGCAGTCCAACCCCCAGTCTAACAACCTCTGTGTTGCTAAGGAGGGGAAAGTATTTGGGAAGGAGAACATCAAGCAGGAGTGGAGAGAAACAATTGCATAGTTTGAACCCTCCTTACAGATGATGTAAAGGTATCCTCTTGCAGTAAGTATACCGCTCAAGGGAACGGGACCCCTATAATTATGAAGACAGATAATCGAGAATTAGAAATACAGATAGTTGGGCTTGTGATGAGCGGGAGAACTGTATGGTAAATTGCCTGCCAAGTGCAAAGGTTGTGGACCTCTCAATACATCTAGGAGGGCCATAAGAAAAGGTAGGAGAGATGTCCTGGAGGCCAAATTTAGGCTGCTAGGTAAGAGATTAAAGTCCAGGACTCCATGGGACCATACCCTGAAATACTTCCAGTTCAACGTGCAGGGCCAGGTAGACAGGCAGAACTGCAGGGTCTCGCTGCGTGAATGAGATGATGGTGTAAGGAGGAAGGATTCAGATTTATTCAAAACTGAGAAACCTTTTGGGAAAGGAGGACCCTATACAGGCAGGATGGGCGCCACCTAAACTGAACCAGATTGCTGGTATGTCAAATTAAAAGGCCACAGAGGAGTTTTAACATTAAGGACAGGGGAAAGACGAAAGATATGGAGAAGCACAGGATTCAGAAAGACATATCCCTTAGAGGAAGATCTATTAATGGGGATTCTCTATATCTCAAAGAGAAGAGGATAGAAGTTTGATAAAGTACAGGTAGGAACTGAAGAGAAATAGTCAAACAGAACAATCCCATTGAATTACACCACATGGAGGCAGACAACTAATATTGATCAATTTTATAAGTGCTTGTATACAAATGCAAGAAGCTGAAATATTAAGATGGGTGAACCTGAGTGACGTACTAAATAAGGATAGTGATATAATAGGCATCACAGAAACTTGGTGGAACAATGATAATGGGACACAGTAATACCAGAGTAAACAATACACAGGAATGACAGAATAAGTCATGCTGGTGGGGTAGTGTCACTATATGTGAAAGAAGAGTCAAATATCCTAAAAATCTTTAAAGAATCAAACTGTACCACAGAATCTCTATGGATAGACATTCCATGCTTAAATAATTAGAGTATAGAGGCAGGAGCATACTACCAACCACCTGACTAGGATGGTGATAGTGACTATGAAGTGATCAGGGAGGTTAGAGAGGCTAAAAATACAGAAAACCCCAAAATAATGGAGGATTTCAACTATCCCCATATTGATTGGGACAGATCACTTCAGGACAGGATGCAGAGATAAGTTTCTAGACAACATTAAAGACTGCTTTTTACAGCAGATGGTCCTGGAACCCACAAGGGGAGAGGCAATTCCTGAATTAGTCCTAAATGGCACACATGATCTGGTCCATGAGGCTAATATAGTTGAACTGCTCAGTAATAGTGACCATAATGTAATTAAATTTATCATCCTTCTGGTGGGGGAAATACCGAAGATACCCACCACAGTAGCATTTAATTTCAAGAAGGGGAACTACACAAAAATGGGGAGGCTAGTTAAATGCTAATTCAGAGGAACAGTGACAAAAGTGAAATGCCTGCAAGCTGCACGGAAACTTTTTACCACTACCACAAGAGGCTCAAACTATATGTAAACCCGAAATTAAAACAAAACAAAAAAGAGTAAGAGGACCAAAAACATGCCACCATGGCTAAACAGAGTAAAAGAGGCAGTTAGAGACAAAGACATCATTTAAAAAATGGGAAGTCAGATCCTACTGAGAAAAATAGGAACAAACTCTGGCTAATCAAGTGTAAAAGTATAATTAGACAGGACAAAAAAAATCTGAAGAGCAACTACCAAAAGACAAAAACTAACAGCAAATATTTTTTTCAAGTACATCAGAAGCAGGAAGCATGACAATCAGTAGGGCTACTGGACAAACTGATCCGATGAAGTGGGTATTCACCCACAAAAGCTCATGCTGCAAAACGTCTGTTAGTCTATAAGGTGCCACAGGATTCTTTGCTACTTGGACAAACTGAGTCGCTAAAGGAGCATTCAAGGAAGACAAGGCCCTTGCAGAGAAGCTACATGAATTCTTTGCATTGTTCTTCCCTGCAGGGGATGTGAGGGATATTCCTACATCTGAACCATTATTTTTAGACAAATCTGAGGAACTGTCCCAAACTGAGGTGTCAGAGGACATTTTGGAACAAACTGATAAATTGAACAGGAATAAGTCACCAGGACCTGATGGTATTCACTCAAGAGTTCTGAAGGAACTTAAATATGAAGTTTTAGAACTAATAAATGTGGTATGTAACCTATCCCTTAAATCAGCCTCTGCACCAGATGACTGGAAGACAGCTAATGTGACTTTTTTTTTTTTAAAAGGATTCCAAAGGTAATCCTGGCAATTACAGGCCAATAAGCCTAAATTCAGTACCAGGTAAATTGGTTGAAGCAACAGAAAAGAAAAGAATCAAACACATAGATGAACATGATTTGTTTTGGGAAGAGTCAACACAGCCTTTGTAAAGGGAAAAATCATGCCTCACCAGTCTATCAGAATTGTCTCAAGGGGTCAACACACATGGACGAGGGTGATCCAGTGAATTTTGTGTTCCTCAAGGTCCCTCACCAAAGGCTCTTAAGCAAAGTAAGGAGTTATAGGATAATAGGGAAGATCCTCATGAATAAGTATCTGGTTAACAGACAGGAAAGAGAGTAAGACTAACTGGTCAGTTTTCTGAATGGAGAGAGGTAAATAGTGCCGCCCCACCCACAAGGATCTGCACTGGGACCAGTGCTGTTCAACATATTCATAAATTACCTGGAAAAAGGGGTGAACAGTGAAGTGGCAAAGTTTGCAGATGATACTAAATTACTCCAGATAGTTAAGTCCAAAGCAGACAAAGGGATCTCACACAAAAATGGGTGACTGGACAATAAAATGGCATATGAATGTTATGTTCTTATGAAATTCAATGTTGATAAATGCAAAATAATGTACATTGGAAAACATAATCCCAACTCTACACACAGAATTATGGGGTCTAAATTAGCTGTTACCCCTCAAGAAAGATCTTGGAGTCATTGTGGAGAGTTCTCTGAAAATGTGCTCTTGTTAAAAAACATTAGGAAAGGAATAGAAAATATGACAAAATATCATAAAGCTACTATAGAAATTCACGGCACACCCATACTATGAATACTGTGTGCTCTTCTAGTCACCCCGTCTCAAAGAGAGATATTAGAATTGGAAAAAGTACAGAGGGGGAAGAAAAAAGTGATTGGGGGCAT